>NC_051847.1:191583022-191591886 GCF_002237135.1 Teleopsis dalmanni | reverse complement strand
AATTTATAACTCAATGACGAGAATGATTTGTAAAATGAATATGACTAGATCGATAAGCAATCAAAACTATATACCTACACTCTACTCCATTACAAACATCTTAACAAACTTAATACACCCTCTTCAAATGCAGTGCAAAGAGTATAAAAAATGTTCAACATATTTACTGGCATTTATGGTAGATATAGAAAATCCTTTAAATGTGCAAAGTTTGCTGATTTTAAAAATTAACTACACGTTTCGCTTAATTGTTTGTTAGTTTATACTTTAAACTATTTAAATGATTATAGGTTAACTAAAGTTTTTATTACAAATGAGGTTATAAAACAAACAACAAACAACTGCTAAAAACCCAACCCACTCACATAAAAGTTACAACTTTGTAGTAACAAATTTGGCATAAGAAGTACAAGTACCCGTACCAAGCACTCACAAGACGTACGAATATATTTAGCGAAATATTTTTAGTACCAGTAAAAAGTAGGCTTGTTGCTCTACTTAAACCGAGTGCTGCTTTCAAACCTAGAACCGAGTGCTGTTTTCAAAGGAATCTCATGCATAGAATTATATATTTGCATATGATATTCAGTAAAAATATTTCTGTAAGTTTAATTGTCATACATTCTCTGCGCTACAAATATATATATATATTTATATTATTTTTACTTAAAAGTTTTTTTCGTCATTGTTCTTATTTTCCAAGTGATGTCATCTCTACTCGTCATGGTGGTCTTTTTTATCAATGCGGGTTTCGTTGGTGGTTCCGTTTTGTATAATGAAATCGTGCGGAAAGCATAATTGTGCAGTAGCTCAATATATCTTACATTTTTTTTGTTTCATATATAAAAAATATAAAATTGTATGGAGCATGCAGTGCAGAACTGTGAATACAGATACAGAATAATGCATTCTGGATGATGGCAGGAAGTTGGATGTGTTGTACTCCACTGCCAAACCAATTTTATGTGTTTATATTCATACAATTGTGCTCTGTGCAGATTGAATGGCTAAGTAATAATTTTTAATTTGAATTTGACACGGTATGTAGTACACGGAAAATAAGGGCGGCAAGAATACTTTTTTAATTAAAATTTATGAAGAAGGTGAGATATTATGCACTGTAACATAGGTTGCCTATAAGGCGAGATGATTTCAGTAGTAAGCATAGTGCTAGTGTAGTAGAAAAGAAATGGTAAAGTAAGGTTGTAATAATCATAATTTATAGTTTATAGCATATTAAATGGTTATTAATTTTTTTCCGCAATTACCAGTTTAATAGAAAAACTTAATATGTTAAATACAGATTTTAACATTCATATTTTTTATGTTTTAAATAGTTTTCTTAAGTTTTTTTTAAATAAATTTACGAACATATATACAAACACTTATTATTTATACATACATATTTTTTATACAAAATATTTTGTAAAACAATTTGCAAAATAACTATATTCACACAAAACCGCTTTATCTAACAATTTTATTATTTTATTATAATATTTTTTTTTATTAAAATTATTATTCTAAATTTATGAAGTAATGCATGCCAGGGCTATCGACTTTGTACAAAAATAGCTAACAAAATATTACTTAAATAAAAGTGGTTATAATTTATTTTTATATTACTTTATAGTGCAAATAAATAGACGGTCTTCTTTCTAAGTACATACATACATACATAAATATATCTATATATATCTATAAACACCTGGCAATTATTATGGATAAACTAGATAAATATTTGATTTTAACATTTTTTTGTTTTTATTAATTCATAGATTCTCATACATATTTTTAAGTATGCAAACATAAATATTCATATGCATTATACATTATGAAACTTTAACATATTATATTCTTAAATGAGCGGCAAAATTGAACTTTGTTTGTAAGCGGGTGTATCTGAAAAATAAAAGTAGGTGAATCAGTAATAAAAACTACAATAACAAGCGAACAAAGACGAGTTTGTTGTGTACAAAAAGCAACAAACTCGTAAATTAAATGGTTATTTATGTGCGCTTTTAATGCTTAACAGCGCTGTAACATTGCGCTCGCTGTTAGAGACTAAATTTATGTTATTGTTTTGAGGAACTTTAAAAACATGTGCGATGCTTCAGAGTTGCAGAAAACATGTACAGACTTTAAATTGCTATATGCACAAACTTATAGATACAATATAAATGTTTTTTAAATTTTGCAGGTGTGGAGAGCCACTACATACTACATACTACATACTCGTAATTGATACAAGATTAAAATACTGATTTTAGTTAATAAAGGGTGAAGTACGAGACGTATGAAAGGTGTAATAAATTGTTATGACTTTGAAAATTGGCAGTAAAATTGAAGAATTTTCTACGGTTAAATTTTAATTGGAAATAAAATTAAAATAGAAGTAAAGATATATTTTCGGGTTTGCCAAACCTTAAACACCCTACACTTAGTTAGCGAAAATTCTCAATAGGAGTATTTCAGATAAATACAAGAGTTTATATATGGAGAGGTATAAAATAAAACATATGAGGACTAGATAACTAGTATGAAACCAACGGTAAAATAGATCCTTTACTGATGTTTTAGATCCTTTGCATTACTTTTCGAAAAATAGCAGAATACTATAACGTCTAACGTTACAGTTCATCACAATATCAGTTGGATAGTTTTAACGCTCACAATATATAAAATATATAAACATCAAGAAGAAAAATAAACTGAACTGGAAAATCAAACTCGGAAATAAGAAGATATACACGAAAAGAAGAAAAAAAATACAGCAAGCTTTTTATACGAGTTGAAGTTCTTCTTATAGACAATATAGATATTTGAACCACTAACTTTTTGGTATTTTTAAAAATACAATTTAAAAAAATACTTGTAATATTAAATTATTAGATTTCGGCTTAATTTTGTATGACACTTCGGTTCCAAAAAAGGGTTAAAAAGGTTTTCGAACAGAAGTGAAACAACAACAAAAATTTATTTATTTTTTAAATTATTTTAATTAATTGAATTTTTGGCTGACCATACAGCTGTTCCGAGTATTGCCAAATACCCATCATCAGTGGTCTTGGAAATAATTCTTATATTTAATTATTCGTAAATAATTATTTTTGAGACTGCAATTACCAGGAATCGAACTCGGGTCCTGCCAAATATGAAGCTCAGAATCAGCGCACCTTAACCAACTGATCCAAAGCCGTACTTAACTTTTTTGATAAAAAAGGGTTATGATAAATTTGATAACCACTAAAAATTAAAGATGGTTTTGTAAACCATCAACTTGAACTTTAAATTCTTAAATTCCTTCTTCTTAATCGATGGTCTAATGATCATTTCGTTTTTAAGAGTTTATTAAAAATCTGGATTTGTACAATCGTCGAATATATAAAACCCTTTGGTTCTTTCAACTACTTTCCAGTTATTGAAACATGGTTTTTTTTTGGCGTTTCTAGAATTTTTCTTTAAATACTAAATAAAACAACAATCGTTCATTTTCAAACTTATTTATTCACAAGTCTTATTTATCAAATTTATATAGTTTTTGGTTATATGCATAAGGTTCATGTTAAATATTTAATACAGTTCAACATTCAGTTTTTCAGCTTAGATATTAAAAATATAATTTTATTAACCAATCTTTAACTTTTAACTTGTAACTTTATTATTTATGTATTAGAAGAGTGTTTTTAAAAGTAATTTTTTTTAATAAATTGGTGGGTAAAATATTTGAAAATATATTATTTTATTTAGAATTAAAAGTAGAGCAATTGTTGAGTATATGCACTATGAATGGCAGACTATTACAAAACATTTTTTACAGCTTCGATTATAGATTTATATATTTTTATATAAATTATATTTATTTATATTGTATATTATACGATTATATTTATATAAATTATAACACAATTTGCTGTTAATATTTTTAAATATATTCAATTAAAACATAAACTAAAATATCCAGCGTAGGTTAATATTATTTGAGATTACTAATAAAACAAATATATTATTTCTATTTAATAGAAAATTAAAAATAAATGAATTACTTTCTCTAATATGCTAGTAACCTGAATTTTAAACCATTTTACCAAATATACTACAAAATGATTTTCTATACATAATAACAAATATTGCATGCGGCATTTTTATTGCAATATCAGCTGTTTTAGGCAATTTATTGATTTTTAATATAAAAACCCCTTACTATTCACCATAGTGCCTTAGTTAAACTTTTTAGGACAATAGAAGCAATAAATAAATTTGCGGTACTTTGTTAGGGTTTCGTGCATACGTCAGCCCATTTATTGTACTTGTGAACTGTGTGTATCCATTAGTTACCCAAGTCTACGAATATTCATATAGATATATGTATATAAGTAGGTAGTAGGTAGTACTTTGATTTAGCAAATATTTTAGTATTTATAGTAATTAGATAGAATATATATATTTATATGTATAATATACATATATATAAAAAGTGTGTTACTCGTGTGCATGAAGAAATGACAGATAGATAGATAGATAGATAGATAGATAGATAGATAGTGCTAGTGTTTTATTAGAAACTTTATGCTTACGTAGCATGGCAATCGAGTACTATTGATTGTTTTTATTTATTTAAATTTTTATCTTTTTTTTTGTTTTTTTTTTGTATTGAATTTTTTGCAGTGCTAACATTTTTATATGTATATATATACATACCATATATATACGTCTTGTATATTACACGTTTAAAGCACTTGTTTTAATAGTTGAAATGAATGGTTGAAAGCTGTTTGATGGATGAATGGCGCTATAAAATGGCATTGAGCTTAGAAATTTCATTAGTTTTTGTAAGTACAAACGAAAATTCGAAGTTTAATCATTTAAGTGTAAAAGTTCTCTAATTTTTTGCTTTGTAAATGAGGTCAAAACGAAATGTAATTTAAAAAATAAGATTTAAGACAATGTTTTACTATTAATTTATATGTTTTTGCATTTTAATACCAACATTAAAACTCGGAGTGAGTTCAGTTATTGTGTATATTAATATCTACATTGATTTCACTTCGGGCACCACAGACAAAGACGACTCCGTCCGCACGTAACAGATACTTGAAGGTTGTTTTTAAGATATTTGCTTCTTCTTTTTTATAATTTGTTTCTTCCTTTATTATTATTTTCTTGTTATAATAATTTCAGCTTCGGAAAGTCTCAAATTTCGTATTTTCTTGGGTTAGCAACAATGAATATATAAAAAGAAGTTTTAAAACAGCACTGAGACTGGTACAAGAGCTAAATAAAGAAAAAAAAAAATTTTTTTTCTTGGTAGAACGATGAATGGTTTGTAATTTGGCACAATTTCTGCTTTGTTCTAAAGTTTAAACTTAAACTCATTCTTTAAAATTTTTTAATCGCAAAAAAAATAAATACACAGTTATACTTCATTACTTGCACAAGATTTCTATATTAGGAATTATATATTTAATATTGTTATAATTTTATATATATGATATTAGATAATTAAAAATAGAACTATTGTAAAATTAAAGTATTTAAAAAAAAACGTTTAAACATAATATACATAATGTAATTGAATAAAAATTATTTTAAAAAATATTAACCATTCCTTTATTCTTTTGAGTAAAATTAAAATTTTTACTATGATCACTAGTATACACATACACATAGTAGTTTCCCTGCTACAAGGATTTATTAGATTGCAGGTGCGACTAGTTTAACGTCATGAAATAAAATTCGTTATTGGCAAGCAATTCCCGCTTTCAGAACTGGAAGAAGTTTTACCGTTTCCGAGATAGGCAAGCTAAACAGGTAAACTTAATTGTTTGTATAAAATTTTTTGACCGCTCTGTCAAATTTAAAATAGAGTGTCATCTGATATATGATCCAGAGATGTTGGAGTAGTGAACTAATGCACAAAACTCATTTGAGTTCAAATAATGGCCCGCTGTGAATCAAATGACGTACTTGGCTTCTATTATTCAAACTGCACCGTTGAGATTAGTCATCAGGTCATTAGCAATTGCTACTACTAGCGTGACTAGAAATATTGCGACATCTTTCATCATAATAAGATTAAATGTGAAAAAAGGGACTATCAAATTCAATTGATATCATTTATGAGAAGTTTTCACATTTTTTTAAACGAAATCTGTAGTAACTTTTCTATTTAATTGTGTTATTTTGATCGTAATTTACTATCGCATTCATTTTGTGATATAAGATTATTTCACAAGATGTCACCTGAATACTTGACACAAGCGAGATATGCTCATAACATAACTAACAATCTTTTCATTATTTTAAAGACGATATATGAATTCGTATTCATTTAAAACAATTTTCAAGTCTTTGAGAAACGAATTCTTATCAATCCTTGCAATAATTCTATGAAAAAGACAAAATATACAATTTTTGTTTAACCAGTTCCAATTAGTCAAAGTCATCCTGCAGATATAAGTATTAAAATTATTATACCCTTTTTATTAATTATGTGTTTGTATCACTACAATATAGGAAGAATCTCATAAAATTTTTTCTAGTTTAGATAATTTCCCCGTCAATACTTTCAGTTAATCGAATGCTTTTTCCTCTTTCTGTTCCCAGTTCCACCATTCTTTTCCTAAAAAGTGAAGACTAATTTTTTTTTCTCTCAGTTAATCCAATGAAATATTTTATTTACCTTTAATTTTTTGTCAAGTATATATACCTATAATCAGTTAACAAATATCGGTACATTAAAAATACATGTCTCACCTGCTAAAAATACCAATATTGGTTATAGTGCTTTGGAAAACTATGTAAAATATATAGACCATATAAAAAAAAACATATGCAAAAACAAAGATAAAGTGGAAAAAAAATTTTATTATGCTTTTTATCTAATGGAAGCGCAACGATTTACCTTAAAAGACACCTGCCTCGCATCTTTTGTATGTTTTGGTTCTTATTGCACATTTTCTCGTCTCTCGCATATTTTGGAGTTTTGCTGTGATATTATTTGCAGCGGTATTTGCATTTATTTTTTATATATACAATATAAATACGTTTAACGTATAATGTAATGTATACGTGTATAGCAATATACCTAACCCTAAATCAATATTGTTGAAGAGGTATCAAATATCCTACTACCGAATTGAAAAAAAAGGCACACAGAAGAATACAAGTGTCCTTCTTCTCCATGCGCATGCAATGAAAGGACTTATAACCTAAATTTAGAGCTCCGCAAAAATTTGTATTCACTTGAGTTTAAATGTATTTTCACTAAAAGTGCGGAAACAATAAAGTTGAATAGAGTTCGAATATTTTTTGGATAAATGGTATCGTTTGATTTGTGAAATGTGATAAAAGCATCAAGTTGAATCCCAACAAAGTAAATAAAGATATTTATTTTAAAATAAAAAAATTGAAGTTATTTTTTGAAAGAATTTAAGAAAATTCAGACATTAAGATTAGTAGCTGTTTTATTTTTTGTTTGAATATAAATATATTATTGTTTATATTTCTTATAGATATTAGATAAAAATACATAAATATAATTTGAATCCTATATAATAATGTCAATGAAATAATTTTTAACACAATTTTACCGATTAAGAAGCATATTGAATAGAAGTCTGACATATTACTACATATAGTTTATAGATATTATATATACATATTGTTTCCTTATATCAAATAATAAATATCTTATATGCAAAGTTTTTATTTTAGCACTTCATTATTATCACTAATACTACACCATTAGTAGTTAGTTATAAACTTTATCTGATTTTATTAAGCAGTCTAATTTTTTTAATAATAAAACCTTTTTCTTTATTTATGTATTATAATTAATTACAAAACATAAAATCTTATAACTAAGATAGGAAAAAGAAGCGCTAGCTGCCAGGACTTTTAGCTCGGATATTATAAATTAAATTTTGTTGACTAGATTACAGACTTTAATATATTTATAAATCAAAAGTATATTTTTAACAGTGATTGTTTTTAACAAGCTTGTAAATAGGATGTTTGGAAAGATATTACTATGATTAGAATCAAAAGAAGGATAATCGTTAAGTATATGATCTATCATATGCTATTAAAAAATGGTAAGTTTGATGGCTGATCGCCACTTAAAAGATGTTAATGAAAAAGGCATGAATGTCCCATACACAATTGGATAAAAATCTGACATTGTTGACGAGTGCATGATTGTGGGTACATTGCTTTTAATCCATTGGTATTGATCAACATGTAGCGATGGTTGTACGCTGACCCATTCACCTTCCATACATTTCATGAAGTTTTTTTTTTCGGATGTATTAAATAAGAACAAGGGAGAGCGAATGGTGGCAGAGACAGCTTGATCTGCTAATTCATTTTCTTTGACTCCTGTATGCTGAGGAACCCACATGATTTTAATTTTATTTGAAAGATGTTTGCGTTAATTTAGAGTTTTTTCAGGAATTTTTGAGCACAACTGCGGTTTTATTCAACAACTCCTTTTAGCGATAATTTTACAAATATAATTTTATTTATAAAATCGCTCTATTCATTTTTTATCGGTTATTAGTTCAATGCAAGAACTTATTAAAAATAAATAAATACAAAAGAATCTTTCCCGTAATTGATTTTTTAGAAATTCAACATTTGACCCGTATTTTATTATACATCTCAAAAAATAGTCTTGTATATAAGTAATTAAAATTTAAAATAAATTAATTGCACTTTAACTCCTTAAATTGAGCATTGCCTGCTTGAGTGAGTGAAACATTTAACTAATTAGGCGCAAATGTATATAGAATGTGACATTTTTAATGTAAATGTTGTAAATTATGTCAAGTATTTTTTTCAATTTTTTAAATATTATAATCTTT
>NC_051847.1:191576785-191582922 GCF_002237135.1 Teleopsis dalmanni | reverse complement strand
TATTTTCATTACTATAATTTGCTATAACAACACCTCTCCCCACCACACAACTTCACTTGTTATATGAGCATTAAGATAGACTAAGTATTTGTATCTCATTGCAAAATATTAATTTAATTTTTGTTCATTTCGTTTGTTTCTAATATTTTTCTATTATTAAATTTGTTTTATTGTTTTTATATTGTTGCTTTTTTATTTTCTATTTTTGCTGTGCTATATTGTTTAATTTGTATTTATGTGAACATTTTTTCTTTTATTTGTGTCGCCAACCTTATCTGCGCTTTTATAGTACGAGAATGCGAGTATCGCATTCTTAGTTATTAAGTCAAAATGCTCATAATTAGAATGATTTTTATTTAATTTATTATTTCATTTTCCGTTTTAAATAATAGTATACAGCGGCGTTCACCAAATGACGTTTATTTAACCCACATTTTCTACATGACTTCTCCATACCAAATATTGTATATAGAAAGCAAATCAATTAAATGCAGTAGCAGCAATAAATGCATAAAGATCTAAGCAATAAAATTATATATCTCATTTATTTATTATTAAATTTGGATCGAATGTGTATGTGGAATGAGTTAATAAGATAATATATTTTTTTTTTCAATTAATAACAGAATTATAAGTCAAACTCTTTAATTTAAAATAAAGCATATCTCAACCTAATTGCAGTAGATATTGTATAAAAGCCGGCATGTGATAGATAGTATTTTTTTTTATAACACTTTTTAATTGCTTTATTTTCTAAATTCTTACAGTAAATATTGTATATTAATTAAACTGGTTTTTGTATTTGATGTTTTTTTTTTAAAGATTTAACAAATAAATGTGTCAACTGAAAGTCTGACATTTTTATTTAAAGACAAGTAAAAATTTTATACAATAAGTATCTGCACTTCTCAGAATTAAAAAAAAAATCACAAAAAAATAAGTTGTGCGAACATAACTTTGATGAGAAAGTCGTGGAGCTTTCTAAAATTCTGATATTTCCAGTATAATAATTTTAAAGGTCCCGAGATAGTCATTTAACAACAAGAAATTGAACTTTTAAATGTTTTGTTTAAGAAAAAGGATTAATATCCAAGCTGAGAATGTCGCGAAAAAATCTATTTAAATATGTAATATCTTTAAACGATCTTTACTAAGCAATAAAGTCTGTTATTTTACACAATAATTATCAATTTGTGAATAATAGTTCCTCAATCTTAATGGACTCTTCATACAAAATGCTGCAAATATTAATTAATCCACATTGATTATTCTCTCAACCGTATTGGGATGACAGTATAGGAGGTTCTGAATTGATTATATCATAGGTACTATATATAACATGTCACACTTATGTGATTGATTATATACAAAAAAAACTTAGTCGACATTCAATGAGATACTTTATAGAATATATCAGTACATATTTTAAGTAAATTCTAAAATAGTATATAGTTTGTATAGTATTTATGTACATAGATATAAATTTAAGGCTGAGAAATTTATTTAATATTAATCGCATACATTACTTTTGTGATTTTAATTACATATTTTTAAAAATATATATTCATTTTGATTATAATGATTTTTAGTAACAAGGTATAGTTAGTATTGTTATTATAATATATATATTTCAATTGACAAACACAGATGTGTTTGGATAAGTCAGCTTTTAGTTCATAAGGAGAGGTTATAGAATGGTCACACTTTTGTTATTGAAACGATTGTTAGTAGGCAAAGATTTTCTGGTATTTTATAAATTATAAAAAGTCCTTTCCCATAAAACTCTGTGCTCAACAACGTTACCTATCTCTAAACTGAAAATAGAGAAACAGATGGAAATTATCAAATTATTAAATCTCGTTAAAATGATTTAATATATGTTATATATTAATAATAAAGCAGATGTGTGGCATTTTGATCGTCCTTTCAAACGCTGCAGCATATGTGATTAAAGGAGAGTTTCAATCTTCAAGTATATGCGACCCGACTTTGACACGTCAACAAACCTACCACACTATTGATATCTCTACGGGGCATCTCAATAAGACTGCTGAATTTTTTCTTAATAGAACGCGGCCAACTTGCAAACAGATGCCTACATATTTAAGTCCTTCCATCTTGTACTAAATTGCTCAATATGGAAAGTAGTCAACTGTTTATATGATGTCAGCTATATGTCTGGATTCCTCAGGTGTTCCAAATGATTGCCTGAAGCAATCCGTCTGGGTCATGTTTACCCTGCAATTCCTGAAAATATCCCTATGACCGCATACCAATAGTGGAAAAAAGTTAACTCCGTCGACATTTTATTTAAAGTTATGTAGTAGGTAAAAACAGCCCTGAAAATAACTGGAAATGAACTCAAGAATAGTATAATATACAATATAAGTATATGTATATTTCTATTAAATATATTATTCACTTCTAGACTAGCCAGAGCTTACCCCTAATAGCGATTACCTCCGCCTAAAAAACATTGGAATACCAAAAACCTATAAAATAAAGATGAGTAGTACACATTGTTTTAAGAATTATTCTTTTATAGTTAAAAACATTTTAATATAATTTATGTATAGTTGTATTTGCTCTGAAAAATCTATTTCGAATTAAAATTCTAGGTTCTAAGTTGTAGTTTGCATTCTTTTATATTGAATCGCCGTTGTAAAAAATAAAACATTTGCTTTGTAATGATAAAATATTTATAATTATTTTTATAACATGTTTATATTTATCTGCAATTATATAAATTTTATTAATATATTTTATTGTTGTGAGTAATGTTTGCCACACATTACGCAGTCCGTATATACGTTCCCTTACCGCATCTATATGATTGCATATATGAAAGTATTTATATACATGCATAAATCTTTTACGTATAACTGAAAAATTCATAATTCTTCAGTGATGAGGGAATTTATTTTTATATGAATATCTTTGTGGGGGTAAAGAACAAATTTATTTACTTTATGTGTAGTTATGACTCTACCAGCGACTCGATTCCATTTATGTGGCTTATGTGCCTTATGTGCTGGCTTCACTTTTCTGAGGTTCTTCAAGTTACTGCAACTGTTAATGACGACAATATTCGTGCTTTGAATTCACTTTAGAAGTGTGACGCACTCTCATGTACATTGGCTCCTTTTTATAGCTTTTTTTCTTTCTTTTCTTTACTTAAATACCCTACGTTTGTATAGAAATTTGTCAGCTTTTATGTTTGTTTATCCACGTTCACCTATACTCTTTACGGCACTATATTAATATATACACTTATTCAACGTCATGTTGCAACCTAGTACTGTATTCACTAACTTTAATTATTTTTACCTTGGATTTGTATGGAAGCTTAGCATATATTCCACGTAACATAGTAAGCCTTTTGACTTTGGTACGAGTTCACTTTACTAACTATTCATCAAGAAATCAGTTTGTTTTTGTATTTACTCGTAGTTTTGTTGTTAATTAAATTTTGAAGCTTGACATACTCGAATTTGTTTGCTTTTTTGTACGCGAAATTGTTCCTCTGGGCCCCATAATCCTTAATTTTATGCTTTTTTAACACCACTTTTGTTTCCTTTTTATTGCCTCTGTTGCGGTTCTGCAAGGTCTTTGAACTGTTCTGAAACATTCGAGTACTGAAATTAAAATTTATATGCTTGATTTCGCAAAAAGATTTTAAATGACAAAACTTTGCGTTTGATTAAGTGAATCAGTTTGCTTTTTTTTCGATAATGGATGTGAGCTTTGAGTTTGAGTTATTAAATATTTGGCAATGGTAAATATTTACTTTAATTGATATACAAATGTTTGAATTTCCTTATAATTATAAATAA
Organism: Teleopsis dalmanni; assembly: GCF_002237135.1. Taxonomy (NCBI): domain Eukaryota; kingdom Metazoa; phylum Arthropoda; class Insecta; order Diptera; family Diopsidae; genus Teleopsis; species Teleopsis dalmanni. The sequence continues at coordinate 191,579,089 of NC_051847.1, read as the reverse complement.
ATACTTTAAATATATAAATATTAATTAAAACAGAGAACATACTTTGCTTTAATGTGGCAGTGCAACATATGCTCTCTTAAGCGACTCCCTCATAAACGGACACCTCCCTCAGCTGTGCAAATTATGTGTTCTCAGTTCAATTCTTTTTAGCAGTTAGAATTGCTAATCTCCATCGTAACTACTTAAGTAAGCTTTCACTTTAGTATTTCATCTATTTCATTTTTATGGGGTGTGCTTTATAAATAATTTTTTTTTTATTTAAGACTCATGCCCCACGCAGTTGACAAAGCATAATGCCAAGAACAATTACAACGACATCAGCACTACTTTTCTAAGTACCTTGAAATAGTTCTATGGTTTTGTATGCAAATCCGATTCTGTTGCAGAATATGCTTGTCATCTGTGAATAATATTTCTTCTATCCAACAGTTTCTAAATACGTTTTCTAGTTCTAGAAAGATATATGATAATAAAAATATATTAATATATATAAAAAATAAAAAATATATTAAAATACTAGTCTAGAAAACTATGGTAATGATATTTTTTTATAGTAATATAAGGATTCCATACCAATGTTATATGTGGAATGTCAGCATATGGTTTGCGTAGTTGTAATCCAGTCGTTTCTTCGCAATGTTTTTGTTTACACTCATATATTATGTTATACTCCATTACGTATACTTTGGAACTACTAAATTATGAAAATGTTTCTTTATTAAAATCTAAATAAACGAAAACTTAGTATTTTCCTTAAAATCCATTACTCAAATTGGTTTCAGCAAATAACTCGAATCCATTTTTGACCTCATCTAAAGAAATGTCTTTTAAGATAATTCATAACCGTGTCTTGTGACTACAGTGTATACTATATTTTATTCTAGTGGAAGAAGTGATAGTTGTTTCAGCATTTTCATTCGTTCACATAATTTTCTATTTGACTTTTAAAACCTTTTTAATCCATTGCTACTTTCTGACATTTCTAAGTGTTTTGAAATAAACATTTTAATATACATATGTATAGATGATCGTATGATATCAGAAATTGATAACATCAACCTCATCAAATTATAAAAAGAAAATCAAGAATGTACGTATTATAGAAGTCCCTATTACGTAGTATACCCGGTTCGAAATATACTAATATTGTTTAGAATGAACTAGAACGCGTTATGGTAATTCGTAATATAGCAACCTTTTCAGTATTGAATGCAGTTTTGAATTAAAATTCTTAATATGAAAATCTTATTAGGATTAAATACTTAATATCAGTCGCATCTCAAAACGTACGGTTGCCAAAACTATAAACTCATCTATTGTAAATAATTTTTGGTGATACTTTCGAATTAATACAAGAAAGTGTTCTTCCTTATTTGGTTTTTTATAACGTATATTAGCCGTAATTTTTTCTTTCAGAGTTGTAAAAAAACAACATTAGGTCTGGTTGAAAATAGTTGGCATCACTTTTAATATATGTTAAACGCTTTTTTTTATTTATTTTATGTTTTTGGTTGTGTTGTGTACATTATAAAATATGAAAATTGTACTCACAAAATATTAATTAATTTAAATAAAAAAAAAATGAATATAAAAATGGCAATGGTAAGCATTTTTATCTTATATATTTAAATTAATTAATTTATTTAAAATTATTAGTAAATGAAATGCTCATTTAACGGATGACAGGAAGTTTGCAGCTATAGACTGATTTTTGAATTTGGTTGCACTGAAACTTAAGACTTAAAATTTTTCACGCGTAAAACCTAACTCTGAAGATTTTAAGAGAATTATTGTTCCTTTACAGGTTTTCTTTCGTAAATTGCGAGTATTTCTTTATTACTCTGAAAGAAAAAATTAAAAACTTTTAAAAGTTATATTTTCAATATATTTTATTTAATTTCGATTAATATTTTTACTAAGCGTATGTTTCACTATCAATTCAAAACTTAATGTAGTGAAAAATAGTGCTTAAGGCGTATATTTATATAGATGACTTAAACACATTGGAACAATCAATCTTAACTGATTTATCGACAATTAAGCTCTCTGTATTTCTATATATGTTTTTATAAGTATTGTACTTACAGAAAAATAAAAAAGAGTTTTAAACATATTTCCCTTATTCCCTTTACTCCCCTTTTTTAAAATATAATAGCATTATTCATAACATAATTTGAACAGTAATCAGTAAATGTTTGCTTAAAATGTTATATAGTATTGTATAAATATTTTAAAGTAAAGTGGAATTTAACACTTGTAACCCAAAAAGATATTTTTATCTTAAGTTTCTGTTTTTTTTTTTTT
>NC_051847.1:191568636-191576685 GCF_002237135.1 Teleopsis dalmanni | reverse complement strand
TTTTTAACCAAGACTTCAACCACAATTGCAGTAAAATTTGAAAACAAAAATGCTTCATCTAGTCAACCTGTGGTTGAACATCATAAACAAATGTTCATTAAACGCAGCCAATACTTTGACGTTTCTCCGAATTTCATTCATATGAATTTTTAGTTATTGTTGGTTTTGTTTTGGTTTTTATTTGTATATAATTTAAAATAATTAATTTGTGATATTTATTAAATAAAATAAATGTGTAAGTATGTCATTACCACGTATAACTGACTATGAAATATTAGATAAATTGGGTGTTGGTAGCTATGCTACCGTTTTTAAAGTGCGTCACAAGGTATGTATAAGAAAAATGTCCTTTTGTGGTAAAAATTATATAAACCATTAACTTAATCTATAAATTTTCAGCAAAATAAAACATTTCATGCCATAAAATGTGTGGAAATGTCAAAGTTATCGCACAGTTCACGTGAAAATCTTGTTACCGAAATACGTCTGCTACGCTCATTAAACCACAAATATATTGTGGCTTTACAGGATTTTTTCTGGGACGAGAAGTAAGTAAACTAAGAATATAATTAATTCTAATTAACTTTTTAATATGATTTTAGAAACATATACATCGTTCTAGAATACTGCAATGCAGGCAGCCTTTACAATTTTATACATTCAAAGAAATCACTGCCAGAATCGACATGCAAGTACTTTTTGCGTCAATTGGCACTTGCGGTGCAATATATGCGCACTAACGATATCTCGCACTTTGATTTAAAGCCGCAAAATTTATTATTGACACGCAATCCGAATGTTGTATTAAAGGTGGCAGATTTTGGGTGAGTCATAGTAGATTAGTTTTAAAGTTATTATCTTTAACGCTTATCACTAATTATAGTTTTGCACAACATTTAAAATTGGGTGAAATAAATCAGCAACTAAAAGGTTCGCCCTTATATATGGCGCCAGAGATTGTACGTAAAAAGCAGTATGACGCCCGTGCTGATTTATGGAGTATTGGTGTTATATTGTACGAATGCCTTTTTGGCAAAGCACCTTATTCATCGAAAACTATCGAAGAGTTGTTAATGCGCATACGTAACGCTGAAAAAATTTGTATACCTACAAATGCACGCATAAGTAATGAATGTCATGACCTGCTAAGTAGGCTGTTAAAACATGATCCTGCCAAGCGTATAACGTTCGAAGAATTTTTTGCGCATCCATTTCTTGATCTCAAAACTTTCCCATCGGAAAAGACATTAGAAAAAGCAATAGAACTAGTTACCAAAGCTGTGAATTATGATGAGAATCGTGATTATAAAGAGGCTTACTATTTATACTGCAGCTCTTTGCAATATTTTGTGCCGTTGATAACAGAAGAAGCTGATGCCAATAAGCGTTTAGCCTTGCGAAACCGAGCCTTGAAATACTTACAGCGTGCAGAAGAAATAAAAAATGTTTTAATTGAAGATGAGTTTAAAGCAGCTGCACATCGTAAGAGTGTCAATGTAGACACACAAGTTTGTGCCAGTTCTAGTACTGGAGCACAAACAACTTCTTTAGCTGATGTTATAGAGCCTGATACACGCTACAAGCAGTTGTGTGAGTAAATATACACAATTTTAATTGAAGTTAATGTGTTATTGTTTCTTAACTAAAATATTATTCTTGTTTAAATAGTTGCAATGTCTAACTCTAGTCCGCAATTAAAAAATGCACTTGAAATTGGCAGGCAGGGTGAGCTGTATTTGTACGAGCGAAAATTTGAAACCGCGCTTGAGTCGTACACAACAGCCTTAGGTATTTTAGTGCAGTTCATGAACAATGAACCTAAAGGTGAACGCAGAAATTTATTACTGCAGCAGGTATGTATATATCATATCAATTCCATTATATATATTTAAGTTAATATAACGCATTTTAGATTGAATTTTGGATGAAGGAAGCTGAAAGCATTAAGAGTATTTTGTCTGCTAAGGAAATGGATGATGAGCAAAAAATATCTTCGGTACGAAGTTGTTCAATACAGTAATAAGTACATAAAAAATTTATATATATACAAAATTTTATATTCTATCGATTGTAGAACTTAAAAATTATTAAATCATATCTAATATATAAAAAATGTTAAACTTTTTGCAGCTTTATATAAATCATTATATGTATGGTTATATAATTCAACACAAATATAATTTAAATGTTAAGAAATCTGTTATTGGAAGCGTCCCCTCAAGTATTTAGATCAAGACATGACAATTTTATTATTTAAGTGTTTGAATAGTTGTTGATTTTTATGCTATTTATAAGTTTTAATTTAAAATATTTTATTAATTACCAAAAATTGTTAAATATTACTTACACATATATATGCTTCATTCCATTTGTTTTTAATTCGCATTTCATTTATTTTATTTCAAAAATATACTTAAATTAATTGTACTGTTTTTTATCTATTGCTATTTTTTTATTATAAAAACAATTTTATAAATTGTGTACAATAATAATATAAGAAAAATAAATTATATAAAAAAGAAAATGTTAAACATGTTTTTATGCATATTGCGCTTTTATTTGCTTTGAAGTAATTAAAAAGAAATTGTAATAAATAGAATTAATAGTAAAAAAATGTATATGAAAGTATATATTTGCGGAATACATTTTCTTTAGACTATTATCAAATAAAATATTTACAAAAATCTTTTTTTAAATAATTTTTCATAGTAATTTTTAATGCATTCAAAACTTCTTTCTATTTCGTATCACAGCTCTCATACCGATGATTCTACTACATTGTGTTTGTAGTAATCCAAATGATTTGTAGATTAAAAAATTTGTATTACAAGATAAATATTGACTTTAAGTAGGTGCAAATTGAATCTAGTCCAGATCGATGTAAACTAGCCTTGTCACTTTAACAAGATCTAGCTATAAATCAAAACGACTCCAATAGGGATATCATTTTGGACATTGAAATACGTGACATCATTATAAGTAGAGCTAGAGGACCCATTTAAACATAACAAGTAACTGTTTAGCTCGTTGCTATATCATGATCTTAATTAGAATGAGAATTCTTACGAGATGTAAAAGGCTTCTTTCAGCCGAGCCGTTCCTTATAGCCTGAACTTAATTTTATCAGCGTTCATAAATTTTTAAGAGTTCTTTATTTTACTGTTATTACTGTTAACTTATTGAATATTGCAATACTTCTATTTTTATTTTTAATAACTATGTGCTAATTATCAATACCACCTCCAAAATCTTCCCGTTTTATCGACATTTATATTTTTCTTTCATCTAAGTGCTTATATTTTCAATATATTTTCTTCCTAGATTATTCATAATTTTCTTTCTTCCTAAAAATTTTATAAGTCTGAGCTAAATCATATATATAGAATACCAAGAATAAAGATAAAACTTTTTGTTATAAACTTTTATTCTTTTCTAATTTTTTTAAAATTTATAAACATTTATAAAAACATCTGCAAAATTACACAAATATAAATATATATATTCTATTATAAAAAAAAATTAAGAACACGTAAAAAATGGACGGATTTGTGTTACATCAGATTCGAGATACATAAATAGATACTTATGATAATTGCTAAAATTGTGAATACATATTTCGTTCAGATTATATAAGGCACTGATTTGCTTAAACTAATTTTTATATATACTTAAATGTATATACTTTTGTATATAAAATAGATATGGAATGTGCAAAAGAATCTTTAAAATTTTGTTAATAAAATAACAATTACAAATTTAGAATTTTCAACAATTATTAATGTAGCAACTCATTTTAAGCTGCATTGCAAATTACTATTATTATTTTAAACTAATATATATTGTGGATTGTACATAGTATATAAACTTATAATTAATTCGTTTAACTTAGATTTACATATATGCAGTAGTAGTTAAAAAATAAAATGTATATTTTTTATTTTCAAATGACAGAAGATTGCAAAACGTATTTATACGGTTTTGAAATCTAAAATTAAACATAGAGAATGCATCAATTCGAAATTCTGTAAATAACACTATTAGCGAGCACAATCATATTCGAACATTAAAATGCTCAAAGCTTCCACATCAAAATTCACAATACTCGTTAAGAGTTCCACCATTTATAAGAATATTTCCACAAAAACGGTGTGACTACAATAACTATTATTGTAATATAAATAACTTATTGTTTATGTTAAATTTTGTTTTGTGTATAATTTTTGAATGAGAAAATAATGGAATGCATAAATATTTCTGATTCTTTTCACGGAGAGCATATACAATATTAAAATTAAATAACCTATAACTTATAATTGGTATACATTATTTTGTTGATGATGCTTCCTTTGTTTAATATTCTTTTTGATCTAACTTTGACTTTGAGATATATACTACTGACATATTTTGAAATAATTTTTTTTGTTTTCGAATTTAACCCACTGGCATAGTAGAGACAGTGCTATGAGGTGTAGTTGGACGGGAACCTGCTAATGAATTAGCAGCAGAAGCATGTAACGAAGCCATTGTGCCCATCTATAAATTATATAAATTAATTATTTATTTTAAACTTATAGCATATAAACATATTCTTACCCTTAAATGTGCCAAATCCTCTAATTTAGTCAAATTTGTCAACTCTAAGAACAAAGAGTACACAACACACCAACCATATATTGATATAATGAGAAAGAGGCTCCAAAGGAATACCATCATAACGTTATAAACAAAATACAAATCATTTACGATGGCAAAGAATATTAATGCTAAACTCCGCCAAATGGTAAACACTGCAAAGGACCAAAGCCAAGGCATCACTTTACGTTCATATTCCTGTAATATATATTTGTTTTTATTAGTTAGATACATAACATGAGTTTATAGATAAAGTAGGATATTATGAAAAGAAATATTTTGCCAATTTCAAAATTAAATTAATTTAATCGTTTAAAATGAATTATGATTATTATACAGAATGACATTAAGGTAAGTATCGTACCGGCATCGTAACGTATTTATTTTGTTTTTGTCCTTCTTTACGTTGCTTTGAAAATTAATAATAATGATTTAATTATATGAAGAATGAGTGTTAATTAGAAAAAAACATCTTAGGTGTAGAATATATAAAATCATATATATAATAATATACATGTATGTAGTATGTACAAATAAAATTATAATATAAAACACGCAAACAATATGAGTTCCTGAACAAATAAATAGTTTTATAATGCAGTCTATTTTGTGATAATTTGTTCATATAAAAACAAAAGTTACTTATAATAATAAAAAAAAAAAATAATTCATGTAATATTTTAGAAATAACTTAGAATTATTAAAATGCTGCTAAATAAATATATTAAAAATTATAATTAATGTTTTTTATAATTATTCGGAAAACAAACTTACTTTTCTTAAAGCAATCACAAGTAAAATACTAGTAAATAATACTATAAAGCCCAGTATTAACGAAAATAAAGCAAATACGATTAGCATGTTACGCACTGAAAAGAAAAAAAATTTATAATTACTTTTATATATACTATTATTATATACTATATTAGTTTACATATGTAATCTATATTTATAAAAAACTTTAAAAAAAATTGAAATCACATACGATTTTCTAATTCAGATCCTTTCAAACTATGATTAGATTAGGTTAAGTTACACCGGCGATCCCAAGGATCCACTTAGGCCTATAGGCCCATATTGTTACCGTATAATTAAAAACCCATGGGTTATAAACACTTGAAACCTTTGGCAAAGCTTATAAAAATATAATTAAGAGAGTACTTATTACTGTGCATCGTAATAAAATTCAATCTTTCGTTTAAAGGCTCAGTTACTCGGTACGTACCGTAAGAACTTAAGCGAACTTACGAAACGCACAACCATTCATATCTGTGTATTTCGCTTTGACTTAAGTTCTTACGGTACGTACCGATAAACTGAACCTTTTAATTTTCATTTTGAAAGTCTTCGTTATATTTTTTGTTATCACTTTAAATGGCAAAAGAAAAAGGAATACGATTACAATGTGTGCTACAACATGAGGAATTACATAGCCAGCAGTTGAGTTTTACAAATATAAAAATCAATTCTTTAAAAATACCTGTGGAATTGTGTAACCAGCAGTTGTGTTCTACAAATATTAGAATGGGTTCTTTATGAGACTATGAATATATATATAACATGATTAAATGGTTCCATCAATTGTGATATACAGAGTACTTACTAACCAAATGGAATAAATGTAGCATAGATATCTTTAACTAAGAACGTACAAAATATGGGTCCATTTCAAGTTTTAACCAACATTCAAGATTACAATTCAATTAAACATATCCACGAAAAAATGTTTAGTCCAAAATAACTCTTACATTTTGTATGTGAATTGTTTCTAGCAATGACTGTGATTATAGTCTTTTATTAGAAACGGTCTATTCTAATAGCACAAGGAAGATAAATTAAATTTGGCTACACTAAAATGATTATACTTCATGACATACTACGAGAACAAGTTAGGCTTTTTAGACTAATTAAATACATTATCAAAGGAACAACTGTAAGTAATCTTATCATATCATTTTTGATATGAATAAATAAAAAATGGATAATGAATGAATAAGAAAAATTCTGAGTGTGTCATTCAGTTGACTTGAAATATGTCCTACACTTTTTTGATGTGTCACTACGGTTAGAAACTTCGCTTGAAACTAAAATCTGCATTTGCACTGTCCAGCACAAATGCAACATAGATTAGAAATATGAAGGACTTACAATCTACAAGAGCTCACTAAAAATGATTTTAAGACCTATGAGTTTTATACTACAAACTAAGAGTCTTTACTGGATGCTTACAATCACCGCAGTAATGTAACTTAACTTTTCAAATATTGTGATTAGAAAAATTTGTTCAAAACATTATACTCACCATGTTTATTGCCAACATAAACGAATTCATACGATATTATATAGTAGCCATAATGCGTTGAGCCTGGCGCAGCCATAGCCAAAGAATAAATATCAAATATTGAGGTGCCAATGGTAAATAAAGCTAAAAACTAAAACAAAAATTGACCGATTATGTTTTTAAAAATATATTGCACATTACACTTACTATGGCAAAGAGCCCAATAAGCATGGAACTCTTTTGTATGTCAATATACTGATTATTCTGCAATATGGGTCGTTGATACCAAGGTATACGCACGGAACGTGTTGAACGGGACTTTATGGAATGTAGATTTGTTGATGATCTATAATAAAATTATAACATTTTTTATTTGCCGAAAAACAAAACATAATTCATAATAAAAATACCTCCCAGTGGTGTGTGAATACACAGATGGATTGGAACGATAAGTTGATGGAGTTTTACGACCGTAATTCATATTGAAGCCTTACAATTTCACTTGAATATCGTTAGATTTAAAAATTGTGTGCAGTGATAAATTTATTTCTAAATAAAATTATACTTTTTATATAAATTAATTCGAAATATTTTAGTTTTAATAATGTTGTTTATGATTCAATTAATTTGTATGGGCGTTGTCGTTGCGTTGTACGCGCCCAACCTGTGTTATAATAACTGCAATAACTGAGAGTAAACTATTATTATATTTATATTCTTTAACGTTATTTTCAACAAAGGAATAAATAAATTGTAAAAAATATTTTATATTATTTATTATATACAAAAAAGTTCTTACAATTTTTATAATTTGTTGTGACCAACGAAAGAAATGGAGAAAAAAACTAAACCACAAAAACACTACACAGCCAAATGTCACAACATTGTTATCGATATATGCAATCGATAACAAAGCTGACTTTTAAGCTACGCTGTAGTTTTGATCAAGCACATGCCTCCACTGTTGAAGTTCAAACATTTTGCATTCGTTATTTTAAATAAATTATTTAAATAATCAAATAGAACTTGGAATTTATAATATTGAGTTTAAGAGACAACAAAAGCCTAAACAATATATAATTGTAAAAATAATAATAATTGTAAAAATAATAATAATTGTTCCATGGTACATTAGG
>NC_051847.1:191532242-191568536 GCF_002237135.1 Teleopsis dalmanni | reverse complement strand
ATTTGTGAAAATTGTGTATACTAAACACGCCTTCTGTCTTTAACTCTGCAATAAATAATATATACAAATATCTAAATTATTTTATATAAACTTTTAATTTTAATAATCGAAATATATAAATATGTTTGGTGGTACAAAGCCTACGTTTGGATCTACCACCACAAACACTGGATTTGGCACATTTAGCAGTACGCCAACAACTGCGCCATTCGGTCAGTCTGCATTTGGAAAACCGGCCACATCAGCTTTTGGCACGACATCAACTTTTGGAGCTCAACAACCCACCACGTCGTTATTTGGTACTAATGCAGCACAACAACAGACGACTGGTTTGTTTGGGGCGTCGAATACATCTTCAGCTTTTGGCGCAACAACAACAACGCAGCCAACTTTCGGTGGTGAGTACATCTTCATATCTTATACATATCATATCTGTTTATCTTATATCTTAAAGTGAATTTATTAAATATTATTTAAATATTCATTGATAGGATTTAGTCAACCGCAGCAAAATACTTCAATATTTGGAACTACACAACCCGCTGCTAACACAAGCTCACTTTTTGGACAGTCTTCAACTTCAGCATTTGGTTCTACAGTTAAACCAAGCGGTTTAGGTGGGTTTGGTCAAACAGCGCAACCTACCTCTTTATTTGGGCAAACTGCACCAAGCACTTCTAGTTTTGGTAGTTTTGGTCAAACAGCACCAGCAAATACAAGTGTATTTGGCAGTACAACAACGAGTGCTTTTGGACAAACTACTGCAGCGGCCGGTGGTGTGAATTCCGGCAGTTCCATCGCAAAATATCAACCAACAATAGGCACTGATACCCTTATGAAAGGTGGCCAACCAAATAATGTTAATACTAAACAACATTGTATAACTGCTATGAAAGAGTATGAAAATAAATCACTTGAAGAATTACGTATGGAAGATTATCTTGCCAATCGAAAAGGACCACAGAGCGGTACTGCACCCGCCGGTGGATTTTTTGGTACAAATACGCAAGGTACACCAAGTACTGGACTTTTCGGTTCAACTACACAACCAACAACTGGTCTTTTCGGGCAACCTGCGGCCGGCGGTGAAAATAAAAATTTATTTGGTACAAGTGCTTTTGGTCAGTCGACAACCTCTGCATTCGGGCAAACACAACCACAGAGCAGCTTTTTGGCTAAACCATTTGGTGCAACCGCGGGTTTTGGTACTACAACTACAGATGCTGCAGCCAATCCCTTTGGTCAAAAGCCTGCTTTTGGAGCTAGTACGACGGGTGGTTTATTTGGACAAACACCCGCAGCTAGTACAGCACCTGCTTTCGGACAGACAACCACTGGATTTGGTGGATTTGGCAGCACTGCTGGTACACAACAAACTTCCTTATTTGGCGCACCAGCTGCAGATGCAAATAAGCCAGCTTTTGGCTTAGGCGCAACATCAACTGCGAACACAGGGTTTGGCGGATTTGGAACACCTGCAACAAGTACAGCTGGAGGAGGACTATTTGGTGCTAAGCCAACTACAGGTACGTATTTGAAAAAAAATATTTAACATAGTGGTTGTTTCACTTTATAAGTTTTTAAGGATTTGGAGCTACAACAGGATTCGGAGCCACATCTACAGCCAATACCGGCTTCAACAATTTTTCAATGAATAATACTGGTGGCGGTTTATTTAATTCAAACCTCAATAAACCGGCCACATCCGCATTCGGCGGCTTCAATACCCAAACATCTGCGGCACCATTGAATTTTAACACAGGATCTACGGGTACTTCACTTTTTGGCAATACTGCTGCTAAACCACTATTTGGCAATACACTTGGAAATACGAGCACGGGCGGAGGAGGTCTTTTTGGTGGAACAACAGCATTCGGTGTTAATAATTCTGTAGGCTTAGGTGGAAGCACACTTGGTGCGAACAATTCTACATTAGGAATTTTAGGCGGAGCTGCACCTCAACAAGCTGTACCTATACATCAACAAATTTTATTGAAGGTTACTTCTCCTTATGGTGATAATCCAATATTTAAGGACCTAAAAAGAACAGACGAGACAGATGCATCGCGACCAACAAATCCTATAGCGCAACAAACGTTACTGGAGTCGAAAAATTCAGATTTCAAAATATCATCGAAAACAAGTCAATTTAGTATAAAAGTTAAACCAGTTGGAAGCGCATTAACGAAAAAGTCACTTTTTGAGGGATTGGAAGAGTATGATTCAAGTGTTGAAAGTTTTAGCTTAAAACCCAATGCTAGACGTTTGATAATTAATCCAAAGCCGAATACTTCAACACCAGAAGCTGCAATAAATAATGAAAGGAAAACTATAGAGAGTCCTTTGCGCCAAATTAATAATTTAACTACTGGTTCAAATGGTAATGAACGTAATGATTCATATTATGCTGATAATGCAGTAACAACACCGACGTCAATTGCGGTTGCTACTAGCACTGCTGTAACAAATGACAACGATGCAAGTCGACGTGAATCGTGGCTGCATCCAAATAATTTGAATAAAGTGCGACAGCAAAATAAGGATGCAGAAAATAACGCAAATCACAACAACACACTTATAGAGTTAATGCCACGTAAACCTATAGAAACGTACCGTCCTGCAAGCAGATTATCAATGTCTACAGTGCCTGAAAATCCTTTTGAAGAAACAAGTGGAACTGTTCGTAGAGACACATTATCATTTACAGATAACAATGAGAGTTTATTTTCGAATCGGTCTTTTGGTCATGATGAACGTTCAATAATAGACAATCAAGAAGACTACGAAGAGCATCCTACCGGTATTACTCTACGCAGAGTTGGGTAAGCATAAAATTTGTTTTAAAGAATAAAATATTAACTTAACGCTATTTAATATTTGTAGATATTACACCATACCACCATTGGAAGAATTGAAGTCATATATATCGGAAGATGGCAGTTGCATTGTACCAAACTTTACAGTTGGTCGGGAAGGTTATGGTAATGTATATTTTGCAAAAGAAATGGATGTGTCTAATTTAAATTTGGATGAAATTGGTAAGCTGTGTAAATAGTTTTTTTAATGCTTATATTCATAATATGTTTTATTTGTAGTACATTTCCGTAACAAGGAAATAATAATATACCCTGACGATGATAATAAACCACAAGTTGGTTACGGTTTAAATCGTGAAGCTCAGGTTACTTTAGATAAAGTTTGGCCACATGATAAAACAAAGCACGAACCCATTAAAGATCCAGAACGTTTATTAGAAATGGATTGGGAGGCAAAATTAAGAAAAGTTTGCGATAAGAACGATACACGCTTTATTGAGTATCGACCAGAAACTGGTAGTTGGGTATTCCGTGTTAAACATTTTTCAAAATATGGTTTAAATGACAGCGATGAAGAAGATGATCCAGTACCGACTGATCCGAAAAAAGCAAAATTAGTGCCAGGTGCAAATCAACAACCTTTAGATAAAACTAAAACAGTGGCAACAAAAAAAGTAAATTTAATTAAAATCTTAATTGCGTAAATTGTTATTTTAACATTGTTTTTATATAAAAAGGTAAATGGTGATGCTACTGGTATTGTCGATCCCAAAAATAATGCATCAGGAGCAACTGCTTATTTTCCTATGGATGAATCCGCAGAATTTATGTTCATGGATAAGACACGTAATTCTCTATTAATGATATAAATAAATATGCAATTATATTTGTTGATTTTCTTTAATTTTAGAATTTCTTCAAAACAATTCCAATGATTATAGTATGTCAATGCAGGATAAAAATGCGAACAAATTCACATATATGAGTCCCACTGCTGCTTTAGCTAAAGAAGCAGGTACCGATGCACATAAAGTACAATTAATGAAAGCATATTTATTCGATGATGACGATGATAAGTCAAGTAAGTATACAAATATTTTTTTATTCAAGTTGTAGAATGTTAATCTTTAAAATTTTTTTAAAACAAAAGTAAGCTACTTCAAAGATTAACTTCCAATTCGTTGACCTTGTGTTTCCAAATAAAGTTGTAGTTTACTGTAAGGTCGTTCTAATTTAAAATATGGCAAGTGCTTTCTTTAGTTTAACTAATTAAATAAAAACTGACAAAAAACCTGAAACTTTAGCATTGAAAGTTTCTGCAGCCTTGGTTACTTGTGGAAAAACACGATTAGTCATTGTTTCTAATTTGACAGGTACGAATTTTAAGCCTGGCAGTTGCAGTCCAAACAAATTATATACGAGCTATAAACTAATTAAGAAATTCGAATATTATCTAAGACCACTGATGATGAGTAGTTGGCAATACTCGGAACAGCGTTGTATGGTCAGCCAAATTTCAATAAATTAAATAAAAATTTTGTCCTTGTTCGACTATGCTTGTACTCTAGTTATATGAATATAACGTGAAACAAATTTTCAAATTATTGTCTTTAGTAATTATTATTGTTTTTATTTTTATTAAAGTCCAACAATTACAGCGAGCTGAATTGATCTAGTGTGTATAGCTTTGTTTCTTAGTATATAAAATTTTATGTTTTTAACTGATTTGACTTAAATAAAGAACTAAGAGAAAAAGCATGATATATCTATATTACATTAAATACATTACACTGTTAACTGTTCATGTAGTGACTATAAGAAGATCCAATTACCGAAAGTCAATATCCTTACGTTTTAGTCCAACCGTAGGAATTTAATAAATAACAATGATGTTTGGATAAAGCATCAGTCGTATTGATAAATGTCAAAACTCCTACACCTGGACCCAGATTATTTTTAACATTTTTTTTCCTAACTTGCTTCTCTCTGACTTTTAATTTACACCCCACTTCTCTTCAACATAAATAATTGAACAAAAATGAGACAATTTAATAGACGACTTCAATAGACGAAGTTTACCAATGTAAGGAATAGCGCTGTTGTGCAACAGATTATACTGTGTGTATTATTATAATTTCCACACACAAGTTACATTTCAAAACAAAAACTAATATGTTGTTAAAATATGTTGTTTTAATTACAGTTTCATCCGATATTGAGAATCAATACACGTTTGATCAAAATAGTAATAAAGGGTCTGGGGCTTTGCGAAACTATGATATGCGTTCCAATGTTTTGCGTTCACTACATAAAGAATCAACTGTAAATCTCTCTGATAATTTTTCCGAAGCTTCAAGTCAAATGGATTTTGGTATGCACGGTACTCCACTTCCACCAGAATCGTCTGCAGCTTCAATATTAAGCATACAACGTGAATTACACGTTAAAGTAAGCGAAAGTAACATAATATTTTTTCTATTTATATTAAATATGAATTATAATACAGACGCCAGTTGCTGAAAGTGAAGACAACGCTCTTGTATCAGTAACAACACAGAAATTCCCAATATTTGATATAAAACCAAAAGTAGCTCAGATTAAAAGTTTTGCATACGAATCACCATTAAACAAATCAATCGCTGGACACTTAAAAGGAAAATGGGCATCTGATTTAGGCCTATTTAACGCTAGACGTTTTAAATTAGGTTTTGGACCACAAAATACATTAGTTGTTCCAAATACAAAAAATAATATTATAAGAGATATAAAAGGTAATTTTCATTTAATTTAATTTTGTCCGTTTTTTTACATAATTTTTTTTTTATTTCAGAAGATAATTTATCAAGCATAACACCGTTCCTTTTTAAACAACGAGCGCTTAATGATTACTCACCGACAATTCTACAGCACATAAAGATTACAGCTACTGAATGTTATGACAATTTCAAAGATACTGTTGTAGAGCACTTGCAAATCCAATTACGTAGTTCACTACAGAAGGATGTCGAAGGCAGTGATTGTCCATGGATTAAGTCTGATAATGGTACAGATTTAATTGTCAAACATCTAGATGAAGCTATTAAACAAATCAATAATGGTAGTTTCGAAGAGTATGCTGTGACGGTTTGGTCTCTTTGTTTGGCATTGTGGGGTGATCATGAAGAACTAGAGGGTCAAGATGCAGATTCACATTTTACTGTTATGTGCCGTCGATCTTTGTTGTCGAAGTGGTTGGAAAATTTATTAACCGACAGTGATTTGTTAACAAAAAATATTACAACAAATACATATTTAGATCATATGCTAGCATTAATAAGCTGTCATAAAGTAACAGAAGCGTGCGAATTAGCTTTTCTGTATGACGAACCCAATTTATCGCTTTTATTAGCGCAATTATCTTCTGGGCCTGCTGTACGTCAATTAATGGAAGATCAACTTGCTGCGTGGCACAAAAATGATGCCGATAAATTTATTGCATTAGAACGACTCAAAATGTATATGCTAGTTGCTGGTATATCAATTATGGATTCTGCACATGGACCAATAAATATATTAGAGAATATCAGTTGGCTTAAAGCATTAGCTGTAAATAAATTAATTTTAATCATTTAACAGTTTATTAAATAATTCTTTTTTTTTTTTAGATTCAATTGTGGTATATATCACAACCAACTGCGTCTGTAACAGATGCTTTGGCAGCATACGATAAAAGTTATCAAAATGAGGAGTACTTTTCATTAGCGCCTACAGCACATTATTTATCTTCTAATAATGAAGAGAAGAGCATAGCGTCAAGAATTTATGACTTGCGTTATCATCTACTGAAACTTAACTCAAAACGTAGTTACCCGCTGGAGAGTTTATTAAATCCAGCAACACATACTACGGATCCAATGGACTATCGCTTAAGGTTAGTTTATTTTTAGCATATATAAATAATAATTTTTAAATAAAAAACTTAAACAAAAATATAATTTTGGGTTGTTACTTCCAGTTGGCTATTATTACAAACGCTTGAAGCGTTAGGCTACCAACATTGTTCTGAATCTTGTGTAAATCAGTTACACATAAGCTTCGCTGCACAATTAGAAAATAACGACCTTTGGGAATGGGCAATATTTGTGTTGTTGCATATAAAGAACCGTAACAATCGTGAAATAGCCGTACAAAATATACTTTATCGCTATGTTAGTGTATCTTATGAGGTGTCCCTAAATGAGAAAGAGAAATTTGTGATTAATAACTTAGGTGTGCCAGAGAAATGGATTGATTATGCTAAGGCTGTTAAAGCGGGCGCTTTGCGTAAATATCATTTGCAAGCCAAATACTTATTAAAAGCAAAACAATGGAATTTAGCGCATGAAATAATTTATCAGCATATAGCACCAGATGCGGTAATAAATGGTAAGTAAACATACTTGCAAACCTCAAAAATTTTAATAATAATATTTTGATTTTATTTTTTATTTCAAATTCTAGATGAGCTTGACTATTTGCATGAATTGTTAAGTCAGTTTGAAACCGAAAATGTTAATAACTCAGTGAAAGTACCAAGTTGGAGTAATCAGGGACAAATTTTCTTGGATTTCATTGACATAAATGAAAAAGTAAAATTTTCAATTTGTTTGTTAAATATTTTGGCATTCATGTATTTTTACATTTTTTTTTCCAGTTTAAAAATCTTAAAAGCCTTAGGAGTGAGGCGGATATTGAAGCTCGCTGGGAAAATCTAAAGCATCCATTAGCAGAATTATGTTCACGTATTAATCTTCTGCCATGCCCCACAGCTAAACATCGTTTATGCCAAAGCGAAATTGCACAAAATTTAGCATGTTTAGTACGTGGCGTTTTGTTGGTTTGTAGTGGACTTAATCCATGCCAAATTATTAAATTTGCATTGGAACGTTTGCCTTTACCGCAAGAATTCGCACAACAGGAGTTACGCGCATTGCTGGACGCTATAGTTGCCGATATGGGTAAAATAAATACATTCGATCGTGACGCAGTTATCATTAAATGATACAATTACAAATAAATAAAAAACAAATTTTTTTTAAGCTTGGAAGTATGTATCATATATATGTGTATTAAATATTGTAATTAACTTCATTTGTTATATCGTTAGGTTATTTTATTTAGTTTAAATTAAGAATCAAGTTTAATTTTTTATTCACATTAATAACAGTTTGTATCTTAAATTTAGTTCATTTGCAAAGCATATTTGTTTTAATTTTTAAATTAGCTATTAATGTTTTCTTTATTATGGTATATCATTTTTAATATTTCAAAATAAAGTTACAAAAAGTTAAATTTAATTTTTTTTTACAGTAATTTACGTACAGTAAGTCATTATTCGCTCACCGTTAGTCTTCTTCCTTTTTTAGTTGTGAAAAAAATATTTTCGGACAATTTAAAAGCATTCATTACTGACTCTTCAATATACTTGAAGAAAGTAATTTGCTGTCCTATGTAAATGTTTCTATGAGGCCTGGCTTTAGTCTCATTTTACAATTTATTGATCAATTCTTTATAGTTAGCATATTTATATTTAGAACTTTTAAATTACCGACTCAGAATTTAAGTAATTATTCTATTGTTTTGGTTTTATATTAAATATATCCATGTATATGTGGATCCTTAGTGGAACCAAGAGATAAGAGTATAAATCCTTAATTTATTTTTTGAATACGATTTTCGGCATATGTCCCCCTCGACTACGCGTTACTTGGTCTATTCGATCAGTCCAATTTTTGACTATTTTTTGCAATAAATGTTGCCGTATGGCGTCAATGGTGGCATAAATATTGGCTTCCAATGCTTCAAGAGTTGCTGGTTTATCGTCATAAACCAATGACTTAACATAACCCCATAAAAAGTAATCGAGAGGTGTTAAATCGCACGAACGAGGGGGCCAGTTAATAGGACCACTTTTGGAAATAAAGTTGTTACCAAATTGATTTCGCAATAAATCGATTATTAAACGCTCTGTATGGCAAGTTGTACCGTCTTGTTGGGACCAAACATCGTCGATATTAAATTGATAATTTTTGGAAACAAAAATTCAGTCACTATAGCTCGATAGCGCTCGCCATTTATCGCAATTGCAGCTCCTTCCTCATTTCGAAAGAAATAAGGACCGATGATGTCGCCAGCATGTAAACCGCACCAAACAGTCAATTTTAATGGATGTAATGGTGATTCGTTAACCGCTTCAGGATTAACTTCGTACCCTATATGACAATTTTGCTTATTGACATACCCTTTTACCAAAAAATGAGTTAAATGAACACAATTCTTTGATGAAAATGCTCATCTTCGGTCAGTTTTAAATTAACCCAATCAGTAAAAATTCCACGCAAACGATGGACGTTTGGCTTTAATTCTTGCACAAGTTGTATTTTATAGGTAAGTAAGCCAAGATCATAGCGCACAAGTTGAGAACGACGACGGATCGACATTTCCGCGTCTTCTTCAACACTTCGTGCTACAGTAGCAATATTCTCTTTGGTACGCACATTTTTTTGTCTTGTTGATGGTTTTGAATCGAGAAGAGTAAAATTAGTGCGAAAACGATCAATAACTCCACGAATTACTTGCTCACTGGGCCGATTATGTGGACCGTAAAATGGACAAAGTGCTCTATGAATTTTGCAAATGGATTTATTTTTTTCAAAGTAAATTTCCACAATTTGGAAGCGTTGTTTAAGTTCAGTTAAGTTTAAGTTCAATAAATCTTTACACCCTTTTTTCAAGCTTTACTGCAGATAATGATATTATTGAGTACTATAGGTGTAAATGACTGGATCCAATTCTAAGTCCCAAATTCTAATTTCTGAATTGTTTACTTTACTATAACTTCTTAGCTTTATTTGATTGCAAATGAATAAATACCTTAAAATGTAATTCTAGTTTCTTTCAAAAAAAAAAAAAAATTCTCTAACTCGAAGTCTCCATAAGTCGAACCTTGTCTTTGCAAAATTGAACTTCCAGTTATGGAAGTTTGAATGTATATAATAATAATGATATTTTAAAGCCATTCCATTGGTTGCGTTCTTCATTTCTAGGAATTTTTCATTATCGTTTAATCTATTAAAATAAAATAAATCTATATCTAAATTAATGCATTTTTTATTTGGCTTTAATATTTAAATTTAAACTTTATTTATTTTTATATATTATTTATATTTTTATTTATATTTATTTATATTTTTATTTGTATTTATTTATTTCTAATTGAGCCAGTGCGCTTAAGCACTTTTACTCTTTCTTAACTCGAGGTATTTTTAAAACCCCTCTTTACGCCTTGACTGGATTATTGTTTAACACTTCATCAGACTAAGCAATAATTGACCTCAGATCTGCATACCTCCCCAAGGAGCCTGTAACCATTCTGAGATTTGATAACGCGGTGTTGGTAAGTCTGCAGTTTTCGCAAATAATTCTAAGCCTCTATCCTTTATGTATTTTTTGATGGGATCAATCTTGAGGTCCCTGAGGATGTCATTCGTCCTAATGTACCATGAAACAATTATTATTATTTTTACAATTATTATTTTTACAATTATATGTTGTTTAGGCTTTTGGTGTCTCTTAAACTCAATATTTTAAATTCCAAGTTCTATTTAATTATTTAAACAATTTATTTAAAATAACGTATGCAAAATGTTTCAACAGTGGAGGAATGTGCTTGATAAAAACTACAGCGTAGCTTAAAAGTCAGCTTTGTTATCGATTGCATATATCGATAACAATGTTGTGACATTTGGCTGTGTAGTGTTTTTGTGGTTTAGTTTTTTTCTCCATTTCTTTCGTTGGTCACAACAAATTATAAAAATTGTAAGAACTTTTTTGTGTATATAATAAATAATATAAAATATTTATTACAATTTATTTATATCTTTATTGAAAATAACGTTAAAGAATATAAATATAATAATAATTTACTCTCAGTTATTGCAGTTATTATAACACAGGTTGGGCGCGTACAACGCAACGACAACGCCCATACAAATTAATTGAATCATAAACAACATTATTAAAACTAAAATATTTCGAATCAATTTATATAAAAAGTATAATTTTATTTAGAAATAAATTTATCACTGCACACAATTTTTAAATCTAACGATATTCAAGTGAAATTGTAAGGCTTCAATATGAATTACGGTCGTAAAACTCCATCAACTTATCGTTCCAATCCGTCTGTGTATTCACATACCACTGGGAGGTATTTTTATTATGAATTATGTTTTGTTTTTCGGCAAATGAAAAATGTTATAATTTTATTATAGATCATCAACAAATCTACATTCCATAAAGTCCCGTTCAACACGTTCCGTGCGTATTCCTTGGTATCAACGACCCATATTGCAGAATAATCAGTATATTGACATACAAAAGAGTTCCATGCTTATTGGGCTCTTTGCCATAGTAAGTGTAATGTGCAATATATTTCTAAAAATATATTCATCGGTCAATTTTTGTTTTAGTTTTTAGCTTTATTTACCATTGGCACCTCAATATTTGATATCTATTCTTTGGCTATGGCTGCGCCGGGCTCAACGCATTATGGCTACTATATAATATCGTATGAATTCGTTTATGTTGGCAATAAACATGGTGAGTATAATGTTTTAAACAAATTTTTCTAATCACAATATTTGAAAAGTTAAGTTACATTACTGCGGTAATTCTAGGCATCCACTAAAGGCTCTTAGCTTGTAGTATAAAACTTAGAGGTCTTAAAATCATTTTTAGTAAATTCTTGTGGAGTGTAAGTCTTTAATATTTCTAATCTATGTTGCATTTGTGCTGGTCAGTGCAAATGTAAATTTTAGGCACGATTTTCATCTTTTACACAACATAGACAAAATTAATTAAAAGAAATATTCAAGTTTCTAGCGTAGGACATATTTTTACAAGTCAACTGAATTACACAGCCAGACTTTTTCTTATTCATTCATTATTCATTTTCTTATTTATTCATATCAAAAATGATATGATATGATTACTTACAGTTGTTCCTTTAATAATGCATTTAATTAGTCTATTTGAAAGCTTACGTTGTTTTTGTAGTATGTCATAAAGTAAATTTATTTTAGTGTAGCCCAATTTAATTTATCTTCCTTGTGATATTAGAATACACCGTTTCTAATAAAAGATGACTATCACAGTCATTGCTAGAAGCAATTCGCATACAGAATGGACTTAACATTTTTTAGCGGATACGGTTAATTGAAGTGTGGTCATATTTTGTCCGTTCTTAGTTAATGATATCTATGCTGCATTTATTCCATTTGGTTAGAAGTACTCTGTATATCACAACTGCTGGAACCATTTAATCATGTTAGAACTACTAGTTCCACTGGGTATATTCATAATCTCATAAAGAACCCATTCTAATATTTGTAGAACCCAACTGCTGGTTACACAATTCCACAGGTATTTTTAAAGAATTGATTTTTATATTTGTAAAACTCAACTGCTGGCTATGTAATTCCTCATGTTGTAGCACACATTGTAATCGTATTCCTTTTTCTTTTCCCATTAAAAGTGATAACAAAAAATATAACGAAAACTTTCAAAATGAAAATTAAAAGGTTCAGTTTATCGGTACGTACCGTAAGAACTTAAGTCAAAGCGAAATACACAGATATGAATGGTTGTGGGTTTCGTAAGTTCGCTTAAGTTCTTACGGTACGTACCGAGTAACTGAGGCTTTACACGAAAGATTAAACTTTATTTCGCATTTATAAACTTTGTGCTTTACGATGCATATTAATAAGTACTCTGTTAATTATATTTTTATAAGCTTTGCCAAAGGTTCTAAGTGGTTATAAACCTTGGGTTTTTAATTATACGGTAACACAATGGGCCTATAGGCATAAGTGGATCCTTGGGATCGCTGGTGTAACTTAATCTAACCTAATCATAGTTTGAAAGGATCTGAATTACAAAATCGTATGTGATTTCAATTTTTTTTAAAGTTTTTTATAAATATAGATTACATATGTAAACTAATATAGTATATAATAATAGTATATATAAAAGTAATTATAAATTTTTTTTCTTTTCAGTGCGTAACATGCTAATCGTATTTGCTTTATTTTCGTTAATACTGGGCTTTATAGTATTATTTACTAGTATTTTACTTGTGATTGCTTTAAGAAAAGTAAGTTTGTTTTCCGAATAATTATAAAAACATTAATTATAATTTTTATTATATTTATTTAGCAGCATTTTAATAATTCTAAGTTATTTATATAATATTATATGAATTATTTTTTTTTTATTCTCATAAGTAACTTTTGTTTTTATATGAACAAATTATCACAAAATAGACTGCATTATAAAACTATTTATTTGTTCAGGAACTCATATTGTTTGCATGTTTTATATTATAATTTTATTTGTACATACTACATACATGTATATTATTATATATATGATTTTATATATTCTACACCTAAGATGTTTTTTTCTAATTAACACTCATTCTTCATATAATTAAATCATTATTATTAATTTTCAAAGCAACGTAAAGAAGGACAAAAACAAAATAAATACGTTACGATGCCGGTACGATACTTACCTTAATGTCATTCTGTATAATAATCATAATTCATTTTAAACGATTAAATTAATTTAATTTTGAAATTGGCAAAATATTTCTTTTCATAATATCCTACTTTATCTATAAACTCATGTTATGTATCTAACTAATAAAAACAAATATATATTACAGGAATATGAACGTAAAGTGATGCCTTGGCTTTGGTCCTTTGCAGTGTTTACCATTTGGCGGAGTTTAGCATTAATATTCTTTGCCATCGTAAATGATTTGTATTTTGTTTATAACGTTATGATGGTATTCCTTTGGAGCCTCTTTCTCATTATATCAATATATGGTTGGTGTGTTGTGTACTCTTTGTTCTTAGAGTTGACAAATTTGACTAAATTAGAGGATTTGGCACATTTAAGGGTAAGAATATGTTTATATGCTATAAGTTTAAAATAAATAATTAATTTATATAATTTATAGATGGGCACAATGGCTTCGTTACATGCTTCTGCTGCTAATTCATTAGCAGGTTCCCGTCCAACTACACCTCATAGCACTGTCTCTACTATGCCAGTGGGTTAAATTCGAAAACAAAAAAAATTATTTCAAAATATGTCAGTAGTATATATCTCAAAGTCAAAGTTAGATCAAAAAGAATATTAAACAAAGGAAGCATCATCAACAAAATAATGTATACCAATTATAAGTTATAGGTTATTTAATTTTAATATTGTATATGCTCTCCGTGAAAAGAATCAGAAATATTTATGCATTCCATTATTTTCTCATTCAAAAATTATACACAAAACAAAATTTAACATAAACAATAAGTTATTTATATTACAATAATAGTTATTGTAGTCACACCGTTTTTGTAGAAATATTCTTATAAATGGTGGAACTCTTAACGAGTATTGTGAATTTTGATGTGGAAGCTTTGAGCATTTTAATGTTCGAATATGATTGTAGCGAGTACAATCATAATGTTATTTACACAATTTCGAATTGATGCATTCTCTATATTTAATTCTATATTTCAAACCGTTTAAATACGTTCTACAATCTTTTGTCATTTGAAAATAAAAAATATACATATTATTTTTTAATTACTACTGCATATATGTAAATCTAAGTTAAACGAATTAATTATAAGTTTATATACTATGTACAATCCATAATATATATTAGTTTAAAATAATAATAGTAATTTGCAATGCAGCTTAAGATGAGTTGCTACATTAATAATTGTTGAAAATTCTAAATTTGTAATTGTTATTTTATTAACAAAATTTTAAAAAATCTTTTGCACATTCCATATCTATTTTATATACAAAAGTATATACATTTAAGTATATATAAAAATTAGTTTAAGCAAATCAGTGCCTTATATAATCTGAACGAAATATGTATTCACAATTTTAGCAATTATCATAAGTATCTATATATGTATCTCGAATCTGATGTAACACAAATCCGTCCATTTTTTACGTGTTCTTAATTTTTTTTTTATAATAGAATATATATATATTTATATTTGTGTAATTTTGCAGATGTTTTTATAAATGTTTATAAATTTTATAAAAAATTAGAAAAGAATAAAACTTTATAACAAAAAGCTGTATCTTTATTCTTGGTATTCTGTATATATGATTTAGCTCAGACTTATAAAAATTTTAGGAAGAAAGAAAATTATGAAAAATCTAGGAAGAAAATATATTGAAAATACAAGCACTTAGATGAAAGAAAAATATAAATGCCGATAAAACGGGAAGATTTTGGAGGTAGTATTGATAATTAGCACATAGTTAATTAAAATAAAAATAGAAGTATTTCAATATTCAATAAGTTAACAGTAATAACAGTAAAATAAAGAACTCTTAAAAATTTATGAACGCTGATAAAATTAAATTCAGGCTATAAGGAATGGCTCGGCTGAAAGAAGCCTTTCACATCTGGTAAGAATTCTCATTCTAATTAAGATCATGATATAGCAACGAGCTAAACAGTTACTTTTTATGTTTAAATGGGTCCTCTAGCTCTACTTATAATGATGTCACGTATTTCAATGTCCAAAATGATATCCCTATTGGAGTCGTTTTGATTTATAGCTAGATCTTGTTAAAGTGACAAGGCTAGTTTACATCGATCTGGACTAGATTCAATTTGCACCTACTTAAAGTCAATATTTATCTTGTAATACAAATTTTTTAATCTACAAATCATTTGGATTACTACAAACACAATGTAGTAGAATCATCGGTATGAGAGCTGTGATACGAAATAGAAAGAAGTTTTGAATGCATTAAAAATTACTATGAAAAATTATTTAAAAAAAGATTTTTGTAAATATTTTATTTGATAATAGTCTAAAGAAAATGTATTCCGCAAATATATACTTTCATATACATTTTTTTACTATTAATTCTATTTATTACAATTTCTTTTTAATTACTTTAAAGCAAATAAAAGCGCAATATTGCATAAAAACATGTTTAACATTTTCTTTTTTATATAATTTATTTTTCTTATATTATTATTGTACACAATTTATAAAATTGTTTTTATAATAAAAAAATAGCAATAGATAAAAAACAGTACAATTAATTTAAGTATATTTTTGAAATAAAATAAATGAAATGCGAATTAAAAACAAATGGAATGAAGCATATATATGTGTAAGTAATATTTAACAATTTTTGGTAATTAATAAAATATTTTAAATTAAAACTTATAAATAGCATAAAAATCAACAACTATTCAAACACTTAAATAATAAAATTGTCATGTCTTGATCTAAATACTTGAGGGGACGCTTCCAATAACAGATTTCTTAACATTTAAATTATATTTGTGTTGAATTATATAACCATACATATAATGATTTATATAAAGCTGCAAAAAGTTTAACATTTTTTATATATTAGATATGATTTAATAATTTTTAAGTTCTACAATCGATAGAATATAAAATTTTGTATATATATAAATTTTTTATGTACTTATTACTGTATTGAACAACTTCGTACCGAAGATATTTTTTGCTCATCATCCATTTCCTTAGCAGACAAAATACTCTTAATGCTTTCAGCTTCCTTCATCCAAAATTCAATCTAAAATGCGTTATATTAACTTAAATATATATAATGGAATTGATATGATATATACATACCTGCTGCAGTAATAAATTTCTGCGTTCACCTTTAGGTTCATTGTTCATGAACTGCACTAAAATACCTAAGGCTGTTGTGTACGACTCAAGCGCGGTTTCAAATTTTCGCTCGTACAAATACAGCTCACCCTGCCTGCCAATTTCAAGTGCATTTTTTAATTGCGGACTAGAGTTAGACATTGCAACTATTTAAACAAGAATAATATTTTAGTTAAGAAACAATAACACATTAACTTCAATTAAAATTGTGTATATTTACTCACACAACTGCTTGTAGCGTGTATCAGGCTCTATAACATCAGCTAAAGAAGTTGTTTGTGCTCCAGTACTAGAACTGGCACAAACTTGTGTGTCTACATTGACACTCTTACGATGTGCAGCTGCTTTAAACTCATCTTCAATTAAAACATTTTTTATTTCTTCTGCACGCTGTAAGTATTTCAAGGCTCGGTTTCGCAAGGCTAAACGCTTATTGGCATCAGCTTCTTCTGTTATCAACGGCACAAAATATTGCAAAGAGCTGCAGTATAAATAGTAAGCCTCTTTATAATCACGATTCTCATCATAATTCACAGCTTTGGTAACTAGTTCTATTGCTTTTTCTAATGTCTTTTCCGATGGGAAAGTTTTGAGATCAAGAAATGGATGCGCAAAAAATTCTTCGAACGTTATACGCTTGGCAGGATCATGTTTTAACAGCCTACTTAGCAGGTCATGACATTCATTACTTATGCGTGCATTTGTCGGTATACAAATTTTCTCAGCGTTACGTATGCGCATTAACAACTCTTCGATAGTTTTCGATGAATAAGGTGCTTTGCCAAAAAGGCATTCGTACAATATAACACCAATACTCCATAAATCAGCACGGGCGTCATACTGCTTTTTACGTACAATCTCTGGCGCCATATATAAGGGCGAACCTTTTAGTTGCTGATTTATTTCACCCAATTTTAAATGTTGTGCAAAACTATAATTAGTGATAAGCGTTAAAGATAATAACTTTAAAACTAATCTACTATGACTCACCCAAAATCTGCCACCTTTAATACAACATTCGGATTGCGTGTCAATAATAAATTTTGCGGCTTTAAATCAAAGTGCGAGATATCGTTAGTGCGCATATATTGCACCGCAAGTGCCAATTGACGCAAAAAGTACTTGCATGTCGATTCTGGCAGTGATTTCTTTGAATGTATAAAATTGTAAAGGCTGCCTGCATTGCAGTATTCTAGAACGATGTATATGTTTCTAAAATCATATTAAAAAGTTAATTAGAATTAATTATATTCTTAGTTTACTTACTTCTCGTCCCAGAAAAAATCCTGTAAAGCCACAATATATTTGTGGTTTAATGAGCGTAGCAGACGTATTTCGGTAACAAGATTTTCACGTGAACTGTGCGATAACTTTGACATTTCCACACATTTTATGGCATGAAATGTTTTATTTTGCTGAAAATTTATAGATTAAGTTAATGGTTTATATAATTTTTACCACAAAAGGACATTTTTCTTATACATACCTTGTGACGCACTTTAAAAACGGTAGCATAGCTACCAACACCCAATTTATCTAATATTTCATAGTCAGTTATACGTGGTAATGACATACTTACACATTTATTTTATTTAATAAATATCACAAATTAATTATTTTAAATTATATACAAATAAAAACCAAAACAAAACCAACAATAACTAAAAATTCATATGAATGAAATTCGGAGAAACGTCAAAGTATTGGCTGCGTTTAATGAACATTTGTTTATGATGTTCAACCACAGGTTGACTAGATGAAGCATTTTTGTTTTCAAATTTTACTGCAATTGTGGTTGAAGTCTTGGTTAAAAATAGATCTGCTCCACGAGCTACTCGTAGTAACTTTGCATAACACTGTGTATACACAAGTGCGTTTCACCAGCAAATGATAGCATTTGAGAGAGCGTAACATCCTTGTCGAAAATTGAAAATAATACACAGACTTAACTCGTACATTTTATTTCAAGTAAAATTTGTGTGATGTGTGAATCAGCTGTTTTGGTTTAAATTTAAATTTTTGTATTGTTTATTTGCGCGACTCTGGTGTTCTCACTAGACTTTACACAAAGCTGTTCCATGAAGATCTCTGTTAAAAGTGTGATTTGGCACTTTATTTGTGTTACGCTCTCAGTTTGTAGTTTACTTGTGTTTTACTTGAGTTTTACTACGAGTAACTCGTGGAACAGACTTAATATATGGCGTTTTCGATTGTTAAATCTGGGTTAACTTTTTCAATCAAAATAATTTTAAGCTTGGTGCAGACTATCATTTTTATATGTTATTCAAGTTGCGCTCTCTCTTGCTCAAATTTCTTTCAATATCACTCAAAAATAGTAGTCTGCACCGCGCTTTAGTGCAATTTTCATTTTCGATTGGTGAAAATGAATAAATATGCATAGCACTCGAGATTGATTTATAACACTCTTGACATTTTGCCAGAGTAGTAAAATTACACTTAAATTGACAGCTGTTTTATATTATTTGACAGATAAAGTGTGACTTGATTCGATATATGCATTTATAAAAAATATAAATATCTACTAACACCTTTACGAGTTAACGGGGGTTGTCATAATTCATTTATGACCTGTACAAAGTTTACCACGACATTGACTTCAATAAAAAAAAAATCTAGCGTTTTAGGAGACTTGGTTATATCTTAAGCATGGGTGAAAGCCAGTTGAAGAAAAGATGTAGGAGAATATCGTACCTCCGATAGTGTTATAACGTTGACAGAACACTAATCAAGTTTAATGTATAAGATTGGAAAGAAACGCATGCAACCGAGGCGACTAGTCGTCTGGCCGAAACCCGGTAACGGGTATCTATTTGTAAATAAAAGCCTAATATTATAATGTATTCCTTAATGGAGAGAAACTCAAAACAGCAGTTAGTGCCAAATTCTAATGCATTTTATTGGATAGGATATTATCAATGAAATCAATGTCAAAATACTCTTGCTTAATTACATGGCATTCTTTTAAACAAATCATTGGAATGGAATGAGTCTTCAAACTACGCATTTGATTTACAAAATTAAAGTTAGATGACTTTTTCTATATGGTTCTGTTGTCTGATGGTACCAATCAGGCAAAGAATTACATCTCAAATCAATGAAGAAAAACCAGAGATTGGCTGATGTAGCCATTAGTCTTACATCTTACTGAGCCTTACAAGATATTGAACTTTTTTCTTGTTAACATCCTAGACATCCAGACAATACTCATGCCTGCTATATGCTTGCTATATGCTTGAACTCCAGCAATAGGTGGAAGCAAACAAATTAGGGCAACTCAGCAATTATGCATGAGCTCACTTACATATGAAGAATCAAGATATTATTAAATAGTTCACTTACAAATGTTCAAATCTGGTCAGTTTAGGCATTGCGGTATAGAAAAATACTAATAAACATTAAACATATATTTTAAAGAAATAATTATCCTTATCAAGCTTTGTCTTAAGCCTATGTTTACACTTACATTTATCGATAACATTTTGTTTTTTTGATATTGAATGGATTTTGTATGAAAAATTACACTAATTGCTGTACATTTAATTGCCGTACTTTGTTAAGTTAATGTTGATAGTGTAAACGCGCGCACTGCAAATCTCATCTTTGGAGCTTACTAAATAATTATAATATTGTCTTCATACTGCCGAATTGTGATGTTCTTGTGTAATAAATAAGAGTTCATAGAAGGTAATGTAGTATAAGAGGAGGGACAAATCACATGCTTGGGGAGACAAAGAATGGTTAAAGTCAAGTAAAGAATGGTTAATTCTTAGTAAAAGAAATTTATTAAAGCTAAAAAAAGGTATAAATTTTATATAAAATCAATAACATTAGAAGTCAATATCCTTGATAGCAATAATTTATACTTCCCATAATTTAAGAGTGGTACCAGCTACTCGTATCTTATCGTTTATTGTCTTCTAGACGTACTGAACAATAATTTAACGGATTTAAACTCACGAATATAAAACAAACTGTAATCTAATTTACGTATGAATACAGGGAACAATAACTCATACTTATCGCTACCATAATCACAACATATAGATTTGATAGACTCGATGGCTGTATCATTAATAAATAGTGAAGACGTAGACCAGAAATTTTAGTTCAACGTTCGGTGTGAATTAGAAGAAATCAAAATGTGGCTACAAACGGTGCTGACTTGTCTGCTTCTGGTTGCGAGCGCAAAGAGCTTTCCACAATCGCGTGTCGTCAATGGAACCGACTCCGATATAACCAAATATCCATTTATGGTGAGTTTAGCACGAAAAATGAAGAAGTCAATGTTATAGTTACTTGTTAAAATAATCATCAGGTATCATTGCGTGGATCCACTGGTTCACATTCTTGTGGGTCAAGTATTATATCATCACGTTATATACTAACTGCAGCGCATTGTGTAGTGGGCAAGACAGCTGCAAGTATTAGTATACAATATTCTGTGACTGATATTAACAAAAGTGGACCTAATATTGCGTCTGTTAAAAGAATCATTGTCCACTCAGGTTACAATCCAGCTGCCAATTATGCACATGATATTGCCTTACTTGAGTTATATGGTGAACTTTCTTTTAACTACAGAACATTGGCACCAGTTACTTTACCAGAAGCTGGTTTCGAAATTCCACAAGTTCCAGAGGGTGCACCCGGAGTTTTGACTGGTTGGGGTTTGAATGCTGTAAGTACTTGTTTATTTGTCTGATCACATAAAGGCTCAATTCAATATTAAAATATGTTTCTTTAGACTGGTGGAGTTGTGCAAAATCACTTACAAGAGGTGAACTTAAAGATTTACTCGGACGATGAATGTGCCACTCGTCATAATTTTAAAACAAATGAAAATCAGATTTGTGGTGGAGTAGATGAAGGTGGCAAGGGACAATGCAGTGGTGATTCTGGTGGTCCTTTGTTGTTGGATGGCCAAGTACAATTGGGTATTGTTTCGTGGAGTATTAAGCCTTGTACAGTTGCCCCTTACCCTGGAGTCTACACAAAAGTTTCACATTACATCGATTGGATTGAGGCAAATATGGATTGAGTGTTTTTCTATGAAATTCAATATTGATATCTTGTGAAGAAATTATTTGCTTGATCTATAAATCAAATAAAAATAAATACTGAAAATGCTTTGTGATATTTTGCGATAGTCGATTCGATATAGTAAATAAACATTTTATGTCTGTATCAGCAGATATACCTACAATAGGTAATTTATGGCCAAGTGCATAGCGTGGTTATCAGTGATAATATGAATGGTGTCTGTTTGTTAATAACTAAAAAGTTATTATGTTTTGTTTTGGATTATAATTTGTTAATGAAGAGTAGGTCTTTCTTGATATATTTAGTTTAATTATGAAAAACGTAGAAATACTTTGGGGTCGTTTTAAGGAATTTAGTAGATTTTACATATAATACCTGCGAAATGGTAAGAGTGGGGTTATAAGTATGTGATTTTACACCAGTAAATGGGACTTGACGAAGAAAAAATTTTCTGATATTCATTTTTATTATCATCTAAAATAGATTTATATGAAAAGACTGTAACAGCATTATCTGTATAATGCAGTCTACACTTAATTTCTGGATTCAGTAGAGTAAATATTTTTTAGAAAGATAACTACTGGTTAAATTGTTATTGACTAAAACTCTTGATAAAGTGTAGGGTAGTATTTAATTAAAAAATTTTTTTTTCATGTAAGTAATTCCCCCACCAGCGTGATAATGCCGTTTAGTGTGAAGTGGACTTGGGGATTAAATTTTCTCTCTAAAAAAAACTGAAAGGCTAGGATGTAAATAAATAAATATAAAGATAAATGAAGATTTTTTCATAACCGCTTTCTTAAAACACAGAGGGAAACTGACTTTAATTAGTGGTAAAAAATTTTGATCATTGACGTAATATAGAACGAGCTTAGTTTATCATAATTTATTTATCGAGTTGATTTGAGTTTAAGCTTTTCTCTAAAAATTTAACAAATAAATTTTTGGCTTATTTTTCAGAAGTTATTTTAATTATTTGAAAATAAGTACTACACTGCGACCTAAAAGATCTATTGTGCCCCTTAATCGGATTAGAGTGTTTTTTTAAGTCGGATTTCTTTATGATCCATGAAATATCCTCCTAGGTGTTTCTTCCGCTTATGCGTCAGTGCCGGGCACTCCCCAAACACATAGTATATAGTTTCTCTCTCTTCTCTACAGTATTTGCAGTCTGAGTTGGATTTGATTCCTAACTTTATTAGGTGATTATTCAATCTACAGTGACTGGTTAGTAATCTCGTAATAGTTCTAAGGTTATTTTTTTACTTGTACTATGCAATCTTTGAAGCGTTTAAGGTTGTTACAGCATTTTAAAATGTGATAGTCTTGGTAGTCTTTCCCGATAAAGTTCTCTTTCTTTTTTGTTCATAAGAATGGATTGTCAGCAGTTACTATTATAACTATTTTATGCTTGTATATTTCGCTAATCTGTTCTTAGGATTTTTGACAAATAACAACAATAATTTTTTTAATTATAAATAAATAAATTATAATTATAAATAAAAACAATGATAAATTGTTTTTATCATGCTTTCACAGCCCCAGTAGATTAAATTAAAAGTATTGAGCAAACGAATATTTTCATATCTTCAAGAATATTAATTTTGCGTGGAAGTGATTTATTTGATAGAACATCTTAAAATATGTCAAAATTCCAGTAAGATGGACCTATTTTAAGTGACGGAATGTTGTTTCTGTTGGAAAAACCTTTTATATTTTATTTTTTTTTTAAAGAAAAAATAAGAAAATATTATTTTAAATTATAATTTTTATTACTCTGTGAATATTTTTTTATAAGACCATCGCAGTATCAGATTTCTTTTAAAAATATTGAACTAATATTTTATCTCTTACTTTTTGATACGACAGTCTGATATGGCTCATTATTAGCCGTCAACATGTTTTTTTTAGTGAGTCCCACTACGACTTTATTATGTTATTTATGTTAATTATGTTTTTAGCCGTTAACTTTTTTTGTTTTAGTGAGTCCTACCACGAATTCAAATTTCTGGGTCAAGAATTCTTGCCAAAAACGTTTGACAATTTCTATAAGGTTTTTAAAGTAGGATTTATTTTTTTACAATGAATCTAAAACTTTAAATACAACACAATTAAAACTGTCGATTAGTGGTAAGTTATATTAACGTATGTGGAACTTGTATCACATTTAGCTAATATCACAACCAATTCAATTTTCGACCGTTAGCGTTTAGAATGCATACTGTTTGAAACATAGGCAGCAAATTCAGTTAATCGTGAGAAGTATATGTATAATTATTTATTTATATAACTATAATTATTGGAAAATAAAACAAAAATACAAAACAGTCAATAATATTTTAGTTTATTTATTTTATATTATATAAACCTTATGCCTTTGGATGCTGTAAAAATTTTTAGTACTTTTGTTGCTGCACGGCAACACTGTTGTGCGCCATACGAAACCACACGAATCCGCAGATCCAATAGAAATCAGAGGAAAAAGTTCAAACTGAAGTTCAGTTAAATTTCGATTTCAACGCGTGCGGTCACAGGCAAAACGAAAATTCATTTAAAGCCAAT
Source organism: Teleopsis dalmanni (assembly GCF_002237135.1). Classification (NCBI taxonomy): domain Eukaryota; kingdom Metazoa; phylum Arthropoda; class Insecta; order Diptera; family Diopsidae; genus Teleopsis; species Teleopsis dalmanni. Next base: position 191,544,328 of record NC_051847.1, on the reverse strand, counting down.
AAAAGTAGAACAGTTCTAACAGTGAAGTGTGAAGTGTTAAGCAGTTATTTTGTGTTGTTCTTGTCCGCTCTTGAAACCGTTACAAATTCAAATTTAAAAAATTATAAAAAATAAAAATGATTAAAAATACTGTAACCAAATAAATAAAAACAATAAAAAATTCAAAAAAAAAAAAACTAAATTAATAAATAATTGAGTTTAAAGTAAATATTTCTTTAAAAAAAAGTATTTTTTTTTTCAAATATTTCATAAAATTAAAATAAATAAAAATAAAATCTTAACTGCACTTAGCCGTCGCATACACATTAATTTAAGCAAAAACTTCAATAATTATTGTGAAAGTAACAAAAAAAATTTTTAAAAACAAATAAAGCGCATTGCTTTCTTTAGCAAAAAACAGAAAAAAGATTATTTAATTTGTCTAAGTTGATAAGTTCTTGGTTGCATCCACACCCAAAACCAAACTGCGGTTGCAATATTCTGTAAGGTCACTTAAGCTAGGCAGGCACAACCAGTGTGGCAGGCACTGAGCTCAATAGGTGAGTGAGTGTTACTGTTAAGCATGGAATGTTGGAATGTTTCAGTTGCTTGTGGTGCATTTCAGTTCCATCTTCTTCAATTAAACCAAACCAAAGCGGGTGAAACAACGCGGAAAGCGGAAGTAATTTGTTAATTGTTGTTGCGCTGCCAAGCAATTAAAAAAGTTTCTAGTCGACATTTAAATTTTAAATATTTATTTTCATGAAATAAGAGTTTTTTTCTTTATTTTAATTTTCATTTTTATTTTCAAACATTTTGATGTGTAAATTTCAACTGCGGTGGCGTATGAGTGTTATTAATTCGTTTAGAAAATAAATTACGCATACTCATGCAGCCTTTCGAGTGTTTTTTGCTCGCTAGAAGTGCAGGCAGAATCAGCGGCCTCGCTTAAGCTATGAGTTAATAAGCATATAATAATAATAATAAAAATAATAATAAAAGAAACTTAAATGGAGAAATTTATATTGTTTTATGTAATACATATATTTTCTAATTATAATTTTCAATAATAATTTTGTTTTTTTACGCGTTAATTGATCAATAGTTAATTATGAACTAAAAACTAATAACTATTAACTAATAGTTATTTAACTGTTGACCAATTAGCACGTAAAAAAAACGAAATTATTAAAAAATTTTTGCTCATTAAAGCAATAAATTATTATTTTCATAATTAAATTGGAGTAGCTAAGTTAAGCCAAGTTAATCAATGTTAAAATTATATCTCGAATGGATGTAGAATGGATGGAATGGATTCTATATTATTTTACATTAATTAAGAAATTTTTTAGAAATTTTTTAAAAATTTAAAAATTTAAAAATGAATAATTAAATACAATTTTTGGGATAACCATTCTTGTTATGCGCTATACAAAAACAAAGTTAGTATTTGATGGTTCCTCTTCCTTCTTATCAACACAGCTATTGCAGTAGTTGTTTTATGTAACACCCATTTTAGAGGTTTATCGGCCTATTAAACATTAATGATAGTTATAAAAATTGAGATTTTATATTGAAATAAGGCTCCAGAGAGGATTCGAACAGTAGTGAACTACAACAACAAAAATTATTTTCATATTATTTTAAATAATTGAATTTTTGACTGACCTTATTTTAAATTCGATTTTAAAGCTATTTATGGTGAAAGAAACTGTTTTCGAATCGTAGAGTAAAATTAGCATAATTTTCTTGTATTGAGCTTCCAAGTAAAGATCACTACACAAGCAAGAATTATATAAAAGGAAGAATATTTAATATTTAATTAAACAATTTAAAAACAACTGTAATTAACTAACACAATTATTCTATAGTTGGATTATGATTTCGTTATAATATAACACAGCAGGTGAATTTGTTAATGAACTTCTGGAGTAAATTAACAAAACTCCAATTTCGAACATACAAGTCAATTACGGCTTTAGGCCAGTTGACTAATGAACGCTAACTCTAAGCTTTAAATTTGGCTGGGCATGAGTTCAATCTCTGATACTTGCAGTCTCAAAAAATTAGGTCAGTTAACTAATGAACGCTAACTCTGAGCTTCAAATTTGGCAGGGCATGAATTCAATTCCTGGTACTTGCAGTCTCAAAAAATTAGTTATTCAAAAATAATTATTCAAAAATAATTATAAGTGATGTTTTATTTGAAAGAACGAGCAATTAATATTATAATCAAACGTTATGTTATCAGCTTAAAATTACATATCATTAATAATTGGAATTTTTTATTAACACAGAAAAATAAAACTATCTCATATTAGTTATTTTTATTGCAAATCATTGTTTATTGCACAATTATTTGTTGTTAGTTCCTTTAACTCTTTGAGGAGCACAGGGCCTCTGAAGCATATGGCCTCGGACAATTATTTATTACCCTAATAAACTAAAATTTTTTAAGGTTAGTTATTTTTATTCAAACTTAGTTTTATAATTCATTCTAACATAAATACAAAAAAACGCAACCAATAAGATCTTTTGTCCTTTCTCAAGAGAGAGTGTGCAAAGCTAACCTGAATAAATTAAAGCTATTGATAAATTGAACAATCTTCTTAAGTACAAGACCTCAGCCCACATTCTGGGTTTAGTTCCTTCATTTCCAAACCAAATGAAGGAACTAAACCCATTTATTGGATTTAATGTCACGATTAGATATAATTAGTGAACGTTTTACTGTGTTTCATATAATTTGAGATAGCAATTTTCTTTAAAGCACAGACATATCTTTTTATTTATTATAACATTATCAGAAGAACCGGAATAAATGAAATGTATGAAACTATAACTAGAGAGACTCTTTTAGTTCCATTGAAAAAATTATGGAATATAAATTATAGGGCAGCAAATATATAAAATCTATAAGGCTACCCAGAAGGTGCCTTTCTAAAAATATATTAATATATATCATATATAATATAATACATATAATATAATATATATAAAATAACTCTATTTATATAATATATATATGTTCTTTTAAGCTATCTCTGGAGAGAGTCTTTAAACTAAATTTGAAAAAATTAGGAAATATAAATTAAATGGTTAGCAATATATTATATCTATAAAGCTATTAACTTCATTTAAAAAAATTAGGGTTACCGATAAACTTAATAATATCTTCAGGATCAAGACGTTAAATTGCATTCAGACAAATGAAAACTATATGAAAGAACTGAACCTATTTCCTCGCATAGAAGATAGAAGTACCTTTTATTCTATTTTAGATAATCTCAGATAGTAATTTTTGCTGAAGCATATGTACTTGTATTCTATAATTATTATTCATGATAAAATTTTTAGAAGAACCGCTATATTTTGATTCTGTTAAGTAATCTGTAAAGAGAGTTTTTTAAGTTCTTTTAAAAAAATCAAGGAATAAAATTTAAAGAGTAGCAATATATGAAATTTATTGCTAGAAAAAATAAAAGAAATTTTTTTGGTTATTTTGATACACATCAGAGATTTTTTATGAGCTAAGAAAAGCTAAATCTGCATTACACAGTAATTCCCTATGACATTTTCATTAGCACAATTTTTAATAATTAATTTAATATTTTTTCGTAACCCACAAAAATACTCAAAAGAAATACAAACTAGTTAATTATTATCTATTTCCAATCAATTAATGTCATTCCTGGTCTTTTAATAAATATGTAACTTAGCTCAGCTTAATTTGTATCTGAAGTTACACAATACACAATATTCTTATAAGTAAAAATTTTATAATACCTATTTCACCATTTCTGCCCGGAATATACATAACAATAATTTAAAACCATAATTACTATAATATATTATTAAAATTAGTGTATCATATGATACTTTTTTATGATACTTTTTATTATTATTATTTTTTTATTTTATTATTTTTTTTTATATTTTATTAATAGCACTTTTCAATTATATATAATAAGATTAACAAGTTTCAATACTCGGGAAGGAGTAGTACTATTAACCACCGTACAGAGATACATTTATATTAATTTAAATACATGACCGAGCGTAACGCTTCCCATAACATACATGATATGTGACAATTATACATCGTATATCAGTTAAAATAGTGCTTACAAAAAGCATGTTTATGCTTTCAATCATTTTATTTTTCTTACCATTGCATGCTATGGGCTCACTGTAAATAACTATTTTTAAAAAGTCTTGGTTACGTTGGAACGCATTTTGTGAAGATATCTATCTTATTCTTATAATAATCTTATTATCATAAATTTTATAACAGTTTTGTCATCAAATTGATTCAAGTCATTTGGACAATAAATCGATTTAGTGGTATTTGATGGATTTTCAGTTAGTGTACTTAACTAATTAATAAAAATATCTGGAAAAAATCGGTTTTGGTTTACTTTTCTTGTAAAGTAAAGTAAAACTCTATCTTTAGTAGTAAACGGCATTTTTGTGTAGATCTTAATAAGCAGCTCCGAAATATAAAGCTAGGTATACCGTGAATAAGTTTGGAATATGTTGGGAAATGTTGTATGATTGATTTTCAAACTAATAGCTTCATTTAGGCGTTCAGATTGTTCAATATCATCGATGTCTAATTCAACATACCAATAAATAATGATTGATTTTGCAGAGAGTTACATAAATTAAGATTTTATATTGAAATAAGGCTCTAGAGACGTTTCGAAGAGTAGTGAACTACAACAACAAAAATTCTTTTTATATTATTTTAATTAATTGAATTTTTGGCTGACCACATAGCTGTTTCCAGTATTGCCAAATACCCATTATCAGTGTTCTTGAAATAATTTTTAATATTCGTAAATAATTTTTGACACTGCAATTACCAATGGTTGAATTCGTGCCCTGCCAAATTTGAAACTCAGAGTCAGTGTTCATAAGTGTCCAAATAAAGCTTTAGGATTTTTGACATCAAAACTAAGCTGTGTTCCCGAAATATTTAATATGAGGCTATGCATTATCTGGCATTACCAGATAAGTTAAATTCAATATTATATACAATGTATGAAATAGTAACCAAGTAAAAATGATCAAGAGTTCCCTTTCCTGGTGTTTTTCTCTTCTTCACTATTATATTGTGAGGAAAGGGACCCTAACATTTTATCAACTAGAATATATTCTTAAATATGTATAAATTATTATTTATTATACGAGTAGCTTTTACATAATTTGAAGTATATCCTATTAGGAGTGCGGAAAAAACCATAATAACATTTATATATTTTTTTATTTTTATTTTTTGGAAACTCTAACAACAAGGTTAAGTGCTCTTTGCAAATAATATTTTCCTAAGCGTGAAAATTCATTTCTTAGTTATTGTAATATTAAGTAATAACAAAAAAAAAAAAAGAATAATAATAAGGACATTTTATCGCGAATACTTAAGTTAAGAAGGCCTGAATTTTATTTATTTTGACTTTAATAAACATCAAAAACTAAACTTTCATTTTCAGAATAATACAATCAAGTGAAGACCACAGAGAAACAGAGAAAAAATTGATAATAAAACATATTAGAAGAGCACAAAAAAAAAGTGATAAATAAAAAATAACAATAAATTTGGGTAAGAAGAATTACAGATAAATTTGTTGAAAAACAAAAATATTCAAACCAGAATCTATGACAGACAAAGTCCTTGACCGTTATCGATAGAGATAGTGACAAGCGCAGGAAGAGCGTATCAGTAAAAACAGAAAGAAAGCAATAAATAAACTGAACCTATATAAACAGAAAACAATATTGTGCAATAACATTAAAAAGTAAACAATTTAGCAATAATAAAAAACCTAAAATAACATTACTAACATTCACATCTCACAATAATGTCACCAACTACAAGTAAGAACAACAATTCAGCAGTAGCAGCAGCAGCAGCAGCAATAACAACAACACCAGAAACCACAATAACCGAAACATCGACAGCAACAAACCAAAGAGCCAGAGCAATGGCTCCAGCTACAAGAATCATGTCCTATCAGAATTGTATTGCATTGCTTGCCTTGCTTCTTTGTGGTCTCGCCACAGTGGACGGACTGAAGTGCCATATGTGTGGTCAGTATAATGAGGGCGTGGGATCTATCACACCCTGTCTCAATTACTCTGAGCAATACGCACATTTGTACTTGAAGGAGTGCTCAAAGAAGAGCGAGAAATATTGTGTGGTGAGTAAACTGAAATAAATATTTTTATATAAAATAAATACAATTTTTTCTTTTAAAGAATATGTTATATACATTTATATAATAATAATTAATTTAATTTAATTTAATAAAATAAACAGTTTCAATTATATTTTAATTTTTATGTATTGTGTGGGTTGATAGATCAACTGTTAAAGACAAAGTTCCTGAAGTTGACCACCGAAGATGGTGGATATATTGAATTATTAATAAATTTAAATAAAATTTATGATTAAATAGAAGCAACTCGTTTTAAAACAAAATTCGCCTAAAAAATCACAAAAAATTATATTAAAATAATTTTTTATTTTTTACATTTAATATTATTTGAACAGTAGTAAATTGGTTTCCTAAAGGGTTAAAGATCAGTTAGTCGACATGTACCGTAAGCACTTAAAGGTTTAAGGCTGAAGGCTCAGTTAGTCGGTACGTGCCGTAAGAACTTAAGTTAAAGTGAAATCTACAATCAACCACAACTGAGTATTTGATAGGAACGAAATAAACAAACATAAGCGGCGAACTTAAGCGAAATTCAATTAGGTTTTCTACTTAAGCGAATTAAAAATTTTTATTTGGCGCTCATGAAATCTTGTTGAGGGAGGCTGTGTTGCATTAATGTGTGAATTACATTTATTACAACGAGCCCTAAGGCTCAGTTAGTCGGTACGTACTGTAAGAACTTAAGCGAACTTAATCTAAAGCGAAATGCACAACCAACCACATCTGTGTATTGAACATTGTTGAGGGTGGGTGTGTTGCAATAATGTGTGAATTCTGTTTATTACAACGAGCCTTAAGGCTCAGTTAGTCGTACGTACCGTAAGAACTTAAGCGAACTCAATCTTAAGTGAAATGCTCAGTCAACCACATCTGTGTATTTCAAAGAAACGGAATAAATAAAGTTCGCTGTTTTTGTTTATTTCGTTCCTTTCAAATACACAGGTGTGGTTGGTTGTGCATTTTGACTTAAGTTTGACTTTGACTTAAGTTCTTACCGTACGTACCGACTAACTGAGCCTTTAGAGTAGAGCAAAATTTTTATTTCGTTTCTGCTTAAGTTCTTTCAGTACGTACTGACTGTTTCAACCTTTAAAAATAAAAATATCATTAAATATAAAAATTAATCTAATTATTAAACTTATAAGCAAAGAAGTAAAACTGAAATAACTTTAAGAAATGATTAATTAATTAGTAATAGTACTAGTTTTTTATCCAGATATTTATATATATATATATATATGTTATAAATATGTACTATGAATTTAGAACTTATTATATAGAGAGTAATGATCACGACAAATGTGAACTTCGAAATGTTATTATTTTTAATATAAATTAAAAAATTGCAAATGAGAGAAAGACAGAAATTTTGATATAAATTTGGTCTCTGTGACGAGGTTTTATTGTCGTGACTACTCATTTGTTTGTCATGGCCACAATATATAGTCATCTTCCGGGGTTGTTATCTAAATGATATTTTAATTAAAGCAATATATAAAAAGTGTGACCCAATAATTTAAGAATGATGTTTTTGCGTGAATATTCAGATTTATTAAAAATTTAAGATTATAAACAATTAGGCATGGCTACGATACTAACGAAGGTATATCTAGGCGACCATGAGCTTCAGCGTTGCCTAGTTTCAGCAAAAAGTGCTGAATTTCTGTGGAAATATCAACTTGAGCAGGCCTTTTAATTAATTGCTGTAAATGACTGTTATGATACGTATATTAATTTATTTGCACAATAATTTTGTTTTTATTTTATTTATATTTTATTTTTATAAAGTAAAATTTAATAGTGCTTTTTCAATATATAAAATAAGTTTAACTATTCCCAAAATGCAAAAAATGACACTTAACAGCATGCAGATATATACGTATTAATTGAAACACACGGTCAAGCTTAACGCTTTCCGATAATATTTGACTTGTAATGTCACATTTCACAGGAAAAATTATCGTAATACACAATTATGAAGCACTTAATTGCTATTATAAAGCGCTAAGTATCTGAATTTTTAATTTTTACAATATATTTAATTTTCAAAATAAATATAAACTGTATAACTTATACTGTATATCACATTAATAATTAAAAGAGTAACTATTATTTAATATTTTACTTTTGGAATAAATAAATGTTATTATATTTGTTTTTATAATTATAATTAATTAATTTAATAATAAAATAAAGTAAAATTTTTGATTTTCGTACAAGTAACATCGTCAGATGTATGTTGAGGCATCGCAATTAGTGTCAATAATTTAATCCTTTTCTTGGAACAATAAATGGGAATGAGTACACATTTTATTCACTTTTTTATAATTGAATTATTACTACAATTTTAAAACTATAATCGATTGTATTTTATGGTATTATATGCTTTGCCACATAAATTTGCTTTGTCGCAAAAGAAGTTACGATTCCAATACGATTTGCCGCAACATACGCACTACTGTGTTCTGGTGTGTCATTTACTCTTTTAGTTTGCAGATCTATGACATTTTCGTAACGTATTGTATGTTGTGGTCGTGCTTTATTTATTTTTAATGCATTTTGCTTGCTAATATCTCATACGTTCCATGATCAGAACAATCGCCGTTCTGGGGTTTCATTAATATATACCTATATATATAAACGTAAATATATAATATATAAGTTTAATCGCAAAAGTAATAAATCATTATAATTTATTAATAACACCAAATATTTTATATTTATTAAATTTATACATTGTGATTGTTTGTACTTGCTAAGTCTAACTATTACCTATAACTTAAATTAAAATTAGTTTCTATTGATTTTAATTTTTCAGTTTCCAAAGTTAAGATATATAAAATATATTTCTGATAGAGTTTTCGGCCAAATTTTTGTTTAGATACATTGTTTGAACCATGTTATTAAGTGTAAAGTACCGCAACTAAATAATACTAGGCAAGTTATCTTAGAATATTGGATAGCAATAGCTTGACCCTAAGTTGTCCTTCCAAATATACATGATTTCACCTTCACTCTCAGCCTATCATATTTAGGAGGGCATTATTTCTGTTAAATGATAAAATATTACTTTGGCTATACTTTTGAGGAGTCGTAATCAGGACGCCGCTTATAATTGGTGATGAGACAAAGAAGTAATTGGTGACGTACGAATTTAAGATGCAAACAAGTTAACAGTCCTAGGTCCAAATGATAGTCTAGCTAAAGAAATGGCGCTGTTATAACGTTATTACAGATTGGAAGATAAGTAAAGATATTCTTCTTTCTAATCCGGAAACCAGCTAATCGTTTTAATGAAACAAAATTTAACTAATGAATTTGGATAGATATTTAAAGAAGGGAGACGGTAAAGTGTATGTGTGCATCTAGTTGGTACTAGTCAGCTCCAGATCACATGTGAAATACCTTGCTCTTTGTCTTCTGCTCCACAGCTACCACAGTAGTTGTTGAAAGAAGTACATAATTGATAACTGGTTGGTATTTTACCTATGAAATTTATATTATATTAGTGATTTCGTATAATTATTTGAAGTTAGAGATATCATAAATTAGATATGTTTCTTTTGGGAAGTGCCAGGTAGCATCACAGCAAATATATAATAATTTTTTCTTACTCTTCTGTCTGACATATATGATAATAATGATAAGAACAATTCTTTTATTGGTAATTGGTTGGTATTCTTATACACAAAGTATATATTATATTAGTTTATATTAATGATTTTAAATAGATATTTGAAGAAGGTAGATTATAAAGTGGATCAAAGTGCCAATCACCTCCAGACCAAATGTGTAATATTTTGCTTTTACTCTTCTGATTCACAACTATGACAGTAGTTGTTTGAAAGAATCGTTAATTGATTGAATGTTTACCTATAAGGTAAGTCGGTATGGCGTTTGTGTTGGGTAGCGAGTATTAAGAAAGACTAGTCAATTACTCTCTCCTAAAAATTATTTTCATGTTTTTTCTATTAAGAATAACTATTAAAAAATGTTAATTAACTTTTTATATGGAAGCAAAAATGTTTAAAATGTATGTTATCTTGTAAAAATGAGCACTATGCTTGCGTTTAGTTAATTTTTTTTAATAAATCAAATAAATTTTAAAATAATTTCACATAAAAAGGAAAAAAATTTTTCGTTATTGTGAAGTTTAATTTTATGCCATTTAAAAAATGCAATTCTTTCGAAAAATCAAAGGAACTTGTCACTTGAATTATCCGCTTTAAAGGATTTAAAGGACTAAGCCTATAGATGAAGTATGTAATGTTTATTGCTTTCGTTAAAATAAGATTTAAATATAAAACGTCGTTTCATCTGTTTGGTTAAATATCAATCAGATTTTTTTAAAAAAATTGTTCTGTTAATTAAAGACTTTAGTTGGTCAATGGTCAATGGTATGGGGGGGTTTTGGGTTAGGCTAAGGCCTCTATGCACTGTGATCAGCTTGATCTACTGTGCATGCATTTGTATTTAGACATTCAGTATCTTAAGGAATCGATCCAGCTCCTTCGAAGGAAGTTTTCGAAAGTCTTCATCCATTAGTTGGTATGCAATTAAAATTTTGTTTCTTCTGTGGACTAGAGCACCACAGTTGGCGTTCTATAAACTCCATAGATGTTCCATAGACTCTTCCTTATCACCGTAAAATCTGCAAAGACTTCAGTTAAATTAAGAACTAAATTACTTTAAAAAGAATATATAACAGCGATATGAAGGCGGATGTTGATTTTTCGGTTCAGTAAACGATAAACTCATGAGAGAGGGGTGAGGTTATTTTGTTGACTTTGTGGCGAACCAATATTATACATTGTGACCGATAAGTTTCCGGAAATTTTAATAAAACGCAAAATTCTTTATCTTCATCAATATTTATTTTATCTCCTTCAAAATATGCTCCATTAGAAGCGATACACAAATGCCAACGTTTCTTCCAATCATCAAAACATTTTTTATAGGCGCTTTCCGGTATGGCTTTGAGTTTCCTCTGCGAATTCTGTTTTACGTCTTCTATGGATTCAAAACGCGTTCCTCTGAGTGGTAATTTGAGTTTGGGAAACAGGAAAAAGTCACACGGTGCAAGATCAGGTGAATACGGGGGCTGTTCGATGGTATTTATTGAATGTTTGGCCTTAAAATCGTTGATAATGTTGGCTCGGTGCGAGGGAGCATTATCGTCATGAAAAATCCATGAATTATCCTTCCACAATTGAGGCCGTTTACGGCGGATATTTTCACGCAAACGTCTTAAAACAGTCAAATAATAGGCTTTATTGACTGTTTGTCCTTCAGGGACGAATTCATGATGCACCACACCACGAATATCGAAGAAAACAATCAGCATTGCCTTGATTTTCGAGCGACTTTGGCGTGGTTTTTTCGGTTTCGGCTCGTCTTTTCCTCTCCATTCCGATGATTGTTGGCTTGTTTGCATGTCGTACTCGTAGACCCATGTCTCGTCACCCGTTATGATGCGTTCCATGAAAGTTGGATCGGAATTGGCACGATCAAGCATGTCTAACGAGACCTGTCCACGATGGTGTTTTTGGAACAAATTGAGGTGAATCGGAAAAAGCCGAGCGTTGACACGTCGCATACACAAATTGTCCACCAAAATCAAACGAGCCATCTCACGACCGATGCCTAGCTCTCGTGCTATCTCTCTAACCCTCACATGAGGATTTTTGAACACGATTTCCTTTGCCTTTTCAATGTTTTCGTCGGTGGTAGAGGTCGAAGGTCGTCCAGAACGCGGCATGTCTTCGACGGTCGTACGACCGTCCTGAAAGGCTTTGTACCACTCATAAACTTGAGTTTTCGATAAAACTGATTCCCCATAAGCCTTTTGTAGCATTCGCAACGATTCTGCACACGAAATTTCGTTCGAAA
>NC_051847.1:191521905-191532142 GCF_002237135.1 Teleopsis dalmanni | reverse complement strand
GTGTTATATTATAACGAAATCATAATCAAACTATAGAATAATTGTGTTAGTTAATTACAGTTGTTTTTAAATTGTTTAATTAAATATTAAATATTCTTCCTTTTATATAACTCTTGCTTGTGTAGTGAGCTTTATTTGAGAGCTCAATACAAGGAAATTATGCTAATGTTACTCTACTATTCGAAAACAGTTTCTTTCATCAAAAATGGCTTTAAAATCAAATTTAAAATACGTTAAAGTATGGTCAGCCAAAAATTCAATTATTTAAAATAATATAAAAATAATTTTTGTTGTTGTAGTTCACTACTGTTCGAATCCTCTCTAGAGCCTTATTTCAATATAAAATCTCAATTTTTATAACTATCATTAATGTTTAATAGGCCGACAAACCTCTAAAATGGGTGTTACATAAAACAACTATTGCAATAGCTGTGTTGATAAGAAGAAAGTGGAACCATCAAATACTAACTATGTTTTTATCCAATGCATAACAAGAATGGTTACCCCAAAATTTGTATTTAATTATAAATTTTTAAGTTTTAAAATTTTTATAAAATTTCTAAAAAATTTCTTAATTAAAATAATATAGATAATAATATAATAATATATATATAATATATATATAATATTTTATAATAATAATAATATATTATTATATATAATATATATAATATATGTAAAATAATATAGAATCTACATCCACTTGGGATATAATTTTAACATTGATTAACTAGGCTTAACTTAGCTACTCAAATTTAATTATGAAAATAATAATTTATTGCTTTAATGAGCAAAAATTTTTTAATAATTTCGTTTTTTTTACGTGCTAATTGGTCAACAGTTAAATAACTATTAGTTAATAGTTATTAGTTAATAATTAACTATTGATCAATTAACGCGTAAAAAAACAAAATTATTATTGAAAATTATAATTAGAAAATATAAATATTTATGAGTTACATAAAACAATATAAATTTCTCCATTTAAGTTTCTTTTATTATTATTTTTATTATTATTATTATATGCTTATTAACGCATAGCTTAAGCAAGGCCGCTGATTCTGCCTGCACTTCTAGCGAGCAAACAACACTCGAAAGGCTGCATGAGTATGCGTAATTTATTTTCTAAACGAATTAATAACACTCATACGCCACCGCAGTTGAAATTTACACATCAAAATGAAAATAAAATGAAAATAAAAATTAAAATTAAAATAAAGAAAAAAACTCTTATTTCATGAAAATAAATATTTAAAATTTAAATGTCGACTAGAAACTTTTTTAATTGCTTGGCAGCGCAACAACAATTAACAAATTACTTCCGCTTTCCGCGTTGTTTCACCCGCTTTGGTTTGGTTTAATTGAAGAAGATGGAACTGAAATGCACCGCAAGCAACTGAAACATTCCATGCTTAACAGTAACACTCACTCACCTATTGAGCTCAGTGCCTGCCACACTGGTTGTGCCTGCCTAGCTTAAGTGACCTTACAGAATATTGCAACCGCAGTTCGGTTTTGGGTGTGGATGCAACCAAGAACTTATCAACTTAGACAAATTAAATAATCTTTTTTCTGTTTTTTGCTAAATAAAGCAATGCGCTTTATTTGTTTTTAAAATTTTTTTTTCAGATACTTTCACAATAATTATTGAAGTTTTTGCTTAAATTAATGTGTATGCGACGGCTAAGTGCAGTTAAGATTTTATTTTTATTTATTTTAATTTTATGAAATATTTAAAAAAAAAATACTTTTTTTTAAAGAAATATTTACTTTAAACTCAATTATTTATTAGTTTAGTTTTTTTTTTTTTTTGAATTTTTATGGTTTTTATTTATTTGCTTTACAGTATTTTTAATAATTTTTATTTTTTATAATTTTTTAAATTTAAATTTGTAACGGTTTCAAGAGCGGACAAGAACAATACAAAATAACTGCTTAACACTTCACACTTCACTGTTAGAACTGTTCTACTTTTATTGGCTTTAAATGAATTTTCGTTTTGCCTGTGACCGCACGCGTTGAAATCGAAATTTAACTGAACTTCAGTTTGAACTTTTTCCTCTGATTTCTATTGGATCTGCGGATTCGTGTGGTTTCGTATGGCGCACAACAGTGTTGCCGTGCAGCAACAAAAGTACTAAAAATTTTTACAGCATCCAAAGGCATAAGGTTTATATAATATAAAATAAATAAACTAAAATATTATTGACTGTTTTGTATTTTTGTTTTATTTTCCAATAATTATAGTTATATAAATAAATAATTATACATATACTTCTCACGATTAACTAAATTTGCTGCCAATGTTTCAAACAGTATACATTCTAAACGCTAACGGTCGAAAATTGAAATGGTTGTGATATTAGCTAAATGTGATACAAGTTCCACATACGTTAATATAACTTACCACTAATCGACAGTTTTAATTGTGTTGTATTTAAAGTTTTAGATTCATTGTAAAAAAATAAATCCTACTTTAAAAACCTTATAGAAATTTTCAAAAGTTTTTGGCAAGAATCTTGGACCCAGAAATTTAAATTCGCGGTAGGACTCACTAAAACAAAAAAAAATTGACTGCTAAAAACATAATTAACATAAATAACATAATAAAGTCGTGGTGGAACTCACTAAAAAAAACATGTTGACGGCTAATAATGAGCCATATCAGACTGTCGTATCAAAAAGTATGAGATAAAATATTAGTTCAATATTTTTAAAAGAAATCTGTTACTGCGATGGTCTTATAAAAAAATATTCACACAGTAATAAAAATTATAATATAAAATAATATTTTCTTATTTTTTCTTTAAAAAAAAAAATAAAATATAAAAGGTTTTCCCAACAGAAACAACATTTCGTCACTTAAAATAGGTCCATCTTACTGGAATTTTGACATATTTTAAGATGTTCTATCAAATAAATCCCTTCCACGCAGAATTAATATTCTTGAGGATATGAAAATATTCGTTTGCTCAATACTTTTAATTTAATCTACTGTGGCTGTGAAAGCATGATAAAAACAATTTATCATTGTTTTTATTTATAATTAGAATTTATTTATTTATAATTAAAAATATTATTGTTGTTATTTGTCAAAAATCCTAAGACCAAATAAGCCAAGTATACAAGCATAAAATAGTTATAATAGTAAATGCTGTTACCATATGTTAATCCATTCTTATGAACGGTGCTGAAGAAAAAGAAAAATAAAACAAAAAAGAAAGACAACTTTATCGAAAAAGACTACCAAGACTATCACATTTTAAAATGCTGTTACAACCTTAAACAATTCAAAGATTGCATAGTACAAGTAAAAAAATAACCTAAGAATTATTACGAGATTACTAACCGGTCACTGTAGATTGAATAATCACCTAATAAAGTTAGGAATCAAATCCAACTCAGACTGCAAATACTGTAGAGAAGAGAGGGAAACTATATACTATGTGCGTGGGGAGTGCCCGACACTAATGCTTAAGCGGAAGAAATACATAGGAGGATTTTTCATGAATCATAAAGATTTAAGACTAGGAAAGATAAGCTCTATACTGTCTTTTATTAAAGAAATCGGACTTGAAAAAACACTCTAGTCTGATTAAGGGGCACTATAGATCTTTTAGGTCGCAGTGTAGCACTTATTTTCAAATAATAAAAATAACTTCTGAAAAATAAATCAAAAATGTATTTGTTAAATTTTTAGAGAAAAGCTTCAACTCAAATCAACTCTTTAAATAAATTATAATAAACTAAGCTCGTTCTATATTACGTCAATGATCAAAATTTTTTACCCTAATTAAAGTCAGTTTCCTTCTGTGTTTTGAGAAAGCGGTTATGAAAAAATCTTCATTTATCTTTATATTTATTTATTTACATCTTAGCCTATCACGCTGGTGGGGAATTACTTATATGAAAAAAATAGAACTGCCAATTTGATTCATCTTTACCTAATGGGGGAGTCGTGGTCGTATAATTATTTTTAGTTTATATATGAACAAACGCCAAACCTGTGGTGCTATTGTTTAAGCTCAAGTGGACTTTCTTGGGTTCTTGGCCTTCGTAACCTCAATCTAACCTAACCTATGGATGCAGTGATTCACAAAATAGACAATAGATTATCTTGTCGAAATTTTGGTTTTCAATTTTATGCAGACCCTTAAAGCCAATACAGTTGGTCTCTAAAAAGTACAAAGAATAGAATAAAGTAGTATTCTCCACAAAGTAAAATATTTTATCGGCGCAAGTGTTATATTCTTCAATTAAATATTTTATTTTTTCTTTACAAAACATGTTTCAATACATTCAGATGATCTTATTTCTTAATAATACAACCAGTGGTGTCATTTTCAATATATTTCTACTTCAGACACTGTTACAATTTATAATATATATTATTGATATCATATTAATATATATTATTTATATGAAAAGTAATCGAATACGATATTAAACCACGAATTAAAAGGTTCTTGATCTAACCTTTAAGCAGTAATTAGCAGCCTCGTTAGCTCAGTGATAAGGGCAGGCGTGCTTACAACTCGACGAGTAACAGTACTTACAACTTTTCAATACAAAATCTCAGCATCTTCCCAAAGCTCAAAATATTCTCCAAATATTCTTCTCCAAATATTTTTTCTCCATCAAATCCCATTTACTGATATAAAACCACATACTTATAACCCCACTGTTACCATTTCGCAAGTATTATATGTAAAATCTACTAAATTCCTTAAAACGACCCCAAAGTATTTCTACGTTTTTTCATAATTAAACTAAATATATCAAGAAAGACCTACTCTTCATCAACAAATTATAATCCACAACAAAACATAATAACTTTCTAGTTATTAACAAACAGACACCGTTCATATTATCACTGATAAGCACGCTATGCACTTGGCCATAAATTACCTATTGTAGGTATTTCTGCTGATACAGACATAAAATGTTTATTTACTATATCGAATCGACTATCGCAAAATATCACAAAGCATTTTCAGTATTTATTTTTATTTGATTTATAGATCAAGCAAATAATTTCTTCACAAGATATCAATATTGAATTTCATAGAAAAACACTCAATCCATATTTGCCTCAATCCAATCGATGTAATGTGAAACTTTTGTGTAGACTCCAGGGTAAGGGGCAACTGTACAAGGCTTAATACTCCACGAAACAATACCCAATTGTACTTGGCCATCCAACAACAAAGGACCACCAGAATCACCACTGCATTGTCCCTTGCCACCTTCATCTACTCCACCACAAATCTGATTTTCATTTGTTTTAAAATTATGACGAGTGGCACATTCATCGTCCGAGTAAATCTTTAAGTTCACCTCTTGTAAGTGATTTTGCACAACTCCACCAGTCTAAAGAAACATATTTTAATATTGAATTGAGCCTTTATGTGATCAGACAAATAAACAAGTACTTACAGCATTCAAACCCCAACCAGTCAAAACTCCGGGTGCACCCTCTGGAACTTGTGGAATTTCGAAACCAGCTTCTGGTAAAGTAACTGGTGCCAATGTTCTGTAGTTGAAAGAAAGTTCACCATATAACTCAAGTAAGGCAATATCATGTGCATAATTGGCAGATGGATTGTAACCTGAGTGGACAATGATTCTTTTAACAGACGCAATATTAGGTCCACTTTTGTTAATATCAGTCACAGAATATTGTATACTAATGCTTGCAGCTGTCTTGCCCACTACACAATGCGCTGCAGTTAGTATATAACGCGATGATATAATACTTGACCCACAAGAATGTGAACCAGTGGATCCACGCAATGATACCTGATGATTACTTTTACAAGTAAGTATAACATTGACTTCTTCATTTTTCATGCTAAACTTACCATAAATGGATATTTGGTTATATCGGAGTCGGTTCCATTGACGACACGCGATTGTGGGAAGCTCTTTGCGCTCGCAACCAGAAGCAGACAAGTCAGCACCGTTTGTAGCCACATTTTGATTTATTCTAATTCACACCGAATGTTGAACTAAAATTTCTGGTCTACGTCTTCACTATTTATTAATGATACAGCCATCGAGTCTATCAAATCTATATGCTGTGATTATGGTAGCGATAAGTATGAGTTATTGTTCCCTGTATTCATACGTAAATTAGATTACAGTTTGTTTTATATTCGTGAGTTTAAATCCGTTAAATTATTGTTCAGTACGTCTAGAAGACAATAAACGATAAGATACGAGTAGCTGGTACCACTCTTAAATTATGGGAAGTATAAATTATAGCTATCAAGGATATTGACTTCTAATGTTATTGATTTTATATAAAATTTATACCTTTTTTTAGCTTTAATAAATTTCTTTTACTAAGAATTAACCATTCTTTACTTGACTTTAACCATTCTTTGTCTCCCCAAGCATGTGATTTGTCCCTCCTCTTATACTACATTACCTTCTATGAACTCTTATTTATTACACAAGAACATCACAATTCGGCAGTATGAAGACAATATTATAATTATTTAGTAAGCTCCAAAGATGAGATTTGCAGTGCGCGCGTTTACACTATCAACATTAACTTAACAAAGTACGGCAATTAAATGTACAGCAATTAGTGTAATTTTTCATACAAAATCCATTCAATATCAAAAAAACAAAATGTTATCGATAAATGTAAGTGTAAACATAGGCTTAAGACAAAGCTTGATAAGGATAATTATTTCTTTAAAATATATGTTTAATGTTTATTAGTATTTTTCTATACCGCAATGCCTAAACTGACCAGATTTGAACATTTGTAAGTGAACTATTTAATAATATCTTGATTCTTCATATGTAAGTGAGCTCATGCATAATTGCTGAGTTGCCCTAATTTGTTTGCTTCCACCTATTGCTGGAGTTCAAGCATATAGCAAGCATATAGCAGGCATGAGTATTGTCTGGATGTCTAGGATGTTAACAAGAAAAAAGTTCAATATCTTGTAAGGCTCAGTAAGATGTAAGACTAATGGCTACATCAGCCAATCTCTGGTTTTTCTTCATTGATTTGAGATGTAATTCTTTGCCTGATTGGTACCATCAGACAACAGAACCATATAGAAAAAGTCATCTAACTTTAATTTTGTAAATCAAATGCGTAGTTTGAAGACTCATTCCATTCCAATGATTTGTTTAAAAGAATGCCATGTAATTAAGCAAGAGTATTTTGACATTGATTTCATTGATAATATCCTATCCAATAAAATGCATTAGAATTTGGCACTAACTGCTGTTTTGAGTTTCTCTCCATTAAGGAATACATTATAATATTAGGCTTTTATTTACAAATAGATACCCGTTACCGGGTTTCGGCCAGACGACTAGTCGCCTCGGTTGCATGCGTTTCTTTCCAATCTTATACATTAAACTTGATTAGTGTTCTGTCAACGTTATAACACTATCGGAGGTACGATATTCTCCTACATCTTTTCTTCAACTGGCTTTCACCCATTCTTAAGATATAATCAAACCTTCTAAAACGCTAGACTTTTTCAATGTCGTTTTCAATGATTGATGTCAATGTCGTGGTAAGCTTTGTACAGGTTATAAATAAATTATGACAGTACCCGTCAACTCGTAAAGGTGTTAGTAGATATTTATATTTTTTAAAAATGCATATATCGAATCAAGTCACACTTTATCTGTCAAATAATATAAAACAGCTGTCAATTTAAGTGTAATTTTACTACTCTGGCAAAATATCAAGAGTGTTATAAATTAATCTCGAGTGTTAGCCATTTTGATTCATTTTCACCAATCGAAAATGAAAATTGCACTAAAGCGCGGTGCAGACTATTATTTTTGAGTGATATTGAAAGAAATTTGAGCAAAAGAGAGCGCAACTTGAATAACATATAAAAATGATAGTCTGCACCGAGCTTAAAATTATTTTGATTGAAAAAGTTAACCCAGATATAACAATCGAAAACGCCATATATTAAGTCTGTTCCACGAGTTACTCGTAGTAAAACTCAAGTAAAACACAAGTACAAACAGAGAGCGTAACACAAATAAAGTGGAGCAGATCTATTTTTAACCAACACTTCAACCACAATTGCAGTAAAATTTGAAAACAAAAATGCTTCATCTAGTCAACCTGTGGTTGAACATCATAAACAAATGTTCATTAAACGCAGCCAATACTTTGACGTTTCTCCGAATTTCATTCATATGAATTTTTAGTTATTGTTGGTTTTGTTTTGGTTTTTATTTGTATATAATTTAAAATAATTAATTTGTGATATTTATTAAATAAAATAAATGTGTAAGTATGTCATTACCACGTATAACTGACTATGAAATATTGGATAAATTGGGTGTTGGTAGCTATGCTACCGTTTTTAAAGTGCGTCACAAGGTATATATAAGAAAAATGTCCTTTTGTGGTAAAAATTATATAAACCATTAAACTTAATCTATAAATTTTCAGCAAAATAAAACATTTCATGCCATAAAATGTGTGGAAATGTCAAAGTTATCGCACAGTTCACGTGAAAATCTTGTTACCGAAATACGTCTGCTACGCTCATTAAACCACAAATATATTGTGGCTTTACAGGATTTTTTCTGGGACGAGAAGTAAGTAAACTGAAAATATAATTAATTGTAATTAACATTTTAATATGATTTTAGAAACATATACATCGTTCTAGAATACTGCAATGCAGGCAGCCTTTACAATTTTATACATTCAAAGAAATCACTGCCAGAATCGACATGCAAGTACTTTTTGCGTCAATTGGCACTTGCGGTGCAATATATGCGCACTAACGATATCTCGCACTTTGATTTAAAGCCGCAAAATTTATTATTGACACGCAATCCGAATGTTGTATTAAAGGTGGCAGATTTTGGGTGAGTCATATTAGATTAGTTTTAAAGTTATTATCTTTAACGCTTATCACTAATTATAGTTTTGCACAACATTTAAAATTGGGTGAAATAAATCAGCAACTAAAAGGTTCGCCCTTATATATGGCGCCAGAGATTGTACGTAAAAAGCAGTATGACGCCCGTGCTGATTTATGGAGTATTGGTGTTATATTGTACGAATGCCTTTTTGGCAAAGCACCTTATTCATCGAAAACTATCGAAGAGTTGTTAATGCGCATACGTAACGCTGAGAAAATTTGTATACCGACAAATGCACGCATAAGTAATGAATGTCATGACCTGCTAAGTAGGCTGTTAAAACATGATCCTGCCAAGCGTATAACGTTCGAAGAATTTTTTGCGCATCCATTTCTTGATCTCAAAACTTTCCCATCAGAAAAGACATTAGAAAAAGCAATAGAACTAGTTACCAAAGCTGTGAATTATGATGAGAATCGTGATTACAAAGAGGCTTACTATTTATACTGCAGCTCTTTGCAATATTTTGTGCCGTTGATAACAGAGGAAGCTGATGCCAATAAGCGTTTAGCCTTGCGAAACCGAGCCTTGAAATACTTACAGCGTGCAGAAGAAATAAAAAATGTTTTAATTGAAGATGAGTTTAAAGCAGCTGCACATCGTAAGAGCGTCAATGTAGACACACAAGTTTGTGCCAGTTCTAGTACTGGACCACAAGCAACTTCTTTAGCTGATGTTATAGAGCCTGATACACGCTACAAGCAGTTGTGTGAGTAAATATACACAATTTTAATTGAAGTTAATTTTTTATTGTTTCTTAATTAAAATATTATTCTTGTTTAAATAGTTGCAATGTCTAACTCTAGTCCTCAATTAAAAAATGCACTTGAAATTGGCAGGCAGGGTGAGCTATATTTATACGAGCGAAAATTTGAAACCGCGCTTGAGTCATACACAACAGCTTTAGGTATTTTAGTGCAGTTCATGAACAATGAACCTAAAGGTGAACGCAGAAACTTACTACTGCAACAGGTATTTATATATCATATTAATACCATTATATATTTTTAAATTAATATAACGCATTTTAGATTGAATTTTGGATGAAGGAAGCTGAAAGCATTAAGAGTATTTTGTCTGCTAAGGAAATGGATGACGAGCAAAAAATATCTTCGGTACGAAGTTGTTCAATACAGTAATAAGTACATAAAAAATTTATATATATACAAAATTTTATATTCTATCGATTGTAGAACTTAAAAATTATTAAATCATATCTAATATATAAAAAATGTTAAACTTTTTGCAGCTTTATATAAATCATTATATGTATGGTTATATAATTCAACACAAATATAATTTAAATGTT
>NC_051847.1:191513198-191521805 GCF_002237135.1 Teleopsis dalmanni | reverse complement strand
CTGGAACTTCATAATTTAGTAATTATAATAGTAATTAAAAAGGAGTTTTTATCTCTCCTGATAAAAACTTTGGAATAGCAATAATGCAATGTTGAGTGCTAAAGTGAACATCATATAAAAGATACATATGTTAAATATAAAATACTAAAAAACTTTAAAAAATATAGTAAAAATATTGTTTAATGTAGAAAAATCAGTGTACAAAAATTTAAACTAACACATATGTCAACCTCTGACAATGAAGAAAAAGAAAATTATCTTGAACTATAACTAAAATTAACCTATCCTGAAGGTAAAAAATCAAACAAAAAATAAATTAATTGTAAAGTAGCATTTTGCAGTTATTTCCTCCAAACCATAAGCAAAATCTTTATAAAAATAATTATATTCTTTCACATCAAGAACCTTTTTGAACATAGGCAACTAGTATGAAAAATTTGAATCAATCTCCGATGAAATTTTGTTGCAAATATTAGTTTACAGTATGTCTCTATGTAGTCAACATAATAAATATCATTGACTACATATGTTATAGCTTCCTGATATCCACCTATTAAGTTCTATGTAGTCTGTATAATAAATATCATTACACTATATCTTCATGTTGTAAGAATACTACTCTTATGTTCTATGTAGTCGACATAATGAATATTTTAGCTACATATACCTTACTGATGTAAGAGAACTACTATTAAGTTTAAGAGCGACACTCATATCATCCAAGATATTTTGAAATATATCGAAAATATTAAAAAACACAGTTAATATTAAAAAACTAAAGCTAAAAATAACCTTTATCAATATCGTTTATTGTATACACTGTTATTAAGCTAGCTTTTAGCAGTTTCTAAGGAAGTATATCTGCTGGTGATAGAGAAATCAATCATCTACGATATGCAGGTCACGCACTCCTCTTATGATATAACGGAAAGTAACGGAAACCATATTGATCTAAAATGATCAGATATTACTGAACTAAAAAGTTTGACTATTATTGTTATGATAGTCAATAGATAAAAGAACAACCAAAGTTATCGTCCATTGATCGATATCATAGATTAGAAATTTTATTTGAAGCACATAAAGTCATAACTAAAGCTATCACTTATCAACAATCCAAAAATTCTGAATATTGTTATCATGATACTTAATATATAAAGTATTAATTCATAAAATATGACGTATATGGCAAGCAATGACTAAGAAGTAAATTTTAATGTGTAGGCTTGCTTAAAATAAGACAGCAATTTTACTTTCATTCGATGTAGAGCTGTGTATTCACACCGGGTACTATGGCCCAAAGATGAGCAGAGATATCGACAGGTCTCGCTCCTTACTAAGGAGTAAGTTATGTCAAATATAAAATCTCAATTGGTGTCAACTGAAATTCCTTGAAATATCCAATGGAGAGTTTATCGGCGCATTATCTTGTTACGTGTGTTTTTAGAACACTGTGGTGTTGAGCCTTCTAGACAGGTAATCTCCTTAAACAACTCTGAATTTTGTCTGTTAGGAACTGTTATTTTTGTGGGTTTTGAGATAATTGTATTATGATTTGTTATGGGACTTATTTAAAATCAATGAAATTGCTAGGCAATACTTTAAAAAATTCTTTAACGATTATGTTTGTTTTATTTATTGTGCATATAAATACATATTCACTTCTTGGAGAGCATTTGCGTTATATACGTTCAGCCAAAAACTATACAATAGTATTTAATAAATATCTATAAAAATAAAATATTTTTGTATAAATTTTGTGTGAAATATGGCTGTAAAGTATTGCCGAGATTAAGAAATGTGTCTTTATAAAAATGGTTGGATCAAAATAACATTGTTTATAGCATACAATATTTTTCACTGATTCTAAAATTAGTTCCTTTCCAATGAGTATAATAAGCTTAAAGTATTATCTTTTAAAAATATCAGAAAGTATTCAAATCGACTAACAATAAATTAAATTATTACTAAAATAAGGAATCGAATGTAGAAAATGCATTTATGTCTGTAGACTTAATTTATTATAAATTATTTATTTAAAGTTGATTAGAATAAACATATTAATGCTAAAATGGTGTTTTGATATGTTTTTATTTAATAATTTATTTAATAATTTATTTAATTAATTTATTAAGTTCTAGATATTATTAGTAATATCTATTACTATTAGTAATATATTAATAGTATTATTAGTAGATATTAATTAGTAATGCAAATGTTTAAGTTGATAAAGAATTTTGTCTAAGCTTTTGAATTTTCAAATTTGCATATTAAGCAAACTTTCGTTAAATTATATAAATTTTTATTAAATAAAAATAAAATTAAATAAATAAAAAAAAAATGTAAAAAATAAAATAATGTGTTAAACTTATCATTAAAGCTTTTGATTTGAGTGGCTATAGTTTTTTATTGTCTGGTAACTAATATAATATTTTTATCTGTCTATTGGTTCTTAAAATATATTCTCAGAGATCATTCAACATTGTTGTATATGACTGTATAGTCAAGTATACCGCAACACAAATACAATGCAGAAAAATATAAATGAACAAGCTAGGTTTCTCTTAATATTTCTAATATAGAATCTAATATAGAAGTTCCATAACATATAATTTGTGTGTAAAATTCTTATTTAGAACAAGTTAATATACCCTGTTTTCGTAATTCTTACATAGACCAGTTGTCATAACTTGTACTAGGAGTTCTCTCAATTTGTCGTGTAAGTAGTATACAAATTAATATGCATAAATTCAATGTAAATGTGATATTCTTTGTTGTTAATATCATTTATCTAGGTATATAAATAATCTATGAAAATAATTATTAATAAAATAATTCACACCTGACATAGATTTAGTAACTAAAAAGTAATTTATTTCAATATTTTACTCTATATTTCACTTATCATAAGTTCATATTACTGCAGTTATTTCCAAGAAACATATATAGACAATGCTCAACTTGGCCATTTTCATAACTTAATTGAATTTTATATATATATACATATGTAAATATATTTACGTGTAAGCAGAAGAATTTTATGTTTCCCATAGAGTTAAATGCTTTATATAAAGTTTACTGCAGTTTACCTGGTAAGGTCAAACAGAAACTCTTCTGGTTATTTGTAGAAATAATATTTCTATTTAAATTTCTTATATTCTTATCCGGTGTAGGAGAAGATCATATTAATATTTGTGTATTTTTACATAAACTTTTTATTTTTATTTAGGTCTTTTTATCTGCAATTTCAATAAATATTTGCGTTCTTTATGGTCTACCATAAGCTGGCATATATTTTATGGTCTAAAACGCACGTACAATTGTTAGTGGGTTTGGTTCATGGCCAAGCATTTGCTTGGCAATTCATTTTTATTGAATATAAATTTTATAAAATTTATGCTTCACTTTTGAAAGTATCTGTGTGATATTAAATTTGAAAGCTTATTGCGCAAATAATTTATGAAATTTAATTAAATAAAAATAAAATTTAAATTGAATCAAAAGTGAACGCCAGAATAAGCACTGGAAAATAGTGATGGTGGTGGTCTTATACAGCATCGTTGCTTTGTGTTTCTGGTCAAGTTCTCTTTTACAGTCCTTTATGTATTTTCCCAAAGTTTGTTTTTTTTTAATTTCTCTGCTTATTTTGTTCTCTTTTTTTTAATCATTTCGGGGAGTTTTCGTAAATTTCTTTTATGATTTTTACAATTTTTATCCGAGTGTATGCAACTGAGGCAATGAAGCCAAAACCAAAGTACATACTCTCCTTGACCTTTTTAAATTAATTAAGCCAATAAAAAACGATAAAAACTGTTTTCCATTTTTTGCTCATTAAAAATGCCAAAGAAATATATTAACATAAAAACCAACTTATGCTGCTCTTTTGTACGTGGATGCTTTAAGGATTTATGCTGCAGGATTTATGCATATTCAAAATGAAATTTATGTAAAATAAAAAATATATGTAATAAAAAATAATAATATACATACTTTTGAAAGGAATTATATATAATGCCTGTCGAACTTAAAGTCTGTTTTAATCAAATCCGTTTAGGTATGTCGTTTAAACATTTTTTTATGACACTATAGGATAAGTTCTCTTCAAAAGTCCATGTAAATCTCACTTTTATTGTTAACATTGATGTTAATAAAAATCAGATCTCTTAAGTATACTACAAAAATTCAAAGTTCAACAACAAAGCTTTCACACAATTTTTATGGCTTCCTTGTAAAATTTTATGATGGATTAAAGGTATCAGAACATACAAATGACTATACAAATATCACAAATTTAATTACGAACATTAACACCAAAAAAGATATAGCTAAAAAAGTGCGAACAAAAACTTATCTGGTCAAGTATCTCTGCTAAATGTTTCAATCTCTGCTATAATATTAATTAACTATTATTATTAGCGAAGTTATAGTATCTTATGCAAAAGCTCCCCTTTAATAGTATTATAAGTTTTATCAAATGTTTTAAGTGATTCTACCCCTGAGTTTTTAATTATACGGTAACACAATGGGACTTAAGGGGAACCCTTTGAATAACCTACTTACCTACGTTTAGTATCTTATAATCTCTTATTACACAGATTTTTCAGAAACGTAATCGAAAATGCAAAATTTAAATTTCGAAGTTAGTGATTTGCAAATAAAATTGATAATACTCAACAAAACTATAACCGATAAAATCACACTATAAGATGACTACAAATTTAAGCGCTTCTAAGTCATTCTAAGTATTGGTCATTCTTTTACAAGCGTAGGACTTCTCTTCCTCTTCACGTCCAATTTTATATAAAAACCAATGTTTATGTAATATTTTAATGAGTTAGAAATGAAAAATTAATATTTTTGGTGGTATAACTAAATTTAATTTCGTTTTATTATTAAAAATAAAAATGTTTTATATAAATTTTGTAAAAATAATTTTATTTTTAATTAACGGTTAATATTAGTAATTAAATATAATTAATTTCAATTACTTGAACCAATTCTAAAATATTTAATTAATTATCTTAAGAACGTTAAAAATGTTAAGTCCCTGTCAATTAGAAAATCTAATATAAGATTACTTAAACTATATACAAAACCCCATTGCTGTGTATCTGCTAGGAAAGAAAATAAAAAATTTTTCCAAAGAAACGGGTATTTATGTTTCAGAAAAGAAATTCATCAAAAAAGTTTCATCCAAATCGAAATCAATTATATTTGAAAATGTATGAAATTCTGACATAGGTATATACTGTCGTAAAGAAAAGCAGTGAAGCGTTCACACATATCGATGATAAATATTTTTCAATTCATAAACGTACACTAGGATACGTCCAATAATCCAATATAAAACTCGCAGAAGCTTGAACATTATCATAAAATAATAAAGCAGCACAGGGAGTTCTCGAGAGAATAGTTCTTCGTAAGATCTTTGAATCTCTACGAGTTGACAAAAACTACCGCATCCAAATGAACCACAAGCTGTACGAACTTTATCAGGACATATATAAAATTCAGCAAATTAACAACCATGGATTCGCCGGCTTGGTTATGCCGTGAGAATGGATGAAAATGCTACAGGAAGTATTTAATGCTGTTGTTGGATGAAGAAGGCGTAGAAGTAAACCATGTCTTCGGTGGAATGATTAAGTTAAGGGAACACCAACCGGACTTGAGCTACAAGAATGCGCGCACACAACAGAGGCACCTGTAGATACATGCTACGTCAAGCCGAAACCCGGAAACAGGTTAAGTAAGTAAGTTATTTAAAATTCTACTAAATTACTTATAAATATAACCCCTAAGTTATAAGAGCCAAATTTTTAAGAAGAATATATGGATATACCTATGAAATTCATGAAATTAAAATTTTATTTTGAAGCAGAACTCACTTACATAGTCCTCTCTGCAATGATCAATTTATCTTGATTTTATACAAATGTGGGTTAGTTTAGTTAAATAATCTATAATCTTTTTACAGATTCCAGCACGCATCAAGGAATATATATCAACAACTAAATTTTTTTACCAAGTTTGTTCTAAAATTGGCATTTTCTAATACTTCTACAAACCTCAACCTATTAAAAATTGCAGCTCATTACTTTTTCTTTTGCTTTAGTGTAAAAAAAAGTTTAAAATTAAAATCAGTGTAGAAAAAACAAAAATCGAAACAATTTTTAATTTATTGTAGACTGAAAAAGCTAGATTGTATCGAATTGCATCTGTCAAATGTGCCACAATCCTTTAACACTCCCAATGTCCACAAGGATAGCACGATAGCACCAATATTTTCTGTGTTATTATTTTTTTTCCTCTCTTTTTGTAGTTGAAAATATTGCAGTATTTTGGTTAGTTTTATCTGTGAATTATTTCAATTCCGTTAGAAACTTGCAAACTTTTGCGAAACACTCTTCTGCAATATGTTATACCATAAAATAATTTCATGGATAGTTAAAGGAACAACAACTAAAGCATTTTTTCTATTTTCCGTTTAAATTATTTTCAAGCATATGGAAGCTGGAGAACCAAAAGTTAAAAGCTTAAAATGATATAATGGTTTATAGAAGCCAAAGATATAATTTTTATTTAATTGTTTATTGGACTTTGCTTATTCAATAAAAATAATATTTTAATTAAACATTTTAATTAAAAGAAAATCAATTCTTTGCAATAAAAAATATATTTTTTAAACAATTTATTTTATTGTTATAAATTATGTCACTATATTATTTATTTTTGCTCACACTTTTTATAAAAGAAGCAAAAAAATTTGAAGATAGTATTTATTTTGTGTATTACTTATTTCAAATATACGAGTATGAATTTCTTTATTAAAATATATTTTTCATTTTTAAGTAACATAATATAAAATCATTTATTATATAAAACTAATGCAACCATAAGTCTAGTAACGTTTTGACGACACTGACGACATTCGAGTTAAATATTTCATACAGTTTTTGCTCATCATGCTTCGACTACTGAGAACACAGTAAAAATATGCTATAAAAGTCATTTATCTAATCATGATTTATGCGCTGTATCTACTGCAACAGTTATTACAGCTGCTTTATGGCTTTTGCATTGCTTAGTGCATAGTAAAATGCATTTTTATATGCTAAATGGAATATCGAATGCATATTAGAAATTTTAAATGTCCAAGCTCCATTGCAATAAAAAGCCATAAAGTTTTATATGCTATGGATAAAGAACTACATTAAGATTACGATAT
Organism: Teleopsis dalmanni; assembly: GCF_002237135.1. Lineage (NCBI taxonomy): Eukaryota > Metazoa > Arthropoda > Insecta > Diptera > Diopsidae > Teleopsis > Teleopsis dalmanni. Next base: position 191,514,577 of record NC_051847.1, on the reverse strand, counting down.
ACAGGGTAATTTATGATTGCATTGGTACAATAAAATGTTTAACTATCTTAGAGAATTGAAAAACTATCTTTAATCTTTAATAGTGAAAATGTAAGAGTCAACAAGTAATAAGTAAGGTTAGTAATAACTTTATAACTATACAAAATAAATACATAATCTTAAAGTAATTATTAAAATATTTTGCACAAATTAAAACAAGACTAAAACAAACATAAAGATAGTTCAGAAACTAAATTTGCTAATATTTATTTTTGCTAATATTTATTTTTGCTAATAATATTCCAAAACAATGACTGAATAATATGGTTTAGCCAATATCTTACCTGACCATTATTTTAGTTTTAAAAACAAGAAAAAACAAAATAGAAAAAAAATTAAAATCTAACATTTTTGTAGTTGTGTTAGTATACATTTATATTTTTCATATATACATATATCGCATCAAAACACACTTTATTAATAAAGTCATATAAAACAGCTGTTAATTCCAGGATAATCTCACTACTCTGGCAAAATATCTAGAGTATTATAAGTTAATCCAATCATTTGCCAAACAAAAATGAAAATTGCACTAAAAGTGCTTTAAAAAAGCATTTTGATTGAGAAAATAACCCCAGATTTACCAATCCAAAACGGTATAAATACAACAAACTTTTATTTGAACATATTGTATTAATTTTAATATAAGATATAGTAATTAATTTTATTCAATAATCCTCCACGTGTCATCTAACATCATTGAATTGTCTGTAAAATCTCATTAAAAAAGGCCAGTGGCGTTAAATTGCCTGATCTTAAAAGCCATTCATATCACTAAATCTTGCGACTTATGACATCATCATTTTAAAATCATATGTCAATCATAATTATAACTTGAATTTTAATCTCATTGAATCCTATTTAAATAATGACTATATGACTGTAGTAATCAGATTTTATGTTACATCTTTTTCATTTGCAATAAAGTGTGGGCGCATCACATCACCAAACAAAATGACGATTTCCTACAATGAATTTGAGTCGATGCAATGGTATTTCGCTGTCTAAGATGGGGTAATTTTGCTTGGTGAGTATGTTACCAAGCGAATACTTAGTCTTAAAATGTAAAATCATCATCTACACTCTAAAATAGTACCCAACCTATTATCAACCTATTGGAAGTACAAACTATTAAGAATATTTAGTAAGAATTAAGCAATAAACTAAGTAGAAGTTTGCATACTATGAATTCTAAGATAAAGATTATTGTTTTTACTGATAATAAATATAACAATAAATTTGATTTTTATATATTATATGTAACAATAGAGTTAATTTATTAAACTACCATAACAAAGAATACAAAATAAGCTTCCTTAGGTCTGTGAATCACTCTGTAT
>NC_051847.1:191504462-191513098 GCF_002237135.1 Teleopsis dalmanni | reverse complement strand
AAGTAAGCTTTTTGGCGATTTTTTTGGCATTTTGGGAAATGTAGAAAGTGCTTGCAGCTGCAGTATTAAACACCTCTCTCAATAAGCTCAGCTTTAAGCTACTAAGAATAATATTTTGTTTAAAAACTTAAACGGTCTATGTCTTTCCTCTAAAAAAAATATATTAAGTTAATTAACTTATCAAATCAGTTTTATATTTTAATAAACAAGACATTTTAATTTACCGGTTCGCTTAGCAGATTCCTTTTTTGCAGAAAGATAACAATTATGCATAGTGCCCAACATCTAATTTAAGCTTTTTACAACCTTTCAAATAACATATACAATATTAAGATAATAGGAATGATGTATTTTATATTATTTATTTACATGATAGTAAAGCCCTTACCTCTCAGAGAATAAAATTTGCTTTAAATAAAATAAACGAATCTTAGCTTTTCAGACACAACTAATTGTTCCAGTGAATAATCTTTTCAATGAAGCATCCTACATTGGAGGCATCTATTGAAAAACCGTATGTAACATTATGGTGAACAAAAATATTAATAATTTGACACATGCACTTTAGTTAAAACTATCAACTTCAGACTATTTCATTACTTCGATAAGCAAGAAAATTCAATATATTAACTAAAATTTTTGTTGTTGTCTTTTTATTTCCATTTGAACCCTTTTAACTTTTAAATAACTTATTTTCACAAAATAAAACAATTAATACTATTTAATAGTATTTACATTGCCTTCTAAATTCTTCTAAAGTTTAGTTGTGTGACTGATCGTCAGTTTGATATTATATTATAGACTTTTTTAATTATAATCAAAGAAGTCTACGATTAATTGTTACTTCCAGAACACTCAACATATCTGCATCTGCAAGAATTTTTTTTATATTTAGCCAGTTAATGAAAAATAGTTTTATTTTTTGTTTTTAAATTTTTTTTTATTAAAAAATAGTAAATAATTTCAAGGCTCTATCTTTTATGTATTTTTTGATCGGATCAATCTTAAGTTCTCTGAGGATGTCATTCATCGAATACATATTACATAAAGGATAGTGCTCTGAAATTATTTACGAAAACTGACAGACTCCTCGGGGAGGTATTCAATTCTGAGGTCAATTATTGTTTAGTCTGATGAAGTGATAAACAATAATCCAGTCAAGGTATAGAGAAAGTTTGTGAAGAAACCTCGCAGTTAATAGAGAGTAAAGGTGAAGTGCACTGCCTCAACTAGCTTCAACATAACAATAATTAAGTGATAGTTAGTCCTAGAATTTGCTAAGTAATATTATTATTTTTTATTCATTAAAACAAACCAGTCTTTAATTTAGGGTTCATTTAAATTACTCTTATATATAAAATAATCTTAAATATATTCTGAACTTTAATTACTGCTAATCGTGTGATAAAAATAAAAAAAAAACAAAAAAGTTTTTTTTCGAATAATAAAATATGAATAATTAAATTTCGAAGAAAAAATTAATGGAGTTTGCCATTTTTCATTTATTTTAAAATATTTACTTATTCACCTCAATTATCAAGGACATGTTAAAGTGAAATGTTAATAAATTGGCAATCAATAATTGAAATTTTACACAAATTAATCAGGAGTAAGTAATTACTTGTTTTTTATTGAATTAATGGTGATGAATGATCTCAGGTTCACAGCATGAGCAAATATTATTGAAATTTTATTAACATTTTATTATTTAAATAAAAATACTTTAAATGTCAGATGATTTTACCGTTCAATAATGCAGCGAATACTCGTACCATTATTACTACAAGCAAATGTCATTAAGATTAATTTATCGTTAAAAACAATGAAAAGTAATTAAAAATATTTATGTATCATTTTTAATATAAATATTTATAGTATTGGCTTTTTTGAATGAAACTCAACTTCAATTGCTTAATGATTGCTTATCACACTTGCATTTATGACTTAAATTTAAAACAAAGTATATTAAATTGCAAAAATATATTTGTATCTATATCTGAATATGACATTGTAATACGATAAATACGAATACAAAAAAAAAAAGTGAACAATGTTGGCTGAATGCCAATCACATTAATGAAATTGCAAAAATTTTTATAACAATAACTATTATTTCTCTTATGTTCACTACAATCTTTTTTTAACATACGAGTATATACTTGTTAAGAATTTGAATACATGCTGTAGTAATTTTATTATACATAAAATAGTATCTCATTGAAAAATATTTGATCAGTAAATTTAATAACATTTTAATTTAATTCTTGCCATAATAAAAAATGTCAGAGTTTTTAAAATTGCTTAAGAATCCTAAAACTACTACAATCGACTTTTCTACCTGTTCCTGAGAACAAGGGTCCATTTTTCATAATTATTATTATTATTAGTGTTAGGGGATGTAGCACTGCGACCGTCAGATCTATTGTGCCTCCTTCTATGTTTAGGGTAGGTCTCTAAGACCTGTTGCGTCAAAAAAATAGTATAGAACCTACTTTACAGAGTTTTATTGCCTCTTCCGTAAGAATATACATTCTCAGGAGTCTATTTTGTATGTGCATTAGCGAAGAACATTCTAACAGATTCTTTACAGAATCTACAGGTTGCATTTGTATCCAATCTCGTAAGGTGGTATTTTCGTTTACAGTGCCTTGTTAGTATTCCTATTTTGATTCTAAGTTTTTCTTTTGATAGATTCATACAATCCTGGTATCTCTTTTTGTTATAGGTACCAATAAGTTTTAGATTGTGTTAGTTCCTGGTACGTTATCCCAGTAATCCTTTTTATTCTTTTATTCCTTTTTATCCTTTTTAGTAATTTTAACTGCTACCAACCTATCTAATAAAATAGTACCATTTATATAATTTATAATAACATTGAGTAGTAAATTCTTAAACACAAAAAGTAATTATGGCATATATTTCCACTCTAACTTTTTGTCTCAAATAAAGTCAACGTATTTTTATAAATAAATTTTCACCATCTGACTTTATTTGATACAGTATAAGTCGATGAGAAGATCTTAAAACTTATTAAACAAAACTTGCCCAATATGTTTTGCAGCATCAGTTAAAGGTTTTTAACTCAGATGACCTTTTGCATTGACTGAACGGCCTCTGTTAGAATACTAAAACAACCGGCTCAATGCTTCGTATTATTGCCACATCCGTCAAACCAGTTAACGAGCTCAAATATCTTGGGATTGTATATTTCTCTAAACTCTAACTGCAGCCCTCATAGGACTCAAATCATCTTGAATGTCAAATTCTGGTAAATGCAGCTCAAGAAAGTTTTGCGCAGATATAAAAAACGCAACACTTAGATCAACTGACCTGTTGTAATATACAATCTTGTCTAATATGCGATCAGGCAAAATGGAACGCTTACAGTTATTTAAGAGGAAAATCGTTCGATATTGAGGTTACTACAAACGGAGGATCAACGTCCACGTTCTCCCTAATAGTTACCTTTATTCAACACTTAAGGTGAAGAATTGATGAATACTGATATGTTTAACGTACAGATTCTCACTCTCTGCCAAAATTTCTCTTCCAATATCCTACCTACTAAGAAACTTTCTGCTTAACTCGTCCCTACTCTTTCGCATAGATCTCCTTAATTTCTAGTATTTTATTTATCTTTATCCAATATTACAATATATTCCAAACTATTATAGCAACATTTTGCACGGAGTATACTCCTAACGAATAAGAGTTCTTCATTTCACCTCTCAACACCTATATCATTGCATTTAAGAAACCCACTTATATAGAGCCTCATATATTTTGTTCCTTGATTATTGAAATGTGGTTGTGAGGTGGTTTTAGTGGCGTCAGGTATCGCACTGTCGCTTTATAATTATAAAGCCTTTATTATCTTCCATTTTTTTATTTTAATAAATATTGTCTTATTAACATTAAAATTAAAAACATTAAAAATTTGTTACTATTTTATGTGGTGGCAATTTTAAATACATTTGTAAAAAAATTTTCTAAAAAAAATTTATAATTGTTATATATTTGTTTAACTATCCTTCATTTTTTAATAATAATTATTTTCTTATTAATTTACTTTTTAAATAAATTATATTTATTAAAAATTTTTTACCATTTTATGTAGTGACAATTTTTTACATATTCGTAAAAAAAATGTTCTCATAATGCATATAAGTAGTTAATAATATTTATTTCTACTATACTTAAAGTCATTTACAAAAATCATTAATCTTGTATGTTTAGCAAATTACTGCTAAGTCACCAAATGACATATATTTAATTTACAAATGATGTTTACTCAACAAATGATGTTCGGGTAACATTTAAAACTTCACATTGTAAATCCATTTAAAATGACAAAATTTTGACATACGCCTATCAATTCTCGGTAGCCTCTTATATTGTTATGTTGACCGTAAAACAAAATTTTTTGAAATCATTTTAACAAATGGGAGTATTAAAGAACTTTATACTCAACTGGGGTTCAACCGCAAACTTATACACTTGAAAAATTGTTTCTGCCATTGTCAAAGCAAATTACGTACAGAAAAATCACTCATACGTACGGGTGAATTTTAAAAATTGCACAAAAATTTTAATGCTGTTATGAAAGCTGAGTATAGAAAAACCATAACATAAATCAAACTAAAACTACAGTTTTCAACAATAGTTTCGTAATATTAAAATATACAAAAATAACAAAAAAAAAGGTGGGCGAATAAAATATTCCAAAAGTGAAAGCGGAAGTAAGGTAGGTGTACATAAACCTAAACGTTGCCTATTATAATGTGAGTTCGAAAGCCTGCCTCCAAGTCTTACTATTGGCATTAAATCAGTGTGTGCATTTAAACGGCATTGATGCTGTAGTTGTAGTGAACCTTGCTGAACTATTACATGAAAATAAAAATCTATTTCACGGACATATGAGTTTGCACATTACGTGGCAATTCAGTATTACTATACTGAATGGAATAAAAATGTTGAAAGAAAAAGTACACAAATTGCCACGTAACATCAAAAACAGTCAAAGAACCACCACGTGAATAAGCAAAATTTCACTCAAAATTTGTGGAAAAAATGGAAGACCTGACTATAAATACAAAAATACCAAAATTGCTTTAGAAAAAATACATATAAAGTTTAACCTACTAAACACCAACGACATCGTTATATATTTTAGCTTAATATGCTCATATATGCAAGCCGACATAGAACTATTATGAAATCTATGGAAATGCTATGCAATATGCAATCATTTTCTTTACAGAGTAAAAACTGAAATTTATTTTAAATTTAGTTTTAGTGCCAATTTTGATTTGACAAACATACACATCTGTTTATGGGTTTGGCTATATCTATCTAAAATATTATTTCGCAGCATTTAAATTCCTCACAGATTTCACTTTTCAAATTGTGGGTTATTTTACTAAAGCAACTTAATCGATTGAGATATGATTGCTCATCTTCTGCTCAGCTCACTACTAAATTAAATATAAATTTTGAGTGCATGCGATATCAAACAAAATTTATGTTGGTTTTTGGTTTTATAAGTATATATAAAGAATTTGAAATATTTTAAAATTTTGCAAAATTTATAATATTCCAAAAGAGATACAATTATTTTCAATTAATTTCAAGGCTTACTCGAATACTAGCTGAACTTACAATTGACAACGGAATATATTAGGCCAAATATTAGGAAAATATGTGTTTAAAACTGGGTCTTTCAATAACCAGTTTTCGGAGTATAGATCTTAAATTATTGCACAATAATTTTATAACTTTAAATAAACAGAGTGAACACGATTCCTTTGTCGCGAATACTAGGTCGGGATCTCATGACATGTACTCACAGCTGCAATATGATATTATGCATAGATTATATTACAAAAACACTCAACACATATCGGATCTACTTTTTAAATGTAGAGGCGGTCTTTTTAAACTGAACAGTAGAGGATTTAATATATCTGAACGTGAAAGGTGGTTCACGTTATTTTATTGGTGTATGTCCGATTTTCAGAGAGCGTAGACGTATTTTTTTAATAAAGCACTTCTGTCCGAAGCAGAAGTTAAACTCCAGTTAAACGGTAGCAATATCTATATACCTGTATAAATTTATGAAAAGTGTTTTAAGTTACAGTATATTAATTATTGAAGAATTTATCTGAACATGCATAACATGCACCAGTTTTTGTATGACAATCTGACACACAACAAATATATTTTGTGAATTTAGATTTTAAGTAAATTTCTATAATTTTTGTAAGCGCTGTAAGAATTTTTGAATCAATAAATAATAATAAAATTATTTTTAAAAGCGCAATAAATAAAAATATAGGTAAATATTATTATATATATTTCTTTACGAATAATTAAATACAAGAATTATTTCCAAGACCACTAATGATGGGTATTTGGCAACAGCTGTATGGTCAGCCAAAAATTCAATTAATCAAAATAATATAACTTAAATTTTTGTTGTTGTAGTTTCACTACAATTCGAAAAACCTCTTTATATATATATTTATTTAAAAGTGAAACACTTTTGAATGCTTTTAATATGCATAAACGCTTAAAGGCAATTGCATTTTATGGTTGAAAACTGTTTATAAATAACTAATATATATTCTCAAATTATAACTGTTTTTATTTTCATTTCTAAATACTGCCCAAAATTAGTAAAAATATAATCAACAAGAATTTTTTTGGAATAATTATCATTTCATGTATGTATATTTCTTATCTTTCCCCTTCGGTGACCTTTCTGTATTTTTATTAGATGTATTTAATCCTTTTCTGAACTTATAAACTAATAATTTGCATATATGTTATGTTTCAACTTTAAAACTTTTACAAACAATAATTTCTTGATAAACAGAAATTTTATATACATATATTCAAAATTGTGACCCGTAAAGAATCCCTTTTTTGATTCTTTTCTTATAGTTTAATAAACATTTATCTAAAACCAAATTAAGGAAAAACTTTACTTTAAACTTTATTTTAGAACAATCAAATCAAATTTTGTTAATGAGGATTTTCCTTGGGCTGAGAATAATTTAAACTGAATTTATTGTTTGGAATTTGTTTGTGGTTTTTTCTTAAATGTGTTACACTTTTTCAACTTGTCAAAGTTTTGATATATTACAGTTATGGCAGAATTTTAACAAAATTATAAAATATAATTCGAAGAAATAAAGAAAATAGAAAAACAAGATTTATTACAAAATTAAAATTTATACCTCCTTAAGGAATAGATTTTGGAAATTAAGAAGAAGGAAATGATTTTCTCATATTTATGGAATATTTCGCAAAGCCAACAGAGCTGTTTAAACAAAGTAATATCTAAAAATTTCATTAAAACCATTAATGAGATGATGACATACTAATAATGAGAACGTGACTTGACTTTAATATTGGTTAATTACAGCTTCAAGTTTCAAATTTCAAAAGTAACAAAATACGAATGTGGAAATACCATTGCTTTGTGGTTACCCATTCTACTTTCACTTCAATCAACTTAAAAGTAATTATAATCGGGGAGAAGATAAAATTTCAAAACATGAACCACAACTATATAGATAAGTCGGTGAAATTAAAATAGCATTAGGAGTAATCAAATGAATTTTGCTCTTGCCAAATCACTAAAATCGTGTTAGACGAGCTCAACATAAATGTTGCCCAATTTTGGATCTCGTTTAGATGCTTACTTATCCTGTGGTAAATCGACCCATGAATTCAGGAACACCGCTCTGATATCTTATTTACCAAATATGCTGGCCGCATTTGACCCGCGGGCCGTGCTTTGGACAGGCCTGGTTTAGAGATAAAAACAGGCGGAAGTGTAAAAAATAATACAAACTTATATAAATAAACACTGCTAAGTTTATTTGCATTTATTTATTAAATGGATACATAAAGTATATTTTAGCTACAATAACAGTTTACATGGTCGATCCTTTCCTTGTTAGTTTATCGATTGTTTCAATATCCGCAATATATTGAATTCTACAAGAGCAGTTTACGTGGTTGATCCTTTCCTCGTTAGTTTATCGATTGTTTCAATATCCGCAATATGTTGAATTCTACAAAAACAGTTGACATGCTTGGTCCTTTCCTCGTTAGTTTATCGTTTGTTTTAATATCCGCAATCTTTCGATGCGCTGGAGCTAAAATCAGAGGCACATTCGTTTACGATGGTAGCTGGGTTTTAGTAAATTGGGGGTAACCATTGTTACGTGAATACAAAGTATATATATAGATCCTGTGCTCAAGTAATTAAAACTGAGCTAAAATAATATAATTAATATTGATTGAGTTTTTTACAATAAAAAAATATATTGTTGCTTTTACTATAAAACTGTAGCATCAAAGACCAGCTGAACAGTAAAATAAATTGTTTTAATAATCAAAGACAACTTTTAAAGATGCTAAATTAACTCATGAGCTGAGTATTTATTATCGATTTGAGCTGTTAACTTTTAGATGCCAAAGTAGACGTGCTAATATAACAACAGATAATATCGGTAACCGCAACAGATTATTAATAACTTTACTATTGGAGTTGAAATATAGTTTCAAAGAAAATCGTATTGTCAGCAACGTTTAAAATCAGAAGTGCACAGTTAAGTCAAATTTAT
>NC_051847.1:191492779-191504362 GCF_002237135.1 Teleopsis dalmanni | reverse complement strand
TAAATTAGTAGGGTAGTATGTCGGCATAGGTATAAAATGACTTATATAGCTTAATGACATTTTAGAACATTTTTAGACTTAATGGTGTATTTAATAAACTTATTAAGTAATATTAACTATATTACGCATATGGCATACTGTTCACGTTATGCTTAATAAAGTTGTTGTTGGGTAAAGCTTCCTTTAGAGCAGGGCTGTCCAGATCAGATACGATAGCGGGCCAATACAAATCACTCTACAGATTGGAGATTAAAAACATATCGCGGGCTGTACAAACATTAGCCGCGGGCCGCATGTAACCCGCGGAACGTACTTTGGACAGCCCTGCCTTAGAGTAATGTATCTCACGTAGTATAGAAAATCTGTGACTAATTCTATCATGAAATTTAACTTTAAACAAGGAGTTTTATCCTACCTACCTATTGTAACCTTAGTGTTCAAAGTGTTTTTTAGTCTGAATAAAAGATACTCACCCATGTTAATAGAAAATAAATTTCAATGATCAAATATATTCACTTACCTGAAAAGAAAAAATATTAAATATTGTATTATTATAACAACTATTTAGGAACTATAAACAAGATTTTAAAAAAAATGAAAATATAATAAAATAAAATAAAAAAATAAAAAATAAAATATGCTCACTAAAATATGACTAAATAATAACAACAATAAATATATTTTCATATATATAATTACTTTGTAAAATTCTTGATATTAATAACATATTATAATAAACTAAAAAATTTTCATTTGGAATACATACATAAAAAACTAATGCTTTATTTAAAATAATGAGACATTTTTAAAAAAGTTATGGTATTTCTTAAGATACAAAGGATTTTAAATTCATATGTCATTTATTTTTAAAATATCTGTTATCTCTGCGTAGAAAACTATTTCGAACTTCAGTGCACTTTTGTTAATAGTGAAGTTTAATCAAATTTGATGAAACTTTGACATTTTTTTGGAAAAATCTTTAAGACTATTATGATAGATACCGACGTTAAAGTTCAACATATACTTATTTTTTTGCAATATCTTCTAAAATATGCAACAACATTAAATTAGAATTCGAAATAAAATAATTTCATTTTTCCAAGAACAATTAATTTGAAACAATAACGCAGCAGATTTATAAAGAACAAATGAAAAATAAATATCAATTAAATGTCAATTAATTTTAGTTGTGTATGTTTTCCTCTTCGTGCGAATAGTTTTCTCGAGACGTGCACCTACACATTTGGGAGCATGGCGTACTCCCTACATTACATTAATATTATAAAAGTTCAGCTTCCAGGGAGCAAGTGCTAAACCTAACATTTCTGTGCGTTTGTATGGTTTTCGTAATTAATTAAAAACTTTTGTAATTCGTACAGACTCAAACAATAGAAACCACAAAGTTTTCTGACTTCGTATACCGTGAGGTAGTGGCAGGCTTACATGAATCAACTTCAGCAATTAATTGGATTTGGCATGAAAAATTCGTTTTCCTTATACGGATATGTTAATGTAAGCATAATTGAAGCAAATTTACGCATAACAACTGCATACGTATACTCTATATACGAGAATCTCTATATATGTATGAGATTCTACATATTCAATTTATACAAATTGTATACTCACGCACCTTGGTTTCGGTGCTTAATCGAACACAATAAATTTCACACTGTGCAACTGACATTGTTTTTGAGTCCTTAAACTATGTGCCAAACAGGCAATTAATTACTTCTCCGAACATGTTGCGAAAGTGTACAGGCATAGCTGGCGATAATTCTCACATGAACGAGTTAATCACTTCGTCCCATGTCCTTGTGCCGTCGTACCGTCGTGCCGTCACAGTTCCGCCATGTGAATTCACTTAGTTCAGCGTTTGTGTTTACGCAGTTCTGTGTGCGAAAAGTGCTTAAGTGGCAGTTAGTTTGTTGGCTCCATCGATAAGCAAATGTCAACTTAAAGTCGTCGGTGGCTGGAGGACGCTATATTTTATGCAATCATCGTCACTTTTATGCTTTAAGAACTATTTTGCCTCGACAATGGATTCATGCTTATCGCCACAATAATTTATCAAACTTAATTACACCACTTAGTCGTGTTACAAATTTCTGCCACGTTGTACGAGTACAAATGTAATATTATTTCCTTACCATATTCTACTCCCCCGTGGTTAACCGCAACTATGCTTTTAAAATGTTGTAAATTGTAAAAGATTTGTCCTTCAGTTTTGTATTAAAACAGGACAAATAGGCTAAAGAAGTGGCAGAATACTGATGAGAGTAACTTCATTTACGAAATTAATTAATTTTTTTTTCTTTCTTTTATATTGCTGATTATAAGCTTACTTCAAAAAAAGTAGTTTAGTGTTTACTATTATGTACTATTATTATTTATTTTATATTATTTCACTTTATTTTATTGTTTGTTAATTTTATTTTATTTTTCATAATTTTTTACTTTATTTTATTTCACTATTTGTATTCCATTTTATTTTAGTCTAATTCCTTTACTTCATTTTTTCTTTTGTTTTCTTTATTATTATTTTTTATATATTTAGTGAATAAAATTTATAATTTAACGTCATATTTTGCTGACAGAAGTAACCATTATATTTAATAGAAACTAATATACTTCACATAAAGGGGTTTTTCGAACAGTAGTGAACTACAACAACAAAAATATTTTTTGTATTATTTTAATTAATTGAATTTTTAGCTGACCATACAACTGTTTCGAGTATTACCAAATACCCATCATCAGTTGTCTTGCTATTATTTCTTATATTTTATTCTTCATAATTAATTTTTTGAGACTGCTAGTACTAAGAGTTGAACTCGTACCGCACCAAATTTGAAGCTCAGAGTCCGCGTTTATTAGCCAACTGACCCAAAGCCTTACTTGTTTTATATATTCGCACTTTGGATTTTTGTTAATTTGTCGGAAAAGTTCATTAATAAATTCACTTACTGCGATTTATATTCGAACCAAATCATAAACCAGTTATGGAATAATTTAATAATTAATTTTATTTATTTATTTACTCAATTTCATATTACTTTACTTTATTTATTTTATTTACTTTATTTATTTTATTAATTTAATTAATTTTATTTAATTTGTTTTATTTATTTTATGAATATTATTTACTATATTTATTATATTTATTTTATTTAGTTTGTTTATTTTTTTTATTGTATTTATTTTATATATTTATTTGATTTATTTTATTTTTTTTTTTTTCTTTAATTTTATTTATTTGATTTATTTAAGGTTAGCTGGATTAAATTAGTTAAAACATTTTGTAAGATCTTTTTCAAATGATCTTTTTCAAATAATTCATTTATTTCTAGATTTAAGTTGATATTAATTAATACTTGTATATAAATTGAATATATTGAATAATTAAATATTTATATTAAAAGAAAGTTTATCTAAATTTTAAAATTTATATATAAAGAATTAAGTACTCAGTCTGATACAATATGAAATGAAACTTAAACTTGAAAAATAAATTATTAGTAATAGAATTTTAAATTTGTTAAGATACAGATGGCTTTTACACATCTTGATTTATATTATATTAAAAAAAAATTACTCAATTCAGATGTTAAAGATATGTAAGAACAACGTCTTTGCATTCAATATTTTATAGGTCAGGTTTTATAGGTTCGTATAAAGAAAATAATAATATATGTTTAATCAAGCCACAAGAATACGTTAAGGAATAGATTTACTACTTTTATTCGAAGAAACGTAGTTTGAATGTGCTAAAAAACACTCGATTCATATTTTTGTGTATTATTTCATAATACCGTATATTTATTACACAGTTTGAACAATATAGTTCGTGAAATTGCTGTTTCTTTCTTTAAATTTAATTTGTCATGAGAAAAAAGGTACATCAGAACATATTCTATGGAACTGCCCAGCGGTAGCAGACGTAAACTTTATTATCCTGGAAGCGAGATCTTAGTCCCAAATCAAATAGGTAAAATTAAACCCACAACAATTATGAAATTTATAAATAATCTAGAACTGTTTTAGTTAGGTCCTTAGACGCATAATAAATCTTTTAGAACGGGGTGCATTCATAGCCTATAATTTATTAATAATAATATTAATAGGATCCCATTTGGCAAACACTAGATAATAGTTCTATATTTTCACCAAAATGTATTGCGCAATATTTTTTTTTGTTGGTTTATAAGTTAGTAAAATATATAAAAGAATTCAGAGGTACGAAGTCTTCGAGACACTGATCGACACTATATAAAGGATTATCCATTTTACAGTGCTGTTTCAGTGCTTTTTTTATTATTTAATTGTTTTATATATATGAATATATTAAGAAATACATATGCGAAATGTGTATAAATTATACTTATATATATATAAAACTTACCAATCTACCAAAGCTTACCAAAATACTTTATTTTTTATGATCATGATTTAAAGTTTTCCGTAATAACATCGCAAGTATGCGTTATGAATTCATTCTTAATTTAATTTACACATTTAATAATTTAGATATGTTATACGAATGCACTTAAGTCAATCTTATTGAGCGAACTTAAAAATTAAATATCCTGAAACGAATTTACTTATTTAGTAAATGTATTATCTAATCTTCATCTATTAATGTAATTTTTCCAACTTAAAAATACAAAATTGAGTACTCCTTTAAGCACTGAATATACTTAGAATATAACTATTGTGCTTAATAAATTCTCTTAAATGAACTACTTTATTTTCAAATTACTCAGTACGACTTAAAAACCAATTCACTAAACTTAAACTTGCTAAGGCATTTCTCACTTTTTTTTTCTTTAATATTACCCATAAAACTTTTGAGTTAAGGAATATTTCAATAAATTTAAGAGATAACTCATACAAAACTTTTTAACAATCAAGTTAAAAACTGTAAGGAAGAAATATCCTTACAACTGCTAATCTATGTAATAAATTGTCGTCAAGAATACGCACATATGAGTTGGTATATTAAAGAGGAAAAATCTCTTAAGGATAAACTACTTTGAAAACTGAATTCTTCCATGGCTGATGTTGGTATATACTGAAAACAAGTAAAATAATAAATAGAAAAATGAGATGTAAGTTGTAAAAATGCGCAAAATAAAATTATGCAGTAATAATTTAAATAAAATGTCTCATGACAACTGCTCCATATATGATGCTGTGGCTTATTGTACTAGGCGAACCATATTTCTTGGTGATTTACACCTAAATTATGCGAAACCCAAAAAATAAAGACAAAGAATTTTGCCAACAGATAATTTGAATTGCCCAAAATCCTTATAATATAAACGGAACACAGCAATACTACATATTCGGGTAGCAAATCCATGCACAATAATATATAAACACATACAGTGGCAAAAATTTGTCCTTATTTCTGTGAGTGTGTGAGTAAATTGTGGAAGTAAATTTGTACTCATATGTTGGTGGAGAAAAAAAGTGTTGTAAAATATGTTGCGGCAAAACTTGAAAAGGACTTAATTTTCTTGCTGATGGTTTGTTAGGGAGTCCTGCCAACAATAAATTATTAACAATTGTAAAAGTAAATTTGCTGCCCATTATGATCTTAGAAGGTAAATATGTTGTTAACCGATTTGAGAGGGAAAATTTATTTCTGTCACATATTTCAACCAATAAAGAAGCTGTAAACTTATCAATTTTTATTTTTTTCTTATACAAATAAATTTTAAAAGTTTTCACATCCACACTTTACTTTTCTAACCCAAAATCTTTAGTAACAGTAACCCTGAGAAATTAAGTTAGTAAAAGTGTGATGTCAATAAAATTGGAAACATAAAAATAAAAAGTTATGTGATGAAAATTTTGATTCATCTTTTTGTCTTAAACAAAAATTTAGTAAAATAAATTTTTTTCTATATATGTTATTTCTCACATGATTTTAAATAAAAAAAATTGTATGCTTAATCAATATCTTTCTAACTGAAATATATAAAATTAAAGAACAGCGAATTATAAGACAAGCATGGGTGTATCCAAAGCCAAAATTAGTGTGAGCTCTGGTGTGCTGATATGACATTATCTCTTACTCAATACAAGTATAAAGTGGAAATACTATTATTTGGGATATATATGTATGTTAAATATATGCATGTAAATTAGAAAGGCGAATCTTACAACTTCCTTATAATAAATATTTAATTTTTATTCAAAACAATTATAAAATGTTGCAGTCTAGGAGGTGCCCCCTGCCCCCTTTCCCTACCTATATACGCCCATGAAACAAATTACACAAATAAATATTTTGTTTAATATATTTAGATTAAGAAAGTTATGAACCTATTTTATTGTCTTAACCATATGCACAATTAAGGTTCAAAATTCAAGAGATTACTTTATATAGAGCATTAATCAACTACGAAACGATTTCCTTAAGATTATCTTAACCTTCATTTAAAACTCAGAATATTTTTAACGTCTTCGGAACTGTAGATTATTAGTAACATAATAATTTTAAAAAATGTGGTGAATAATAAAAAAAATTATTGCGCTTTAGAAAAACATTAATGCGTAATCTGACAGCACTAAAATATCCATTTGGTAGAGACTTACTTTGTAGAGGACATTAATCAACTGCAAAATTTTATTTAAAAATATCTTGGGTCTTACTTTGAGCTCCAAATAATTTTTAACCCATCAGACTTTCGAAAATATTGTAAATAATAAAAGAACATTAATATACAATCTAACAATACTAAAATGAGTATTCTGTACTATATGTTTATATTACTATATAAATATATATAAACTATATATAAATAAAGTAAACAAAAACATACATTAGCAATTATTAATATATTGCAATATAATTATTTTAAGAAGTTCGAGTAACGTTTTTTTAGTGGTGAAAAAGTGTGTAGTATTGTGTGAAATTACATCTAAATCTTTAAATACCCAAACAAAGTCAAAGTCAGGCTCTCCGAAGACTGCTAAGAGACCTTAGAATAGACTCGATCAAAAAATACATAAAGGACAGAGCCCTGAAGTTATATACGAAAACTGCCAAACTATCCTACTTAGCACTATCCAATCTTAGAGTAATCACTCTCCGCACGGAGATGTACGCTGATCTTAGATCAATCACTGAATAATCATGAAGCATTTAGGGAATACATAAATTAGTCAATGAGATGGGTGGGACCCTGTAGTACCCCCAGTTATCAAAGAGTAAAAGTGCCCAGTTACGCTGACTCGAAAAAAAGATCACAATACATACATACAAATTATACATTATACTGTAACCCAATGATTATATTGATTTCAGCCCATTCTTAAACAAAAATGTCACTCATACGCCACCAATCTCATGAATATAACAATCAAATCTACAACTCAACAATTATGCGTACACATGTTACCAAGAACAATAGGAGTTTTAAAATGAACTTAATAAGAGGAATTATCTGCGCTAGCTGCTTTACATTTTGTCATCTTTAAATCTAATTATACTTCATTTAATGCAGTCACACTAACGTTTCCCATTAGTTTGCATAATTATGTACGCCAATTTACATGTTGATTTAATGCCAATGACATTTCAAATTGTATATATAACTATAGAACTATAAATTCTATTCTGTTTATAAATATGTACCAAAATAAATTTTCGTGAGTGTGAATGTGTTTATGACAGTTTGAAATTTAGTACCGAAAAATATGCAATATATTTTCAAATGTCATTTATGCCTTTTTATGTACTCTACCATGAAACGCGCTATCAGCAAAACGAAAAATTATGGCCTAAAATTGTTAATCCTTTTTTTTGCCATATTTTTATTATTCTCATATCTCTACCATACTGCAATGCTGGTTGCTGTAATATTGCATACTTTCCTCATTTTTATTTGCCTATATATATTTTCATTATTTTGGACCAAACCAAAGCAAATATTTATCTTTTTTGCACTGTCACTATCGAAAGAGGAAAATTACATTTTCACCAATTTTCATGGTGCAAGAACTGCATTCATTTTTCAAACCCATATTGTCATTTCAGCACACACATAAATCGTTTTATATGGTGTATGAGTTTTCAGCTAAACACTATAATTTTTGGTGTATGTTTATTGCTCGTTTAATGCATATATACTTTTATCTCAACAGTTCCACTCTGCAATGCTCACTGTTAAGCTGACCCAAATTTTGTCAACAACAGAAACAGTCGCACTTCGCATGGAACAGTTTAGTGCACTAATTGTCGATGCAAATGCAAATGCAAATGCACACGCGTAGATACGTAAAAGTGCATCTGTGAAATAACATATTCAACTGTCAAGTGCATTTCTTATTTTGTCGCATTTGTAGTGCGACAAAAACAGAAAAAATAGTTAACTTATTATTATTTTTGGTGATGTTTTAATTATAAACTGACATTTGAGAAGTTGATTAATGATGTGTAAAACACAAGATGGGAATTATAAACATATATACAGATATCTTTCGAGCAAATTGAAGCTTCCGAAATAGAAAAAAATTAGTTATATCTTTTCGATTTTTAATAAGAATACTCGTAGATACCTTTAAACTATATGCAGGCATTTCAAGAGCAAATTAAACCTACTTTAATAGAAAGAATCTTGATGTATCTATTACATTTTACATAAGGATAATTGTATATATGAATAATTTCATAACTATATTAATACTCAAGCGAAAATAAGATCTTTTCAGTTGAAAAAATCCAGCTATATCTAATAGAAAATTTAGTTTAATCTTTCAAATTCCCTTTAAGAGTATTCGTCTTATAGTAATATATGTTAAGATACTTAATCTGTAGAGGATATCAATCAACTATGCAATCTCTTCCTAAAAACTAACTTAGGCCTCATTTAAGATTTAAAATAATTTTAAGCCCTTTGTTTTTAAACGGTAACATAATAACCTTAAAAAATGTAGGGAATAATAAAAGAAATTATTGCGCTTTAATTAAACATTAGAAAGCAATATAACAGCACTAAAATATCTACTCTATAGTTAAATAACTATAAATTACATTTGAATAGTATAGACCAAAATGTACATTGCTGATTATTAATATATTCCAATATGTTCCTAAGCAGGATACAGGTAAATAAAAGTAATTTGGTGTTAAATTTATATTATTTTCTGCCAAGCACCCAGAAAATTAATGGTAGAACAACAAGAAATAGAATGGGCCGATACTCTCAAATACATAGGCATAACCTTTGATAACAAGCACTCCTGGAAAGCACATTTCAAGTCCAAACGAGCTTAAGCTGTCCGAATATTACACTCCCTTCACCCGCTCATCAGCAGCAAAAAACTCAACATAAAGAATAGAGTTAGCATATTTAAGCAGATTATTGAACCAGGACTACTCTATGGCAGTATTACGTTTTGCCAAGCGCCAAACTCAACTTTAAAAATTCTTCAAAGAGGGCAAAATATTGCCTTAAGAGAACTGGTTAACGCCCCAGTTCAATATAATTGACAGTCACAATAATCCAACACTCAGCATCCTAAACATACAGCGAAATTTGATAAACACAGGCAGATACAAAGACATCAGATCTATCATATTATAAAGCCCCGTATTCAGTTATTCTTAGTGTGACTTAAAACTGTCCACAGATAAAATAGAGTAAAGGTGCTGATTCACCAACTCAGACATCTGAATATTAAGATATCAAGAAGATATCTATATACTTTATTCTTAGAGAGCTAATGTAATGGGGACTTGTCCAACACAAGATAACGCAATCTATGCGATCATCTCAACGGAATAAGTCTATCCAGTGTGATGATTTCAGCTCTGTAAAGAAGAAAACTAGCACGATGATTCTATAAAAGAGGCTTCTATGTCAGTTTGAATTTATAAACTCATAAATAGATGACGTACTGGACATTGAACTGATAGCGGAATGTCTCCCAATTAATGAAAGTCAGTTTTAGCATGAAAAATCGGCTAATGTTGCAATTTCTATTATGCTATATTCTATTCAATCACTTATTAAATCATAGAATAAATTATATGGAAAAACTAAAGCGAAGTTTTAAAATTTTACTTTTTTAAAAATCTTATTTATTTTGTTATTTCATATATAATATAAAGTAAACAAAGTTTACCAAAATTAAAGCAGAACATTATCTTTATAATTTGCTGAAATATAAAAAATATTTTAACCAAATGACAACCATATATCACACAAATGAATAAAAAAAAAATAATTTACAAATGTGCGAACTCATTTTTCCGAGCCAAAATGGCACTATGTTTCAACACAAACAAACCCGACAACCAACCAAGCAATTTGCAGTTCAACCTTTCACTTTTCTCTTAACTCGTGTTGCAGCCACTGAACTTTAAGGATATTTTCTGAAAAAGCATGATTTCGAAAATAAGTCGCATGAAGAACTGAGAGCGCATTAAGAATAAGAAAGCAAGTAACGGGTTAAGAAAAGGACCACGAACGCCACAGGCAATAAGTGAAATATATGAGGAAATTACACACAAGGACAAAGCATTTGAGACATACACAGCCATACAAAATTAACGTAGCAGAAGTTCTTAATTAATTGCCTAATGACTAGGGCTGTGGGGTGAATGTTACACATATGCTTGACATTTGTACCCAAGCACATCCTTAGACACACATATATACAAAAGCATTTATACCACCAGCCAATTTGTATAAAATTACTTTTATTTCTAATTATTATAAGGAACGGATTTTGTTACTTGATGTTGAGCAACATTTTTCGTTACATTGTAAAAGTCTTACAATTGTTGGTGGCAAGATGTAGGCAAGAGAAACGCAGAAGAGGAATGGTAAATGTCTTATTCAGCTCATTAGCTGGTTAGGTTGGTTTCATTTTAATTAATGAATTAGTGTTACGATAATATCACTCTTTTCATGTGAAAAATGTGAAAGGATGTAATGTTAATAATGATGTTTATATTACTAAGTGTTAGGTTAGATGTGTGTAAGTAGCGGCAATAATCATTTTTAGCAATTTGTTACAATTATTTTTAATTAAAACAGTATAAATCAGAGTAAATTATTTAATATAATAAATTGTATTCATTCGAATTATATTTTCACAATTAACAGAAAAAAAATTAATAACATTTTTTGAAGTATTATTGACAAAATATATATATATTTTTAAAAGACATATATTATATAAAGTGAATCTTAAGTGAGGCATATATATATTGCTCCCTAGCGATACCAGTTATAAGTAAGCTTTTTGGCGATTTTTTTGGCATTTTGGGAAATGTAAAAAGTGCTTGCAGCTGCAGTATTAAACACTTCTCTCAATAAGCTCGGCTTTAAACTACTAAGAATAATATTTTGTTTAAAAACTTAAATTCTTAACATTTATATGGACTTTTATATGGACGGTCTATGTCTTTCTTTTAAAAAAAGTATATTAAGTTAATTAACTTATCAAATCAATTTTATATTTTAATAAACAAGACATTTTAATTTACCAGTTCGCTTAGCACATTCCTTTTTTTCAGAAAGATAACATTTGTGCATAGCGCCCAACATCTAATTTAAGCTTCTT
>NC_051847.1:191475724-191492679 GCF_002237135.1 Teleopsis dalmanni | reverse complement strand
TTGCAATATTTTGAATGTTGCAAAGAGATATGGCCCTTCATCTAGCTTCTGACATCAAAAAAATATTAAAAACAAAACCAAATAAACTTATGATAGCTGTTTATATGAAGAAGGTTAATAAAAGTCATAAAATGGTTCCATGAATAACACAGGTAAGATCATATGGCGAGCAGTGCAATTACAATGAATCCAAACAACCAATAGCCCCTAAATAAACCCAATGGCGACTGCACCAACAACTTATCTGTAGAACACTGTACTATGTCGATGAACAATTCACCAGCGTATGATCACTTTCATGGCGTAATTAGAGAAACTACAGGGTAAAAATATCTTCTTGTCTTAATGCTGCAGCAGTATCAATACGTTCGAAAAGGTTATAATTTAATAACTTAAATTACTTAATTGTTTTGTATATATAATATTTATTTATTGCTATTGAACTGTCTTAGAGTTTAAAACAATTTTCAAATTATATTACAAATAATATTAAAGTTCATTATTTTAATAACAATCGGAAATGCACAATATATAATAAACAACATTTAAGTATATATTGATTTTACTGTATTGTATTATAGACTGCGTGTAGTATGTTATGTACTATATTATAATTCGTAGCATTAAAATACTTAAATATTTGCAAGTGCTTTGGAAAACACTTTACGTTTTATATACAAGTCCAGAAATTTATTATAGCATAAACAACACTTTTATACACATATATGATATAGGCCAATATATATATTATATGTAAATCAGTTTTATGCTATTATTTTTATTGAATAAGTGTAAAAATTTGTCAACAATTGAAATATGTTTAAAAATTATAACATAATTGACATTTGCTTCGCGTATAAGTTAATTTTTTTTAGAAATAAAAATAAAATAATATTTTACAAAATCTATTGTTTGCTGTTATATTTAATTAAGAATTTAAGTGATTGTACTTTGCCCTTTTACTCTAATTAATTTGCTATTAATGTGTTTTTTTTTTGTTTATAATGATAAAAGTTTATTTAGAAACTTAACCGTATACTACAGAATTCATTTCGGCATTAAAATTCTACTTATATTATTAATAATTATTTAAAAAAAAATAAATATTCACATAATTTTGATATGAAATTGTATGGTTTTAAATATTGCAATATAAACATTTTAGTTTAGGAAAAAAAAACTTAAAAACGTAGTCAATATAATTAAAATAATATAAAATAAAATACATTTTTTTGATTCAAATAGCAGGATGTAAGTAAAATATATAAATAATATAACACTTTGTTATAAAATTAAATTACAAAATTTAATAATTCACACAATATATAACACAATTATGTGTTATTTAGAAAATATTCTCAAAAATGTTGAATTCCATTCACAAATGGGTACTTAGAATTCTTCAATCTAAAAAATACAATTTTTATTAATAAATTTTAGATAATTAGATAGTTTTAGATAATTAAATTTAATAGATAAATTTTAATGAATATCAATTGTTTGCTTCGTTATATAAATTTCAAATTAGTTAATGCCTAGGGATAGGAAGTTTCACTATATAAAAGTTATAAAAGTGCTGTTGTTAAGCACTTAATATACAATTTATTTTTTATTTATATTGATAAGAACTCAAACTATCTTATGAATTTTATAAAAGTAATTTTTAAAGCACTACAAAATTTAATTACTTTAAGGGATTTAGTGACACGACCAGACTACAAGTCGAAGATTACAAGAATAAGACTATAAGACCAAGACTATAAGACCGCCAACTCTAGTGATTAGGTGAAAAAACGAAGTGATTATCTGATAGCGCAACTGTGAGACATAGATTAGATTTTTCTTACGCTTAAAATTAATATTAATTTAAAATTAAAAAAGATGAAATCGAATATTTATAGAATATATTAAATATATGTAATATATGTTATACCTAACTTGTATGTAAAAAGAGGGTTCTCAAACAGATTCACACTATACAAAATCTTGTGAGGTTGAAAAGCACACATCGTATATGGAAGTAGATTCACCTCATTTAATGTGATCTAATATATGTCATCAGGCGATTAAATATTAATCGTTAAAACTACCCATGTATTCGTCTTATAATCCTTACGTGTTATCTGTTTTTCAGATCCCGACAGGCCACAACAACAACAACATGAAAGACTAACTCGAAAGGCATTATTCAGAATACACCTTAGATGCGTTCGTTATAACTGTTTTTAAACCATTATAAATATAAGTTTTATAAAACTTTTTCAATAATAGAAATAATAATAGGACAATAAATACTTTAATAGTTTATATGGAATTCCAAAAGACTAACTCGGAATCGTATCAAATAGATAAAATATTACATAAAAGAACAAATACACACTTTATAACAAAGATAGGGTTGAGACAGATAATTGTAGTTGAGACAATCACAGCGACTGCAATATACAAAATCTATAATTCCCCAAAAACAATAAAATATATTCAAATTAAGACTAAAATTTACCTACAATATATTAAAAAAAATTGACACTAACTAACCAGGCCATCCTGGAAAATGAATGCTATATTAGGACATAATGATTACACTATTACAAAGTTAGATTTTTTTTACTAAATATTATGTAGATTTATTAGTAATCTCACCAATTTCCAAGTCCAAAATTTTGAGAATTAGGCGGCTGTGGAAAGTTTTTCTGGAAATTATTTCTACCATTTCCGGCTGCATTGTTATTTCGAAAGTTTTGATTGAATGAATTTCCATTTCTATCACTACCACCGCTGAAACCAGTTCCGCCGCCGGCACGTCTGTTATTGAAATCGCCTTGATTTCGATTATAAGGACCACCACGATTATTTCTATAATTATTGTTGGTTCCCCTAAAAACGTATATTCAATAACTTAACAAATAAATTACAATTAACAAAAATTACGTACATTTTGTTTTGTAAATTTGGTGGTTGCGAGAACATATTTTGACCATGTAAACTATTATTGGGTGCTGCACCGCCCATATTAACACCTACTCGTTGAAATGGATTTTTGGTTGAATTGCCTTCATTTAATTGATTACCACCACGACTGAACTGATTACCATTTCTCATCGGGTTATTGTTCGGATTGCCATCATTAAATTGATTATTACCACGACTAAACTGATTAGGATTTCTCATAGGATTATTGATTGGATTGCCATCATTAAATTGATTACCACCACGGCTAAATTGATTACCGTTTCCACTATTAAATTGACTTTGTTGCTGATGATTTGCATTAGGTAAAGCAAAACCACGTCTATCTTGTAAATTAGCATGATTTGGACGACCTGATCTACCGAACTGACCATTACCATTGTTTGTGTTTCTTTGATTAGCATTAGAACCAAAATTGTTGTCATTTTTGTGGTTACGAAAGCCTCCTGTTGTTGCATTGTTGTTATTGCCGAATTGATTATTTGTTGGACCTGGACCTGCCCTTGAATCTTGATTACGCATGAAATTTATTTGTGGACCTTGATTAAAATTGCCACCTTGATTTCTATTAAATCTATCATTTTTTTGAGGATCACCAGTGAAATTATTTCTGTTGGGTGGTTGTTGTGTATATGGTGCACTGCGTTGTTTGTAATTATTATTTCGTGTAGAACCGCCATTGAAATTTCTATTTCTTCCACGGTTATTATTGTTATTGTTAAAGCCTCTATTATTACCTATAATTTATATAATAAATAAAGTGTTTTTATCAGTAAAGTGTAAGTGTAAGTTGTGTACTTACCTGATCCTTTTAAATTATCATTCATATTGTTGTGATTACTTTCGGTTCCAACAGTACCTGTAATTGCTTTATTTTTTGGGCGTCCTTCTTCGACAATAATTTTCTGTCCCTTAAAGTCGCTATCATTTAATGCTGCAATGGCATTTTTGGCCATATCAATGGTTTGCATATGCACAAAGCCACAACGATTCATAACATCACACTCTACCACAACACCATACACCTCGAAGAGCATACGTAATTCATGCGGCTTTGAGCCTTGGGGTAAACTTCCAACGAAAATCTTAATAGGGGGCTGCTAAATGCAAGTAACATAACATAATTAAAAATAACATTCACTTAGAGAAGAAATAAATTAACACTTACTGGCATAATTTACAAAGTGAAAAATGTAATGAGATCCGAAAATATTAATACCGAAGCGTCGTCACGATAAAGAAAACAATTGTAATATTTATCGATAACTGCGAATCATAGCTTATGAATGTATGGGATTTTTAGCATTTCTAAAATTGTTCTTTTTGCTAAAAAATTTATATATGGTATATATGATATAAAATTTTCTATTTAAATATATTTATTTATATGTTATAATTAGAGCAAATAATAACAGTATTTTTATAAAGATATGAAATAAAATTATAATAATTATTTCAATAATTTTTTTTTTTAATAATAAATAATTTTTATATTACCCTATGCTGAGAACACAATCAGCACTAAAAGAGACTTAAATTAATAGGTATATATTAGTATTATTAGTGAAACAAATTCTTTTATCTCGTATCAATGTAATAAATCATATTAACATTATCTTCACACCCAGTTTAGGCTATTTATATTTTTAGCATTGTTCATTATCATATCATATATTAATAAATATGATCAATGAATATAAAAATAGCAATAAATGTTATGCAATTGTAGATTTATTACAATACTAGATTTGTTGCCATTAAAACGCAAGGTAATACTTGAATTTTGTAAAAACTGTAGCAACACCAAGCACAATAATAAAACAGATAATATACAAAACGATATATATTCTATTTACGTGTTATGCCTAATGTCCCTCGACAATAAATGCACACAGATTGAGTAGTTTAAAATTACTAACTTTTCTAGAAAGTTGTTTCTTTATTTATATAAAATTATCTTACAACTAACTTAACTAATTTTCTATCAAGGTTGAAATAATATGTTGTCAGTTATCGCTATCTTTAGTGGATTGTATTATTACATTTTATTGTTGTTTGCAAAAAGGTTCAAAATGGGATACAAGGACGGAACTCCCGGCACTTGGGATTTTTCCTTGTATTGTCTTATTTTCATAATTGTAATTAGGGTCGTGTGCGAGTTAGGCTAAGTTGCGTTCTAAATGAGGGAAATACTAAGTTGTGCCGGTAATGTAGAGATGTGTCGATACGTGTTGATAAATGGCTAAATGTGTGCAGTGCAAAAAATCCCAAAAAATCTCCCATTTGGTTTAGCATCAACTTAGCCTAACTCGCACACGTCCTAGATACGGTGCCTTGTATTTATAATTAATAATACAATTTATCTATACAAAAGTATTTAATGAAATAATGGAATTTCCCTTTGGATACTTAAATGATCAACAATGTCCTTTTCAAACAACATCCGGTTGACGATAACATTAAGGTCGTGTGCGAGTTAGGCTAAGTTGCGTTCTAAATGAGGGAAATTCTAAGTTGTGTCGATAATGTATTGATGTGTCGATACGTGTTGATAAATGGCAAAATGTGTGCAGTGCAAAAAATCCCAAAAAATCTCCCATTAGGTTTAGCATCAACTTAGCCTAACTCGCACACGACCTAAGTTTGGATTATTTATCATTTAAAATAAACAACATTATAAGCCGTTTTTGTTGCTTTGTCTATTAGTTTGTAAGACAAACTTAAATTGATAAATATGTGGATCAAATCCACATAACATACGCGTTTCACAGAAGATTCTAAATTCTATGTTATGCATCTAATTAAAACTGAATTAGCAATGAATTAAATTAATTAAATAATTTTAATAATATAATATTTTGGCGTTAAAAAAAAAATTGTATAATTGGTTTGAATTAATTTTCGATATATATAAATAAATATTTGTAAATTTAAACAAAACATTGAACATAATCATTGAAAGTATTAAACAGAGCTTAATAATATCGATTGCTGTTTTTGACATTTGTCATTTTTGTTTACGTTTTGGATGGTGCGAAATTTTTTCCTTTTAATATTAAACAACTGTTATCTCGTTGCATACATGTAGTTCTGATATTAATTTATTACAAATCTTAAAAATATTGATTGCATCAATTATTTATGCTTCCTTGTTATTCATTTTCCACTTTTTTAACGAAATGTAAGCAAAATTGTATTTAATCAAAATGGCCAGCTTAAATCATTTTTTTAGTGCGGTACTTCTATTTAGCGTAAAAAATGAGTGTCTTGAATGAGCTATTAGTTTTGATACTTGTAATTTGAAAAATAATTTAGTTAGAAATTCAAGTCAAAGATATTTAAGTGACTATATATTTGTAATTAAATTTTAACTAGATGTGGCACTAAAAATATAAAGGCTTTGGTAGCACTAAATTGTGCTTTGAAAAAAATAGTTTGACGTTTATTCCAAAAAAAAAAAAATCAAATACTGAGGCGTATATATTTAAAAATATAAATATTTTAAAATTTAATTTAAATAAAGCTATTTCTCAACAATGATCGAGGAAGATGATTACTTTTCCAATATAAGTTACAGTAAAAATATAGATTGCATTATGCCAAGTATAGAAATGCTAATAAACTTTCGTACAAATGGCATTCAAACAAAAAAAACTTGTTTTGTTTACGCAGAAAAAATGGATTTCAAAGGCTTAGTTGTAATTAAAAACATTACAAAATAATTTACAAATATTTAATTAAAATTTTTCATTAATCAATATAGCAACTAAGAGTGACAGAAAAAACGGATCAAAGACGTATGTGGCTGTGCACGATTGATGGTAGCAATTTTCATGAGCTCAAGCAGGATCAGTCATTACATGTAACCTTCAGTGGTTTTATTGAAAATTTAGTCAAAATTCTTCAAGATTGCCAGGCTGGAAAACTGGAAATATGTGTTATACAATCGCAAAAACAAAATAACGATAGAACGACGAATTCACAATATCAAATGCAATTTGTTGAGATGCGGAGCTTTAAAAATTTAGTACATTTATCACTGCCATGTGTTTTAGCACCATTAAATGTTGTGCTATTCTATATGAATACCATATTAGATTCGTTACAGGTATTAAATAGTGTAAAATATTTGCGTGAACTTATTAAAGTAATTTGATTTTTTTTTTTAGAAAAAAGCAGCAATACATGAGGTGACAGCACAACAATTACAAGTGGAGTCACATACCCACATTCGACATATAGAACAATTACAAGCAGAAAATTCTAAATTACGAGAAACATTATTGGAAAGTAAAAGAAATTCATCTCAGCGGCACGCAGATGAAATACAAAAATTAGAGGAAAACATACGTGATGTCTTAGACAATAGGAAGATTGACAATGAGCGTCATCGGAAGGCTCAACTAACAATGCAATTGCAGATTGATAAATTAACATTAGAGAAAGCTAATATACAAACCGAAAAACTGTATGTAGAGAATAACTGTTTAAATTATATCAAATCATAATGTATTTAATTTGCAGTCAAGATCAAAAGAAAATTGAAGCTCTAAATGAGGAACTGTGTGCAGTTAAGTCACATGTTGCACAAATGAAAGACCAAAATGAAACACTTCACGGTGAGCTGGCTTCCATTAGGAATGTAGAACGTAAAAATGAAATGCAACTAATGGATGCACGTAAACATATAACAGAGCTACAAGAGAAATCTAAGAAATATGAAAAATCAAAGGTAATCCAAAGAAAAGATATATATTTCATATTTACTTACTAAATAAATAATTAATAAATACTATTATGTACAGTCATCAACATAGGCATCACGGATTTGCTTTTATTTAGGATATTTAAATAATAATTAGACAAAGGTTATATAGTGTTAGGGAGGGTATATTAAACTTGCTAATATTCAATATTCAACATTTCTAATATTCAAAAGTTCTAATATTCGAAATTTTAACTTTTCAATACGTGTAAGTCTGTTCACTATGCTGATGATTAGTATATATTAACATATTTATATTAATATCTACTTTGATTTTATGTTATCCTCTTCAATTCCCACAGGCTGATATAATAGCCCAACTTGATGCAGAAAAGAACATCTTACAAACGAAACGACAAGCTTTAGAAATGGCTTCTGCGGAAATATCCAAAGCTAATGAGATAATAGTAAAACAAAACCAAGAACTTGTACGATTAAGGAAGACTGTGATTTGGCGTACTGAAGTTGCGTTACATCAAGAGAAAGCGGTCCTGGAGAAAGATAATATGTTAAAAGATAGTCAACAAAAAATTTTACTATTCCAGCAAACAATAAATACCTTACGACAAGAGATACCATTTCAGCTTGCTTCAATGCGTAAATTCGCCAATGAGTTGGAAAGCAAATATAGAGACCGTAAGAAAAAATGCTTTATTAATAAATATATTTTAATATTTACATTCATGACTATTTTAGAAATTCAGGCACTTAAACAAAAATTAGAATTACCGGACAAGGAAAACTGTGCAACAGTTGCAAATGTTTTGCAAATAAATAAAAGAACGTGACATTTATGTTTTATATTTTTAAAATTTTTATTACTGTTTGTTATATTTTATTATTCACAGTTCAAAATTATAGACTTATTCACTCTATGTTTAATGTTTAAATATATTTATATGTACAACATTCTCCACCGAAAGTTAATGTTAGTCTTTTATCATTTGCATTAGAAATTAGTTTGTGATGTGTTTAATTTGTTTCACAGTGATTTTAAGAAAGGATAGATCTTTTTCCGAAGCCATTAACCTGTTATGTGGATTTATTTCACATATTTGTGAAATTAAGTTTTGTCTTACTTTGTATCAAGGCAAATAAAAGACAAAGCGTAATATTACAGTTTTGTTTAGGAATTTATCCTACACACAAAGTAACGCTTCATTGGACTTGTCTAAGAAGATCATAAAGTATTTGCTTGTATAATGTTCTGCTTTAACAACTTTAAGACTATAGAATTTAGCAATACTGCTGGCAGATAACCTATATACCCTTACCAGCACCCAATTAAAATTTGTCAAAATTATTAAAAAATCAACATTGAAGAATATATATTTTTTAACAATATTACAATTGGTCGATAAATAATCTGTCGACGATGATCTACCGTAAAACTAAATTAACTTATCGGGATATGCAGAATTTGGTAGCATCATCATTTAAAAATTCACTGTAAAGTATAAAGCCTTGCAGTTCATATAATGGAATAGTATAGTGTGTAAGTTAATACGGATCTAACGTACCCAAATATGATAAGTATTTAACATAATATATGTATGTATATTAAAATATTTCAGTTGATATAATGCTATCATTATCAACGACACTACAACCGATGTACGTTTGTACGAGTTTTGGATCAATATGTAAGAAATAGTAAGACCATTGTCTTCTACAGTGGAAACATTAACGTTACGGCAAGGTCTTTGGATTTAAAGAACGTAGATAGACTAGTATGCTATGTTGAATTTAGGCAGCCATCTGTTGCTTATACAATGGCGTATAAAAGATAATATAGATCTGAGGTACCCAAGCAATATAAACGTGTAAAAAAGTGTTTTAATTCATATAATATACTAAAAAAAGCATACAATATAATAAGAAACTGATACTATAATGCAGTTTTCCACATTTTAAAATTGTTGTGGTCACTAATATATGATACTATAACATGTTTATTTACTCATATTATTAATAATAATCTCAGGAGATATCTTTAAATGACAAAAAGTACTATTTATGAACACATACATATTTTATTTGAATAAAAAAAATATCTATTAAAAACTATAAACTACAACTAAATTTCTTTTACGTTTCATCATCGTTATCTACTTGATCAGTTACATGTGCTGTGCCAACATTAACAGCTTGAAAAATATCTTGATCTTGGTTCTTTTTTAAACGTTCACGTATTAGTTCAGCTATAGCCTTCTGCGTACGTCGCTGTAGTATATCAAGTTTTTTACTAATTTCACGTTTTAAATCCCAATCTGGTTTACGTGGTGCTAGATTTGTTATGTCTATCTCGTCGACAGTCATCGGTTGTTGTAACAATTCCAATTGATTCTCAACCGCTTTTTCAATGTCACCGGTGGGTTCCTGTTCTAACACCTCAGCATTTGTGCTTTCATTAAGTGGTTTATAACTGCGAAACACTGGTCTGTAACAAATTAATATATTAACAAATTACGATTTCTTTAATAAAAAATTTATATTAATAATTTATAATAAAAAAAATTATTTACTTTGGTAGTTTCTCGCCACTTTCGCTATTATTTTTATTTGCTTTACTGGCTTGTTCCCGTAGTTTAAGTAACCGCTCTTTACGCTTAAATGATTGCTCTGTTAGTTTTCCTAAATTATTTTCATCGACCTCCATTATTTATTTATAACTTATTTATTATATGTGAAATAAAGTTTTTATTAAATATTTGTAAATAAAGACTGATTTGTCGCGGCATATAGTGTTGTAAAATGATGCTTTCTGTTTTAAAATAAAGTGGAGAATTAAATCATGACATACCCATATAAGTATAGTTGGTTGTTCACGTAAAACCAAATATTTTAAGTGTAAAATATTTTTTAACTACAAGAATTTCTGTTTTTTCTATTAGGAATCTATTATTTTCGGTAAATGAATATGTTGTAAATTTATTCTTAAAATTTTGGTTTGTTCAGTATTTATGTTCTTGCTCATTGTATGACATGATTTCCAACCAGTTCCAAATGCAAATGAATACATTGAACATATCCTTAGTGAAACTTATTCACGGCATTTAAACAGTTAGAGAACGCTGTTTTTGACATATTTACAAAAAAACGTAAACAAATATTTGGTGGTTGTATTTTCTTGATAACGATGCACCTCTTTTTGGAACTTCTACTTCCCAAAAAGTACTTAATCGAAGCTAAAAATAGGTTTTCAGTTTATATTTTAACGTTTGAAGATATATTTTACCTTCATTCAACATTTTTTTGGCACAGGCCAAAAATCAATTCAACAGGCACGTTGACAAATCAGCTATTTCAAATGAGAAGAAATGTTTTAATGACATTTTTAAATGACTGATTAGAAAAGCTACATTTGCGGTCTGTGTAATTGACAATCCTGGCAGCACTTTTAGCTTTCGCATTTCGATATAGCGATCAGTTCCTTCAACGATTTCGCTTTTATCTTGTCAATGGTGGGCAAAGAATGTTTTAAGGATTTTTTAAGGTTGAAAATAAAATGAAATTTTTATTTTCATAAATGGACTTACACAATAAATTTAATTTACTTTTTATGATATATTTTATGATATATTCTATATGATATATTGTTTTCAAATAGTTGATATGGAATAAATGTATCTTATTTGATTAATCGCCATTTTATTGCCAAATATAGACCAATACAAAATTATACTGAAGAATTTCATTTTAACTAGAAGTTTGTTTAATTGAAAATATATTTATTGATAATAAGCGCCCATATAATTTAAAAAAATATTTCTTTGCAGATATAAAAATTTAAAAACAAAAACAATTGTTAAACAAAGAGAACTCATACACTCACAATGCAACCCTGTCCTAAATTACAGCACATATGATTTTGTTTACAATTACGAACAGGTAAACACTCACCCTTAATTTGTTGTTGTTGTTGCGAAATTAGTAACGCAACTTTAAATGGTCTGAGTCTTTTACAGTTTGAGTTTGACTTTGCAAGCTTTTCGGTTAACTAGAAAAAATGATTGTACGACAATGCAGACAAAGAATTTTAAATTATTAAATATATTAGTGCTGTTGTCGATTGGAAATAGTGTACTTAGTGATGAATACAATCAGGAGGAATGGATAGAACCGAATGCATGGGGAAGAGAAGCCAGTTTAAGTGCTTTAAAGCGTTTAAATGACGCAGCTGAGGATGACGTGTGCCTTAAATGCAAAATACCAAATATTAATAATGATGCTGCCGTTTGCCCAGTCAGTGATAACACAGTTGCATTACTGCTTTTTAAGAAATTCGTTAAAAACTTATTTCAACGCAATAAATTTGAAGTGAGTTTAAAAAAAAATTTTACCAAATTTGCGCTCTTCTTATTGATAACAATAAGTTGATGACGTCATTTGCGCAACCGGCATAACTTACACTCTTAAATGTTTATTTATTTTTTACATTTTTGTGCTAATTAATGTCAAACATGTTTTGCTCAATTTTTAAGTTTGATGAATTTACTTCTCTCTATAAACGTTCTCTGGAATTCACAATTAAAGCTGAGCAATTGGAGAAGCTTGAAAATTTAAATGATCCACGCGATTTGGATACGGTTTTAACGGAAGTTTTCGCTAATGTTCGCAATGTCAAACAAACCAAAAGTTCCTTAACAGGAAATGACTGGTTAAAACCATTTTTGAATTTTTTGAAGGACTACATGCATTTGCTGCATACATCAGAGGTGAGCTATATTCTAATAAAATCAATTGCACATACAATAATATTGTTTAAAAGTTTATTATGAAACAAACAATTTTTAATTTTTAAACTAAATAAATTTAATTATAATTAATTTAGAATAGTTTTCTTTTTCCAATGGAGGCTTGTGTCTTACTTTATAACATCAATCAATCTAATTATTATAATGTATTTATATTTTAATAAAATTTTAAAATCAGTATTTATATTTTAATGAATTTTAGTATTTTATTAATTATATTTTTAATTTCAGACACAATTCTTATTAATCGCTATTGCCACAGTTATTTTTGGACGGATTTTGCACAAACGTTACAAAATTGGAGTTTTTGTTATAATTTTAGGTGTTGTATTCCTGTCAGGCTATGTTATAACATATTTAGAATGTAATCGGGTAATATTAATTAATTTAAAAAAAAAATGTATAAATAAAAAAATCTAATTTTAGGAACTAGAAAATACTCGAACTATAGCGGCAATAAAAAATATTGAAGAAAAAGAAGCAGTAAAAGATGTGCGTTGGTATAATCCAATCAGTTGGTTTGGCAAGAAGGAAGAAACATTAAGTGAAAAAATAATGTTAGTCATTTTTTAATAATAATAGATATTTATTTGGAATCTAATATCATAAATGAAGCCAAAATGCATCGTAGGGCCTAGCTTACTTCGTTCACTACACTATAAGATTGCAAATGATTTTTCAAAACTAAAGAAGCAGATCGTTCGTATCAGCAGAGAGGTTAAAAAAACCACAAAGTTAAAGTTGATGCAAAAAAAAAAATTCA
Organism: Teleopsis dalmanni; assembly: GCF_002237135.1. Classification (NCBI taxonomy): domain Eukaryota; kingdom Metazoa; phylum Arthropoda; class Insecta; order Diptera; family Diopsidae; genus Teleopsis; species Teleopsis dalmanni. The sequence continues at coordinate 191,479,424 of NC_051847.1, read as the reverse complement.
AAAATAATACCTTCAATTTTATAAATCGTAGTCTGTGTAGTTGCCTCAGTCTTAAAGAAGTCTGTTCCGTTATCTTGCAAACAATAAAATTGCGACAAAAGTACATTCAAGTGGTTGTGGTACGCACACTCAACCACTATCTAAAATAAACGTATTGCAGATCTGCTGTAACTGTTCATAACTAATCACAATACAGAGCTTTAAATGACCTAAATAGGTCTCTGACCGTTGATGTTAACGACTGGTTGTAGAATGTGCATCCAATCCATATTAGAGCCGATCATATTATTTTATATTAAAGGTGGAAATCAACCAATACAGTTTCTACGCATGAATACACCGTGGATAACCTGGAAAAAATTACCAAAATTTTGTTTTTGATGTTTACGAGGTTCTGTAGTTGGTTTTAGTTGCAATGGTCGCTAATGAGCGACTGCCACTTTACTCCATCTAACCTAACTATTTCTGATATTGACCATTTATCATGTTTGAAGTGTTCGCCCAATATTTTAGAGGAAATAAGTGAGGAAATAAATTTGCAATATGTGAACTGTTCCAAATGCGTCAGAGTAAAGAAGAAAAAACTAATTGTAAAGAATTTGTTCAATACCTAATATATACGTTAATTGTAATTCTGGACCGCATTAAGCAGACTTAATTTATGTCTGTAACTTCAGATAACATTGATTTAATTCGATAATCATCACACAAGTTTCATTCCTCATGAACATTATTGCAATTCCCAACCTTAATCCATATTGCTCTTACTCGTATTATATTTCTTATATTAAATCCATTTGTCTGTTTTTTCAAGTTCTTGTGAATAAATTAGAAGATAGATTATAACAATAATAACATATAGGAATAAATAATATTTATAATAATGAAAAACATTTGTAACGCTTATAAATAATTTCATTTTTTGTATGTCATAATATATATTCATTCATACATATTATTTCTTTTATATTTCCAGGAAAACAAAAAAAATTCATATAAAATTTTGTCGACCCGATCATGTGCTTTTAATGTATTTTAATGATTTATTACTGAAACAATTGCAGTTCGTCATTGAAAAATGTACAGATACTATGGCTGTTTTTAGAGGTTTGATGTCTCTATACATATATACATATTTATATATATAATATTGTTCAATTTTAGATAAATTACCATTTGGCTTGCATTATTTTGCGGACATATTGCTATTAGTGCTACTTGGTTATCTTATAAAACTTACATTTAAATATATATTAAGTCCGAGAGCGTGGTCTGTTTTGTTGCACCGCCCTAAACATCAATCGATAGACACACATCCTCCACATTTGCATGGTCTGCCGCAATTAACGGAAGATAGAATATCGGGTGAAAATTTAAAATTACTTTTAAATGCTATAAGTAATACACCTAATATTAATAATGGCATACAACAGATAGCAGCTGCTTCTGGTGTGGAAGAAGTACAAGAAATGTTAGAAGCTCCTACACGCTCTAGTTCAAAATCCAATTCACCTAATTCTACTATAGACCAGATTGCATCCAGTGAAGTAGAATCCAACGTTCCATGCATAGACGAACTAAAAATTGATAATGCGGTTGAGAATACTAGTAAAATAAAAATATAAACAGAAATTTTCGCATGAAAAAAAATATAACTCAAAATAAGTTAAGCAAATTATGCTTATAAATATATGTATTAAATGAATTAAATTTTAATATTTTAAAACTGTGTTTTATGTTATCTTAATTAATGTAATAATTTTTTATTAATTTTATTTATTTGAATTTGTCGAGTTTTTAATTTATATGTAATATTTTTAGATTTATATACACAAAAAAATGAAAATTAAATAATTTATTAGTAATAGTATTTTGTGCATATATACATAAAAGGAAATGAACGAAGTGTAAAAAATTAAAATAAAATAAAGATTTTTATATGGGAATAAAATTGTATATGGTTTTTGAAATTTATTAGTTTTTCTTTATTTTTTAAAATAATTATTTGTGTATAAATATAGTTTTATAATAATAAAATACTTACATATTATTTAAATTAACAACAATATATGTTTTATAAGATTATATATATTGCAATTTTAATTTATTAATTTCCAGTTTCAGAACTAAATTAATTTTTAGTTTCAAAAATTTTTAATATTTTATATAAACTTTATTGTTTTACTTTAAGTAAATTCTTTGGTTTTTCTTAATATGTAAAAGCTATTAAATTTTGAATTTTTAATCAAATTATTAAATTAAAAATATATTAATTATTTTTATTTTGTTTATTTAATAAATAATGTTTAAATAATGTTTCATGTTTAATGCACTTAAATATAAAATAAATGTCAATGTAAAAGTACTTCAATTTAAAGTAATAATTAAACCTTTTTTTTTTAAAAATTTCTAAGCAGTTTTAATTTTATAATTACCAAATGCATATATATTTATGAATATCATTCGTTGTATTTCTTAAATCATTCCTTTACCTTTTATGCCTTGTTACTTAAAGAATTTAAAAATTTTTTTGTCAAGTGATTTTTAATATTTAATATTATTTTATTTTCTACTATATTTAAATTTTGTTTTAAATTGCTATAAACTTAGTCATGCAAAAGCTTAATATTTGTTTCAACATTGTAATTATTTACTATAAGAATTTTTATGCATGCTACTACGCCTATATCTATACAATAATGCATTAATTTTTGTTATAATAATTAAAATGAAAACTTTAAAAAGAATTCAACTATTTAAAACAAAATTGTTGTTTATTTACAAAAAATAAATAACATAATTTTTATGTAAAAAACATATGCCTTATTTAATAAAATATTGTCTTGGAAGTATTTGTAAGACTATTTCTTCCATATAAAAAATGATAATCCCAGTCGTAAAAATTGTGAAACATAATTATAAATTGTCTATAATTCTATAATACAATTAAATATTAAATTAACTTCAAATTAATTTTTTTTGTAATTACATAGGTACAATTATTATTTAATTATTATTATTAAAACGAATACTGTAATCTTTGTAAAAAATTTTGTAAGTAATTTATTCGTTAATTTTTTATCATACTTATTTATATAAAAGAAATTTGTAAAATAATTTAAGACTTAATTAAATAATGTATATTTACTAATTTTAATTTTGATACCAACTAAATAATTAATAATAATAATAATTAATTATATTATACGACTGGATTGTAAAATGTGGCACAATAAATCATTTAATAAATATATGAATAATTTTTTTTATTTATTTCATATATTAAAATTATTTCAAAAATGTATAAATCACAAATAAAAATGTATTTAATATTTTATTATTAAACGTCTATTTAAAACAAAAAAATATATTTTTTAAACAAGAGTAACGTTTGTATAAGGCTAGTTACAGTAAATAATTATAAGAAAAAAAATTAATATTAAAATTTTATAAGTACATATATATATACAATATGTTTTTAAAAATATATTTATAAATTTTAATTGAAATTTTAAATTCTTATACTCAAATTGGTCCACTATCGAAATTGAATTTTAAAATTTCTTTATATTATATTATTTTGTGTTTAATTTTAGGAGACATAATAATCAACACTATAAATTATAAATTTGTTTAAAAACTATAATATGTAATATTTTGTATATGTAATTTAATGTAAATTAATTGAGCAAAAATAAAA
>NC_051847.1:191466367-191475624 GCF_002237135.1 Teleopsis dalmanni | reverse complement strand
TGCAAATTAAACGATACCATCGGTAATTGAGTTGGTCTTTGTGCACATTTCAAAAATTAAAAGAACTAGAAAATGAATTAGAAGAATTAAGTTAAATTAGGTTGAAATCGTCTCTTCTATGAAAACTCCAATTTCTATTCTAGCACTTAGCCACAGCCGAAAATTGATTTATGATTGTTTTTTGCAACAAGCAAATAGTACATGCTTTCTTAGTAGCCAAGTCAAGAGAGCTACAGGTTCCTTTTGCTACAATTGTAGGAACTTCGACTTGGTACACAAAAGCAAATTGGAACTATCTTAGTTAATATCTGTTTTAACGGGGCACTGAACTGTAGGACGGCATGGAGACAAGCTCGATCTACCCTATAGTATATTCTGTAGTATGGTACATGTTTACTGCTGATCGAAGAAAAGACACCAGAACAAGCCTGTGTTTATGTCCAGGCTTGTCTAGAACGAGGGTTAAGCTATTAGATGCCCCATTTTTTAACATTCCCAGCATTAACATTGACTAGATATTTGTTTTTATCGATACAAACGGTTGGTTGTAACATGATATTTTTTCTACACACTATTACAACAAACGTAGAATCAAAAAAGCTTTCCTAACTAATTGAGGAGGATTCATTCCTCCACAACACTGTGCACCAAAGCTCATTTGAGCGCTAATAATGATATCAGCCACTGTACGAATGTCAAACATGAAGTACCACCTTAAAGGCAGGACACCGAAGCATATACCTCATGAACAGCGTGCCTTTAAGAATGTGCAACTCCTCCTGTTCAAGTCAGAGGGAAACAGTTTAAAATTCTATATACTTGACTATTTTTTTAACTTTAGAGCATGATAACTAGTTAGCCTATCTAGTTAGAAAAGGGATCCCAAAAGTTTTGAGTCTTCCCTTTATCGAGGTACTGAAACATGAGATGGAATAAAAAAATGGTGCAAGAGGTACTGAACATGAGATGGAATACAAAAATGGTGTCAAAATCGTAAGAAATTTTGAGAGACAACTGGCAGTGCAAAGACAATAAAGAGATTTGATAAAGAATTGCTTCTTGCTAACAATACCGACATCATTGGGCGTAGCAAACTACTGGCACCTTTGTTGCTACCCAAAAAGAATTTACAAAAATAGCGATGAATGAGGTCAACATAAAGTCTATATCAGCTACTAGCAGATATGTGCATTGCTCGGACGCCGAACTGGTGACTGCGACTATATTATATTTTTGAAGCAACAACGACGCTTACCTGGAAATAAAAACAAGAACCACAAGTGCCAATAGGTACTACTTTAAGGTCAGTAAACAAAGGGTTCGTTTTGTATAATGGATGAACAAGACTTGAGAGTATCATCTACTGATGCCCACAACTTATTTTCTCAGTAGCTTTTATCATTCCAATCATTTGTAAGCGAAGACAAAAGGGGAAAAGTTAAAACGTTTAAAATCTATTTCCTAACGCATTATTATGTTAACGTTGTTGAAATGTTAAAGGTGATTTAACCAACATCTATGAATAGTATTTATATTTATGCATCAGTTAAGAATTTAGATCCCTAACTATATTACACAATTACACAAAAGCGTAATATTAAAAATATCACACCTGGATGAATTATAGAAAATATTTAAAAATATAGTTTGCACAAATAATCAAGTTTACAAAGAAATACTCGTATTTGTTAAAAATAAACAAAAGTTGAGCGGTTAAAATGGAATAAAAAAGTAAAGTGTACGGAGGAAATTTATGCTTCAATGCGTCTTCTAACAAAAGGTTTAAATTAAACCTCCTACGCGTTGCTATGTAATGCCAGCCTTTGCGTGTTTAATTATAACTAAAAACACACTCACGCATTACTAGCGAAAGGGGCAGCGCCACGGTGGCAAGGAGCGTTTCCACAAAGTATAGCGTCCTTTATAAATAGTAGGTTTTAATTAAAAATAGCAAGCAACAGATACCAAAACAAGAGCAACAAATAAAATAACAGCTAAATTTGAAGGACAAACGCTATTACGAGCCTAAAAGTATACAACACAATAATATTAAACGGAGTACATAACACAATTTGTAGGAATTCTTTTGAAGGAGAAAATTAAATTTATTAGTAATATTAATAATTTCTTACGACCATTTTCGTAGCACCAAATTATAGGAAACACAACAATAAAGCAAATTATTAAATTATTATTCTCAACATAAAAATAGACTTTAATTGTTTTGAAAATGATTTTTTTTTGTTTTTTTTTTTGTTTTTTTGTTTCGTGCTATTTCAACATTAAATCAAATCCTTTTGTTATACAAAAATCGAAAAAAAAAATAGAAAACCAACAGAAACATAATAAAATTGTACAAATGTACAAGCAATTCATGCAAACAAAACAAAATATAATTGCCTACTAAAGTGGTACTTAGTTGTAAGCGGTACAAATACTAGCAAAGCGCTGCCGCACCCACCACACTCACACCCACACATGCGTGATACGTATTTAAAAAACATTTATGCAGCTGTTGCGACATCTTTGCTGTGCTGTCATTAACATACGCACTCACCTGACGATAGGTATCCTCTATGGTCGGTATGTAGCTTTCCCGGAATGTGCCCTTTATGAAGCGCAACACCAGCGAACTTTTTCCCACGCCGCCTGCACCGAAGACAACGACTCTGTAATCGTTGCTCTGCTCGGGCATAGCGCGTGTAACTTGATTCTTTTGTTCTGTAATTTTGAGGCTGTTTACTTTAACGTTTAACAATGAAAAATAAATGTATTTATTTTTTAAAGTTTTTTTTTTTTTTGAATATTTTATTTAAAACTGAAACGCGCCTCCTGCTCTTTTCCTTGTAGAAAAAGCAAGCAGAGAGTTTGCGGCGTTTCAATTTACTTCCTTTAAGTTGTTGTCTACTTTCAGGCGCTACAATAAAGTACTGCAATCAAATTTGTTTTTTTTTTTTATCTAATTTACACTATTTACTATTGTTTTTAATTTTTACTGCCAAATTAAGTTTTAAATTTAATTAAATTTTACACTAATGTTTTATTAAATGCAAAATATTCAAGTTTTATATATTGAACTTATTTTTATTCTTTTGTTTTTTTTTTGATTAAAATTCGTTAATTATTTGATTATTTGTATAAGCACAAATTACATTATCTTACTGAAATTAAAGCAAAAATGCAAATAATTGATGAATTGCTTCGATTATGGTTTGGATTTAACGGAGCTTTAACTAAAATCAACTTTATCTATGAACGGTGTCACATTTACGACTAGTCTTCTGTTTACGGCAACGCGTTATAAAATGTCAACATGTAGGAGTAAGCTAGGATATCCGAGCTGGCGCATAGCTGGCGAAATGCCGGAAATGTGGAGGAGTGAAGTGAAAGAAGCATAGCGTACCATTCACATATACGAGACGAATATTAGTAATAAGCTCACCTAAATAACAACAAAAATGTTAAGGAAAATAACAAATCGTTTACATAGTCACCACCCTCACTCTACTCCGCCCAAGAGGCAGCATAAATATAACACTTGAGCGTAAAATATTACAGTAAATTGGACTTGCTGTGTTAGATTGAAGAAGTAAAATTATTTAGAAAATATTTAATGTTCAATAATTGAAAAAATTTATCAAAAGTGTTAAGTTTATTGAGAAAAAGGTTTTGCCACTACTTACTGCCCTTGATCAAACTTTACTATCTGAATATTTAAGATTTTCGGTACTAGTTAATTCTATATATTGCATATTTAACTATACGTGTAAAAATTATATATTTCTGATACATTTATCAGAATGTATCATGTATTAGAATGTATAATGTATTTTTTTTACTCCTAAAAGTATGCAACTATATTATAATTCAATATTATAGATGTTCTGTGTTTATATTTAATAGGTATGCATAGATATTTTTATTATGACCGGCGTAGGAGAATATATATTTAATTTTAATAAAATATAGTGACATAAAAAATAAATTATTAATGGAAGAAGAAAACAAATTTTTTATTAAGAAGTGGAAGCATATAATTATCTAACCACATAGAATTTTTAGTTCTTTAAAAATTTATATATATATACTAAGCAGCTAGGTATTAGAGAAGTAAACGAATTTTATCTGAATGCGATAGATTTTTGGTACAATATATGGTAAAGACAACAGTCATAGTGGCAGTAAGATATATTTAGGTATATGAAAACATTTTTATATTGTAATTGAAAATAGTTATACACCATAAAACATTAAGTAAAAAAACGTTTTTTAGATTTAGTCACATTATCTTGCATAACATACTACTCTCCTACTCTTACTGATACAAAGTACTTTGCTAAAATATATTGCGAAAGTCAATTGTTACTCAATCTCAACTGCCATGATTTTTATTTGCTGATTTTTAACAAAATAAGGAATATATCAAACAAAAGTTCTATCCCTCAAACTTGACGTAGACATATTCTTCAAAAGACATATATGAATAACTAGGTTAGCTTAGGTTATACCGTCGATCCCTAGTAAATCCACTTAGACTTATTAACTAATATTAAATTATTTTTCTAATCGTTACTCATCTTTTCATACCTTCCGTATACTTAATCTAAAGTTGTTTTATGCTATAAGGCATCTGTGAATGAGTTAGTAGGCATAACAAAGTATCAGTTATTTATATTTCAGAATCTGGTGGTTACTGAGGTCACCTCTGTATATAAGATCAGTAGTCAAAACAGGTACAGCTCCGTGACTACATTAGCAATTATATAGCAGATAGTACGCGATGGTATAGCCACAAGCTGTATCAGTTATCCTCTAGGTACCCATATACTAATCATTACCTATAATTCTATGACATACTGTTCTTTTCTCAAAAACACACAAATTAGATGGTAAAATGATAACAATTTCACCAATTTTAAGCAAATTTGATAGTCTATTAATCCATACATTCTTACATTCTTAATAGGTAAAAAGATATAGAGAGAAGGTGATTTTTAGGAAACCAGAACAACAATCGAAAACTAAAACTTACTTAAATCAATATGATTACAGTGATTGGGGTAACGCTTGGGTAACTCTTGACTATTGACTAAGGCCTCTACATATATCACTAGGCAACACCCAATAACAAGACTTCTAAGAAAACGCAACAGACTTATAAGCCGTCTATATAGAATCACTCTATAAAGACTGCTTTGTTCTAAAGGAAAAATAGGTACAATTTCGATATACTGGCAAGTCTATACGATAACGGATTTTAGTAAAAACATGCTTGGTGTTGGAGATATTGGACATTAAAGTTAAATTTTTTACCAACAAGTAGTAGATACGCCATCTGGTATATTCTTGTTGGCACTAGACGGCGTATATACTTTCGTTATGTTAGTGTAATTAATCTAAAAGTTTAATAAGTTTTAAACTTAATATTTCGACAAGTACGCTATATTGATATATTGATTAGTGTGAGAAGTTGAACAAAATCGGTGATTCTACTAATGTACGTTGCATGTCCGGGTAACCGAAGTCGCGCTAAACAATAGTTTGACAGAAATACTGATGATAGCAATAATCTATGCTCGATAATGATTTTAAAGCGTGTTTATATGTGGTTTTGTCATTTAAGTAATATTAGTAAGCGATAGTCGCACCAGTTCTCCTACTTCTACAATGCATTACAATCAAGTTATTTTATATATTTTATAGTATATAATTGTTTTAGATTACAATTACATTAACCTTAACTATTTACTATATAATTTAATATTATATATAATAATTTAATATTTCAAAGCATATTTTGTTACTTTCAGTGTAATTCGTACAAAGTAATGCGATTAATAATAACCAATGATTCAAGGTAGCAACTCAACAGAAATAGTATAATTAAGCGTTAGTAGGGCAAAAAAGTGCTCATAATAAAGCACAGTGGTAGCATTTTACGGTATAAATGTTAAATAGCAAAAAAAAAAAAAAATTACAAAAAAATACTAATGTTGCCCACAATGTGTAGGGCTTCGGGATTCTACTCAAATAGCCCAACTGCTTGCGATCTGACAGTTGGTTTAACTAATGGGTGGTTTGGGTTGTTGTGGAGGAGTTGAAATAATGTTATTATGGCATTATTTTGGTTACGCTTAGTTGCAAGTAAATACAGGAAGTGACGGAGGAGAAGGGCGAATGGGAAACTGCGTTAAAACTGATTAATGACACTACAAATTGAAAAATTCTCTAAATTTATTACATTTTATGCTTGCCATACACTACAAGAATTTTAAGTAGTTTACTTCATTTTTTATAAAAACGAATATATAAATGTTTAAAAAATCTTACAAAATTCAAAAAGAAACCAAAACAAAATATTTTTTTTTTATTTCCAAAATGGAAATCACTCGTCACTTTTGTAATAACACTTTTCTGCTTATTTTATTTCATTTCGATTTGCAACTTTAATTTTATTTTATTATACGTATTTATATACGTTTGAGAAACAATTTCCTTTTTTATCTTAAGAAAATCTGTAGAAAACTTTCACTGGCGTACGCCTTAAAGTTGGCTCGATATTTTTCTTAAGTTGATTTTTTTTTACTTTTTCTTCACATCAATTTTTCTAGCACTAAAATTCGTTGTTTTCGTATTTTTTTGGCCACATTTTTGCGTTTGTGTTATTTGTGTCGCGTTGTTCCGTTTTCGTTAAATAACAAAATATATTTCGTTGTTTTATTAAAATAAAGCAAAACTAAATTAATTTTATTAATTTTTTTTGTTGAGGAAAGTTAACACACACAAAACGCGTTCGAAGTAGAAAGAAGAAGAAACGAACAGCATTTGACATATTTTCGAGCGCAAGGCATTTAGAAATTTCCCAAATATACGCTAACTGTTATACCTGATGGGAAATTCGCCTGGTTGAATACCTCAAGTTATTTGTAAACAAAAGCGAAGTTTGCTAGGTGGTGAGTTCGTAATTAATGGTGTTTACGATATGTAAATCTAGGGTAATTTTTTTACACTAGATGCTCTTTTAATGCACTTTTAGTGCAATTTTATTTTTGATTGGTAAAACTGGTGGAAAATGTATAACACTTTGGATTAATTTATAACACTCTAGATATTTTGCCAGAGTAGCAAAACATTACCTTGCAATTAACAACTGTTTTATATGATTTGACAGATAAACTGTGATTTGATTCGATATATATAGTTGCGAAAAATGTAAATATCTACCAATACGACTAAAATAATCTCAGATTACTCTAAAAATGTTTAATTGCACAACAAACTTTGACAGATCGAGAGTAAATTTAATATAGATTTACCAATCGAAGACGCCATAATAATAACACACTATAGTTGTTTTCGTATTAATAAAAAATTGTAAAAATATATAATAATAAATTATTAAACTTTAAATTTGTTTATCCACCTGTATTCTATAATGATTTTATTGTTTATTTATTAGCTAGCTTTAGGTCACTTTTATTTCAATAAAAATTAAAAAAAATCCTTTATTGTTGTTTGTTAAAAAATTTTATATTTTGACTCTCTTTTAGAGTCATCATCAAGAGTATATTCTAATAAAAATTAATAATATCATATTCCATGTTAGTTGTCTAGTTGTCTATTAGTTGTCAGTGCAATATGGACAATAGACAACTAGACAACTAAAATGGAATGTGATATTATTAATTTTTATTATTTTTTTTAAGAACATACTCCTGATGATGACTCTGAAAGAGAGTCGAAATATAGAATTTTTTAATAAACAGCAACAAAGGATTTTTTTTTAATTTTTATTGAAATAAAAGTGACCTATTTAAATATTTTCAAATAAATATTTTCTTATCAAATTTTATATAGTAGATTGGAACAAGCTATAGAATAAAATACTTATAGGAATTGCGGGTTATTTCTAAACTTGTTCATGTTTTTTTTTTATTAAAAATACCAAGTTTTGTTATGTTAAGACTTTTCCGAGTTAGTGCATCTGGACACTTTTACTCTATGATAGCTGTGGGGATTCTGCAGAGTCCGCCCATCTCACTGACAACTTTGAGTATTCCTGATAATTTTCGTGATTCCTGATAATCTTCGGCTGCTCGAATGCTGAAAGTAGCACAAATCAACTTCTGTAATAGTTTATCAGACTACTCAACGATGAAGAAGAAAGACCTATTAAATTTTAGTCTCTACTCTTCTATACTAGGGTTCTTGCGAGGAATGTAGTAGCAAAATTCATTGAACTAGTTCATTTAAATGAAGAACCTTTAATTTAAACAAATCCTTTAATTTTTTATTCCGCAATAATTTTTTTTTATAAATACGCAGAATAGAATCTTTCAAATATAATAGTTAAATTGTTTATTTAGGTAAAAACTTCTTACAAAAATTTTTTTCACTAAAATATCGAACTAGTTCATTTTATCATAATTAATTTATTGTAAGTTTTAGAGCAAAATCCTCTTGTTTTTTAATTCCACTAATCTTGAAGAAGATTCACAAGCTAAGAATATAAATGATTGCTATGTTACAAGGAGAAGAAGAAGGAAAAAGAGGACTATTACAAATGATAAAAATAATATAATTTCGAGTAGATGTAGAACCATAAAAAATTAAATCAAATCTGAATCCAATTTAGTACACGAACACATCAATGAAATGGAATTATTAATAAATTAAATCTATTAAAACAGTTGAACAATTAAACAATTAAACAGAACGACGATATTATAAGATATCGTTGAAATTAACGATCATGTTTGGATAGAGAATTATGTAGTGTTGTGGATACCCTTCTAGCTGTATAGGGCTTTCGGTTTTCTTCTAGCGAAAACGCGAAGCAATAAAAACTATTAGGAGTAGTTTATTTTCAAAATAGTTTTTCCACTCCATTGAATGTCAAACTTTATTTTATTTATTTGTTATTAAATAAAAATAATTTTATAACAAAAATATTAAGTTCATTTTATTAATATATAAATTCAAATTATAGTCATAATATTTTTTAAATTGAGATAATAGCTTAAGATTACGCTAATTATAAATATAATATAATATAATATAATATACCACTTCCATTTCGAAGTATGAGAAATTTTATTTATAAATAAAAATCAATCCTTTTTATTATAAATTATTATGGTATAAAATAAAAGAGAAATTTATAGAATAAATTCTTACAGTTTCATGTACTTAATATATAGACATTAATAATATAACAAACTAACTGTTATATTTAGCAGAGCAAAAACATAACGTTC
>NC_051847.1:191456219-191466267 GCF_002237135.1 Teleopsis dalmanni | reverse complement strand
ATATTATATATCTCACTTCTTTTGATTTTGCATGATCAGTTGAGTATGATATTGTAGAGAACAGCTATACAGCTCAGAAGTTTTTTTTTTACATTATAAATAGATTATGGGATTATAGAGATCACAGACAGATCACACGGTCTAGTAGTTTGAATTTCGCATGGTCAGAGATTGTTTGGTCTATAGACAAATCTTACGGCTCAGTACTTTGGACCTTGTACGATGAACTGGCATATGAGATTATTAAGGTTGCAGAAAAATCACATGACTTAGATTTCGCATATTCAGAGAATGTAAAGATTACATGCAGATCATATGACTCATTTTTTGACTTTGCATGTTCAGTTTGAGAGATTCAAGAAGTAAACAAGTAGATCATTGGCTTTGGACACACTGGATTGATTAATTAGTAGTTTCGATTTTCGATTATAATCAAAGATTAAAGAATCTAGAAACAAATTTTGAATTTGCATTATTAGCTGTATATGAAAAAGATTTATGCCTGATTATATAGCCATGTTTCTTTTTATAGATAAACAATCGTATGCTAATTTAGAAATTCTTGACGTGTACGGAAGTGATATAGATTTGAATGATTAGCTGGTTATAAGATAATAAAGATAACAGACAAATCATACGATTCAGTAGATTCTTATTTACATAATTGGAAACCAAACTTGTACTCTGCATAGTGGGCTGGTTTGAAAGTACTGAAGTCACAAGTAGATCAATGGTTTTCGATATATTCAATTGATTTTTGAGGTTTAATAAGTAGTCTCGATTTTGCACGGTCATAGATTAAAGAAGCTATAAGCAGATAAGTATTGAAGTTTACATTATTAGCTGGGTATTAGAAAGATTTATGTAAGATTGTTAACGTGGCCGCATAATGATTGCCTCCATTAAGGTAATCATAAGTGAATTAAAATCTATTAGGCGTCCCATACAAGGAGTTTTCAGGTAGTTTGTTGAAGAAATCAAACGTAAACACTAATGAATACTTTGAGAACTTACACAATGGTTTCAACGAAGTTCAAAAAATAAAAAGTTTAGGAAAAATATGCTTTTCCGTCAAGGTAGTCTATAGATGTACGTAGTCCTTATGACGAAAATGTTCAAAATCTAAATAATTACTTTCGCGGAAGTAGATTTGACTCAAATCAAGGAGGTATTCTTCTTCAGGAATGCCCTCGAGTTTGAACTTTGGAAAACAAAACATATTTATTACAGATAAATTCTTTAAATAAATGGGGTAAAAATTGAAAGCACTAAGAGCAGGATATGTTAAGAGTCAATGATTTTTTACCATCTCAACTATTATCTTTAACTTGGGATTTGATCGATTGGGATAGTATGGAGCAAGGAAGAGTTTATGGTAAGAGTTAATGATTCAACCTTGTATCTTAATCTATACGAGTGCATAACAAAATAGATTAGAATATACGCTGCAGTAGGATTATCGTAACGAATTCCATAAAATTAAAAGAAAAAAGGCGAAAAATCGCTAATTGAGGTCAGTGAAAAGTTATCCTTAAAAAAAAAAATAAAAATAAAAAATAAATAATAAGAGATGAATATTACTTATTAAAGGCATACTGATTACAGAAATGTGAACCTAAGCGTTTTGATGAATGAAAATGAAATTAATTTCTAATTAAATTACATATCAAATAAAAACCTTTAAACTAATTTTCGGTTATAATAAACGCTTAAATCAATGAGTAAAATTTCCTTAAAAATACGAATATAAAGCAAACTTAACTTCGACGAGTATAAATTAAAGCAAATTGGTTTCTTTACTCTCCCCTCATGCCTTGTGCAAGCAAAAACTTTTCATCGACTTCCTTTGTTTTGTTAGCTCGACTCACTGTAGTCTTACATAACATGGCATTTCTCTTTGGCACCACTGGTGCCTTCACCATTTTCCGGTATAGCACCATTAGTTTCCTTGGTTTTCTTTTCTTTTTTTTGTTTCTTTTGTTTTTTGGTATCCAATTGCAGTGAAACTGTGCGCGTCTTTTCCATATTAAGCAGTTCCTGTAAGGAAAGAAAAAGGACTCAGCAAAAAAAAAATTCTTCATCTTCAGGTTTGTGTGATAGAATGCTCTTTATATGTATCTGTGTATGTGTGTTTGTATGTATATAAAACGTAACTTACCTGAAAAAGCTCGGTTACGTTGTGATTAGTTTTGGCTGATGTTTCCATAAATGATATACTCCAGGCGGTGGCCTGTGCCTGTCCTTCGACTTGTGAGACTTCACGTAATTCAGCACTTTCATCACATTTATTACCCACCAACATTACCGGTATATTGGCAATATCCTGTCCCTGTTGTTGATTATTCTAATTACATATTTTTACACAAATGGTATTATGGAAATAATTGCATAAGTACCTTAAGCTCCTTAATTAATGCCCATATTGGTCGAAGTTCCTCTAAACTCTGCTTTGAGCACACTGAGTACACCAATATGAATGCATGTCCTTTCGATATCGACAATCTCTGCATTGCCGGAAATTGATGTGAACCTGTGGTATCCGTTATTTGCAAAGTGCAAATATTTTTATTGCAGCTTATAACCTTAAAATTATAAAATTATAACCTTAAAATATGTTTTTTATTAAAGTAAAAATGTTATAGTTTCAAATTAGAAATTATAAGTTCTGCAAGTGAAACATACAAAAACAATCACTTTGGCTTATAGGACACTAATAACAAATATTTTATAAAAAATATATATATATGTGGAATTAAATCTGGCAGCGCCGTCTCGCGAGAGTCTCGCATTTGCTCTACGTACAAAGATGCAGTATTTATATATATGTGGCAGCTGTGGTATATCACTGATTGCAAATTAAACGATACCATCGGTAATTGAGTTGGTCTTTGTGCACATTTCAAAAATTAAAAGAACTAGAAAATGAATTAGAAGAATTAAGTTAAATTAGGTTGAAATCGTCTCTTCTATGAAAACTCCAATTTCTATTCTAGCACTTAGCCACAGCCGAAAATTGATTTATGATTGTTTTTTGCAACAAGCAAATAGTACATGCTTTCTTAGTAGCCAAGTCAAGAGAGCTACAGGTTCCCTTTGCTACAACTGTAGAAACTTCAACTTGGTACACAGAAGCAAATTGGAACTATCTTAGTTAATATCTGTTTTAACGGGGCACTGAAGTGTAGGTCGGCATGGAGACAAGCTCGATCTACCCTATAGTATATTCTGTAGTACATGTTTACTGCTGATCGAAGAAAAGACACCAGAACAAGCCTGTGTTTATGTCCAGGCTTGTCTAGAACGAGGGTTAAGCTATTAGATGCCCCATTTTTTAACATTCCCAGCATTAACATTGACTAGATATTTGTTTTTATCGATACAAACGGTTGGTTGTAACATGATATTTTTTCTACACACTATTACAACAAACGTAGAATCAAAAAAGCTTTCCTAACTAATTGAGGAGGATTCATTCCTCCACAACACTGTGCACCAAAGCTCATTTGAGCGCTAATAATGATATCAGCCACTGTACGAATGTCAAACATGAAGTACCACCTTAAAGGCAGGACACCGAAGCATATACCTCATGAACAGCGTGCCTTTAAGAATGTGCAACTCCTCCTGTTCAAGTCAGAGGGAAACAGTTTAAAATTCTATATACTTGACTATTTTTTTAACTTTAGAGCATGATAACTAGTTAGCCTATCTAGTTAGAAAAGGGATCCCAAAAGTTTTGAGTCTTCCCTTTATCGAGGTACTGAAACATGAGATGGAATAAAAAAATGGTGCAAGAGGTACTGAACATGAGATGGAATACAAAAATGGTGTCAAAATCGTAAGAAATTTTGAGAGACAACTGGCAGTGCAAAGACAATAAAGAGATTTGATAAAGAATTGCTTCTTGCTAACAATACCGACATCATTGGGCGTAGCAAACTACTGGCACCTTTGTTGCTACCCAAAAAGAATTTACAAAAATAGCGATGAATGAGGTCAACATAAAGTCTATATCAGCTACTAGCAGATATGTGCATTGCTCGGACGCCGAACTGGTGACTGCGACTATATTATATTTTTGAAGCAACAACGACGCTTACCTGGAAATAAAAACAAGAACCACAAGTGCCAATAGGTACTACTTTAAGGTCAGTAAACAAAGGGTTCGTTTTGTATAATGGATGAACAAGACTTGAGAGTATCATCTACTGATGCCCACAACTTATTTTCTCAGTAGCTTTTATCATTCCAATCATTTGTAAGCGAAGACAAAAGGGGAAAAGTTAAAACGTTTAAAATCTATTTCCTAACGCATTATTATGTTAACGTTGTTGAAATGTTAAAGGTGATTTAACCAACATCTATGAATAGTATTTATATTTATGCATCAGTTAAGAATTTAGATCCCTAACTATATTACACAATTACACAAAAGCGTAATATTAAAAATATCACACCTGGATGAATTATAGAAAATATTTAAAAATATAGTTTGCACAAATAATCAAGTTTACAAAGAAATACTCGTATTTGTTAAAAATAAACAAAAGTTGAGCGGTTAAAATGGAATAAAAAAGTAAAGTGTACGGAGGAAATTTATGCTTCAATGCGTCTTCTAACAAAAGGTTTAAATTAAACCTCCTACGCGTTGCTATGTAATGCCAGCCTTTGCGTGTTTAATTATAACTAAAAACACACTCACGCATTACTAGCGAAAGGGGCAGCGCCACGGTGGCAAGGAGCGTTTCCACAAAGTATAGCGTCCTTTATAAATAGTAGGTTTTAATTAAAAATAGCAAGCAACAGATACCAAAACAAGAGCAACAAATAAAATAACAGCTAAATTTGAAGGACAAACGCTATTACGAGCCTAAAAGTATACAACACAATAATATTAAACGGAGTACATAACACAATTTGTAGGAATTCTTTTGAAGGAGAAAATTAAATTTATTAGTAATATTAATAATTTCTTACGACCATTTTCGTAGCACCAAATTATAGGAAACACAACAATAAAGCAAATTATTAAATTATTATTCTCAACATAAAAATAGACTTTAATTGTTTTGAAAATGATTTTTTTTTGTTTTTTTTTTTGTTTTTTTGTTTCGTGCTATTTCAACATTAAATCAAATCCTTTTGTTATACAAAAATCGAAAAAAAAAATAGAAAACCAACAGAAACATAATAAAATTGTACAAATGTACAAGCAATTCATGCAAACAAAACAAAATATAATT
Organism: Teleopsis dalmanni; assembly: GCF_002237135.1. Classification (NCBI taxonomy): domain Eukaryota; kingdom Metazoa; phylum Arthropoda; class Insecta; order Diptera; family Diopsidae; genus Teleopsis; species Teleopsis dalmanni. Next base: position 191,461,024 of record NC_051847.1, on the reverse strand, counting down.
GCCTACTAAAGTGGTACTTAGTTGTAAGCGGTACAAATACTAGCAAAGCGCTGCCGCACCCACCACACTCACACCCACACATGCGTGATACGTATTTAAAAAACATTTATGCAGCTGTTGCCACATCTTTGCTGTGCTGTCATTAACATACGCACTCACCTGACGATAGGTATCCTCTATGGTCGGTATGTAGCTTTCCCGGAATGTGCCCTTTATGAAGCGCAACACCAGCGAACTTTTTCCCACGCCGCCTGCACCGAAGACAACGACTCTGTAATCGTTGCTCTGCTCGGGCATAGCGCGTGTAACTTGATTCTTTTGTTCTGTAATTTTGAGGCTGTTTACTTTAACGTTTAACAATGAAAAATAAATGTATTTATTTTTTAAAGTTTTTTTTTTTTTTGAATATTTTATTTAAAACTGAAACGCGCCTCCTGCTCTTTTCCTTGTAGAAAAAGCAAGCAGAGAGTTTGCGGCGTTTCAATTTACTTCCTTTAAGTTGTTGTCTACTTTCAGGCGCTACAATAAAGTACTGCAATCAAATTTGTTTTTTTTTTTTATCTAATTTACACTATTTACTATTGTTTTTAATTTTTACTGCCAAATTAAGTTTTAAATTTAATTAAATTTTACACTAATGTTTTATTAAATGCAAAATATTCAAGTTTTATATATTGAACTTATTTTTATTCTTTTGTTTTTTTTTTGATTAAAATTCGTTAATTATTTGATTATTTGTATAAGCACAAATTACATTATCTTACTGAAATTAAAGCAAAAATGCAAATAATTGATGAATTGCTTCGATTATGGTTTGGATTTAACGGAGCTTTAACTAAAATCAACTTTATCTATGAACGGTGTCACATTTACGACTAGTCTTCTGTTTACGGCAACGCGTTATAAAATGTCAACATGTAGGAGTAAGCTAGGATATCCGAGCTGGCGCATAGCTGGCGAAATGCCGGAAATGTGGAGGAGTGAAGTGAAAGAAGCATAGCGTACCATTCACATATACGAGACGAATATTAGTAATAAGCTCACCTAAATAACAACAAAAATGTTAAGGAAAATAACAAATCGTTTACATAGTCACCACCCTCACTCTACTCCGCCCAAGAGGCAGCATAAATATAACACTTGAGCGTAAAATATTACAGTAAATTGGACTTGCTGTGTTAGATTGAAGAAGTAAAATTATTTAGAAAATATTTAATGTTCAATAATTGAAAAAATTTATCAAAAGTGTTAAGTTTATTGAGAAAAAGGTTTTGCCACTACTTACTGCCCTTGATCAAACTTTACTATCTGAATATTTAAGATTTTCGGTACTAGTTAATTCTATATATTGCATATTTAACTATACGTGTAAAAATTATATATTTCTGATACATTTATCAGAATGTATCATGTATTAGAATGTATAATGTATTTTTTTTACTCCTAAAAGTATGCAACTATATTATAATTCAATATTATAGATGTTCTGTGTTTATATTTAATAGGTATGCATAGATATTTTTATTATGACCGGCGTAGGAGAATATATATTTAATTTTAATAAAATATAGTGACATAAAAAATAAATTATTAATGGAAGAAGAAAACAAATTTTTTATTAAGAAGTGGAAGCATATAATTATCTAACCACATAGAATTTTTAGTTCTTTAAAAATTTATATATATATACTAAGCAGCTAGGTATTAGAGAAGTAAACGAATTTTATCTGAATGCGATAGATTTTTGGTACAATATATGGTAAAGACAACAGTCATAGTGGCAGTAAGATATATTTAGGTATATGAAAACATTTTTATATTGTAATTGAAAATAGTTATACACCATAAAACATTAAGTAAAAAAACGTTTTTTAGATTTAGTCACATTATCTTGCATAACATACTACTCTCCTACTCTTACTGATACAAAGTACTTTGCTAAAATATATTGCGAAAGTCAATTGTTACTCAATCTCAACTGCCATGATTTTTATTTGCTGATTTTTAACAAAATAAGGAATATATCAAACAAAAGTTCTATCCCTCAAACTTGACGTAGACATATTCTTCAAAAGACATATATGAATAACTAGGTTAGCTTAGGTTATACCGTCGATCCCTAGTAAATCCACTTAGACTTATTAACTAATATTAAATTATTTTTCTAATCGTTACTCATCTTTTCATACCTTCCGTATACTTAATCTAAAGTTGTTTTATGCTATAAGGCATCTGTGAATGAGTTAGTAGGCATAACAAAGTATCAGTTATTTATATTTCAGAATCTGGTGGTTACTGAGGTCACCTCTGTATATAAGATCAGTAGTCAAAACAGGTACAGCTCCGTGACTACATTAGCAATTATATAGCAGATAGTACGCGATGGTATAGCCACAAGCTGTATCAGTTATCCTCTAGGTACCCATATACTAATCATTACCTATAATTCTATGACATACTGTTCTTTTCTCAAAAACACACAAATTAGATGGTAAAATGATAACAATTTCACCAATTTTAAGCAAATTTGATAGTCTATTAATCCATACATTCTTACATTCTTAATAGGTAAAAAGATATAGAGAGAAGGTGATTTTTAGGAAACCAGAACAACAATCGAAAACTAAAACTTACTTAAATCAATATGATTACAGTGATTGGGGTAACGCTTGGGTAACTCTTGACTATTGACTAAGGCCTCTACATATATCACTAGGCAACACCCAATAACAAGACTTCTAAGAAAACGCAACAGACTTATAAGCCGTCTATATAGAATCACTCTATAAAGACTGCTTTGTTCTAAAGGAAAAATAGGTACAATTTCGATATACTGGCAAGTCTATACGATAACGGATTTTAGTAAAAACATGCTTGGTGTTGGAGATATTGGACATTAAAGTTAAATTTTTTACCAACAAGTAGTAGATACGCCATCTGGTATATTCTTGTTGGCACTAGACGGCGTATATACTTTCGTTATGTTAGTGTAATTAATCTAAAAGTTTAATAAGTTTTAAACTTAATATTTCGACAAGTACGCTATATTGATATATTGATTAGTGTGAGAAGTTGAACAAAATCGGTGATTCTACTAATGTACGTTGCATGTCCGGGTAACCGAAGTCGCGCTAAACAATAGTTTGACAGAAATACTGATGATAGCAATAATCTATGCTCGATAATGATTTTAAAGCGTGTTTATATGTGGTTTTGTCATTTAAGTAATATTAGTAAGCGATAGTCGCACCAGTTCTCCTACTTCTACAATGCATTACAATCAAGTTATTTTATATATTTTATAGTATATAATTGTTTTAGATTACAATTACATTAACCTTAACTATTTACTATATAATTTAATATTATATATAATAATTTAATATTTCAAAGCATATTTTGTTACTTTCAGTGTAATTCGTACAAAGTAATGCGATTAATAATAACCAATGATTCAAGGTAGCAACTCAACAGAAATAGTATAATTAAGCGTTAGTAGGGCAAAAAAGTGCTCATAATAAAGCACAGTGGTAGCATTTTACGGTATAAATGTTAAATAGCAAAAAAAAAAAAAAATTACAAAAAAATACTAATGTTGCCCACAATGTGTAGGGCTTCGGGATTCTACTCAAATAGCCCAACTGCTTGCGATCTGACAGTTGGTTTAACTAATGGGTGGTTTGGGTTGTTGTGGAGGAGTTGAAATAATGTTATTATGGCATTATTTTGGTTACGCTTAGTTGCAAGTAAATACAGGAAGTGACGGAGGAGAAGGGCGAATGGGAAACTGCGTTAAAACTGATTAATGACACTACAAATTGAAAAATTCTCTAAATTTATTACATTTTATGCTTGCCATACACTACAAGAATTTTAAGTAGTTTACTTCATTTTTTATAAAAACGAATATATAAATGTTTAAAAAAATCTTACAAAATTCAAAAAGAAACCAAAACAAAATATTTTTTTTTTATTTCCAAAATGGAAATCACTCGTCACTTTTGTAATAACACTTTTCTGCTTATTTTATTTCATTTCGATTTGCAACTTTAATTTTATTTTATTATACGTATTTATATACGTTTGAGAAACAATTTCCTTTTTTATCTTAAGAAAATCTGTAGAAAACTTTCACTGGCGTACGCCTTAAAGTTGGCTCGATATTTTTCTTAAGTTGATTTTTTTTTACTTTTTCTTCACATCAATTTTTCTAGCACTAAAATTCGTTGTTTTCGTATTTTTTTGGCCACATTTTTGCGTTTGTGTTATTTGTGTCGCGTTGTTCCGTTTTCGTTAAATAACAAAATATATTTCGTTGTTTTATTAAAATAAAGCAAAACTAAATTAATTTTATTAATTTTTTTTGTTGAGGAAAGTTAACACACACAAAACGCGTTCGAAGTAGAAAGAAGAAGAAACGAACAGCATTTGACATATTTTCGAGCGCAAGGCATTTAGAAATTTCCCAAATACACGCTAACTGTTATACGTGATGGGAAATTCGCCTGGTTGAATACCTCAAGTTATTTGTAAACAAAAGCGAAGTTTGCTAGGTGGTGAGTTCGTAATTAATGGTGTTTACGATATGTAAATCTAGGGTAATTTTTTTACACTAGATGCTCTTTTAATGCACTTTTAGTGCAATTTTATTTTCGATTGGTAAAACTGGTGGAAAATGTATAACACTTTGGATTAATTTATAACACTCTAGATATTTTGCCAGAGTAGCAAAACATTACCTTGCAATTAACAACTGTTTTATATGATTTGACAGACAAACTGTGATTTGATTCGATATATATAGT
>NC_051847.1:191442994-191456119 GCF_002237135.1 Teleopsis dalmanni | reverse complement strand
CAAAAACTTGGTTAACAATTGTTAGGAAAATAATGCTATAGATTATTTGTACTTAAATTGCTAATATACATGCCAAAATAATTGTGTCGTATTATTTAAAGAAAGAAATAGACTTCGAAAAGAAAAATATGTAGGAACTGTGGTGGCCATGTACCAACAATATAAATTTCTGGAACCCTACCACCAGAGTACGAATACACTATGATTCCAGAAAAACTTTTATTAACACTCAGTAAGGAATTGATTTTTTAATAGAGTGGTATTTTGTATTTTGTATAATAAGAAAAACTTATTCAGTTTCTTGTGACGATTTAAAAGATCAATGTAAAGCAATAGGAAAGCAGAAATGTTAAAGACCTGATTGATATTTTCTGTAATACGGTTTAAATTATAATGAATAATTACTGTTTTGAGATAGGAATTTCATATATCTAGAATTCAAGTAAAGTGAAAAACAAACTTTTGTTCTCTTAAAACCCGTATACGGTCAAAATAGATTAAATTGTTCTAAATAAAACTAAAAATAAAATTGGATTTTAGAAAAATTGCTTACTCAAGTGGGATGTACTTTTAACGAGAGTGTCCTTTAGAAGAGTTTTCTTTGTATCTGAAAATTTAACAAGAGGTATATTCTTTTGTTAGGATATTGCAAAGAAACAACCGGATATCTTAAAAATAGCATATGAAACAACACTACTGCTTGCTTATTTACTCCAACTTCTTTGAAACCACTTGAAAGCAGCTCAAATCGCATGATTGCCAAGACTAAAAATTTATCTATTGTGAATGATTTTTGGTACGCACAAATATTCCAGTTAATAGTTAATAGTTTTGTTAATTATTTGTATTACGTAGTTGTTATTTTTGCCACTCATTGAGTGTTAAAAATTGTTATTCATTTTCGAAATTTTGACTCTAAATTCACGTGTTTTGCGAATATGTATATTTGCATATATAAACCTCTCAGGTCTCAAAACAAAAATATCCAGTTTTTTCAGAATTACCATGTCGTTGTTATTATTATTATTGTTGTTGTAACCCACAGGGACCTGCTTGTGAAGTCTCTTTGGGAGATGTTGAACGGCACTTGTTCGTCACTGGCGACGAGTGCTCCATTTTGCCGACAATTGTAACAAGAATAGACCTAATATTAGAAATAGGAATAGGAATGAATGGGGTACTAGCTTCCGACGGAGTAGAGCACTGCGAACAGAAGATATTCCGCCTTCCGAATGAAAGCCAGAATGTCGTCCGTTGAGAACCTCTTAATGTCAGAAGGGGAGAGCAGCTCTCCTCCTAGTGAATTCTTCCTGGCCCAGATCAAGGTTGGGTAGTCACAGAAAATGCGACTAGAAGTCTCGTCTGCTTCTAAGCAGAGTCGACACTCCATCTCTTTGGACAGATCTATTTTTTTAAGGTGATAACGCAGCCAATGGTAACCCGTTAAATATCCCACCAGCAATCTCAACTTTGTTCTGCTGAAGAGGGATACCAGACCTAATATTATCCTTTGGCTCGAATACACAATAGTATTCGAATTTTATGATACGAATAATTAAACAAAACTATTTTCATTCAAAAGGTAATGTAACTGTCACTATTGCTTTAAAGATTTTCAAGGTTCAATTAAATTATTAATATAGTATCCTCAGTACTATTGGTTAAAAGGACTTTTCAAACTAAACTTTTTATAACAAAAATGCAATTTATTTTAAATGAAATCTAATATAAATGAAAAACAATCAGACAAGTGACATGCTACTGCATACAATGAGTGCCTTTTAATGATATCAGTTCACAATAAATGCACATTTCGCAAGGTATTACTTCATGTCAGTAGAAAAATAGGTTACTTCAACCTTTGTCAGACCTTTGAATTGGCTGTTCTTATTGTCAATAATTCAATTCAGATAAATTTAATGACAACATTTAAAAGTCAATTTAAATGTGAAAATGTAAACACATTTCAAAGCGATTTGAAAACTATGCCCCACCTGCACTACCGATTGACTACTACTTGCACTGCGCGCTGCCAAACCACTCACGATTGCCAAGGCTAAAGCTATTGACTTCGAAGCGGATGAGACTGCCATGGAGTAGGAAAGAAAAGTGCAGTGCATATTTTGAAAAGAATAAATTCATACGTTTTGATGTATTTATCTATATGTCTGTATGTGTTTGGCTGTAACTTTACAATTTCAACAAAATAATACTTATATATCTACATAGAAAGCTAGTGGTAACAGAGAGGAAACAGTGACGTACATAAGTGAAATAACAGCGGAAACTATCTTAAATATTTGCTCAGTCAACATGTTGCAAAATTTATCATGTGGAGCGTCATTTGGAACAGACGAAACAGCAAAAAAAAAAAAAATTTATGAAAAAAAGAATAATGCCTATTTTGTTTGAAAATAATTCATCTCAAAAAGCAAAGAAAAAAAACAAAAAAAAAAAAATGACAGTGAAAAATCAGTGTGCCCGTAGTACACATAAAACATATCTTTTTCAGTAAATTTTCCCTATATTTTTATTTTTTTTTATTATTTTTTACAATTTAATTTAAACCAAAAACAGATTATGGCGAAGTCAGTGCTGAATGGCATTGCAATGAGTATTGTTCTCAGCCACAGATGACATTTTTTGTTATGACAATGGAGCTAAACGCCAGAGTAATTCAAATCAAAATAGTCTTCATACATAAATAATAAGCACTGGAATCCTTGTGATTATATGTGTGGTTGTGTACTCTTTGGAATATAGGTCAATGTGAACGTAAACGACTAAGCATACTGGAGCATAACAGTTTATAGAGAGCCAATGCAAGGTGCGACATTATAAAGGCATTGGCTGAAACCTATACAGTGCCCATGAATAACAACGAAAAGGCGTTCTACGGATTTTTAACTGCTTGTGTAAAAAGCGCTTCGATGTTTGGCTATCTGTTGTGTATTTTGTGGAAGTTGCCGGCGAAATACTTTCTACACAACACAACATAAGAACATAAGATGATGAGAGCGGGTGTACTAGGTTGTATTTAAGCAAACAATTCGAAGTGTATCGGCTTTCGGCTTCAATATTTTTTAACTTACTTTGTTAGCGGAAATACTGTTTTGACACTCGATGTCAGCATATTTCCCCTGACATATTTATATATACATTATTTCGTTTGTGTGATGTAAGTAAGGGCGCATATGTTTGTTTTGTTGAGCTTTTGATTTGATTATTTGTTGCTTTGTAAATGCGGAAAAAATGACATTAATGTTGTTTTAGCTGTATTTTATGATATCCTTTAGGCGCTTGGGTACACCTTGCTGACATGTAAATAGGGTTTGTTAACAATAAAATAAGTTTTAGACCCTAAACTTATACATGTAAATATTAGTTATATATATTTAAAAAAAAATTAAATTTGTTCTTATTTTGATAGTTTATATTATTCATAAGTCAATATAAAAATATCTTTAAATCTTTTAATTAACTTGATATATTTTTATATATTAATATCAGAATTATATTACAATATTTTATTTTAATGTTTTCCTCTTTAGTTTATTGTAAAATAGATACGGTGTCTTTTATTAAGTTAACAAGATTAATCAATTCCTTGACGCGATATATTTACGATCTCAGAAGATATCACCACCTCGGTAGTTTCAGGAATGCAATCTTAGGTTGCAACATTAAACAATTTATGAAGATTCTTGTCTGTTTCTGTTCATCAACCATAATGCTAAATTAGCTGCATATCTTTTCAATTGAACATCTTTCCAGCAAATTAATTTATTATAACATTAAGTAAGCCTCAGGGAGTGAGTACACTACGCAACATGTCTGATTGCTTTTTACTTGAAAAATATCAGTGCATTTCTTGTCGTCCTGATGTTATTATATAGACTCCATATGGTTTTTCCGGGTTGGTCATATTGTGGAAATGAGTGATGAAGCTCCAGTGAAAAATGTGTTCGATACATTTATAAATAAATAAATGTAGGCGCAAAATTTTCGTTTATATATATCTAAACAAATAGTTAAACAGCAATCAAAGTATTATTCTAATAGTGATTTTCTTTGATAATCTGTACGAAAATAGAATTGTTACTTGCAGAGTGTCAACGATATCGTAAAGTACTATTATTGAAAATTTGACAATAATCAAAACATATAATTTTTGGTAACTTTTACATAAAGTCAGAATTTGTTCTCTTTGTCTATAGTAAAATGGCATTATTCAGTCAAATTGAATTTGTTAAAAATTTAACTAATACCCACTTTAGTCTATACTTTTTAACAATTTGTAATTGTTTGTTGACACAGAATAATGCCTCTTATCACAAGAAGATTAGAGTTTATATTATCCTTTAAAAAAGTTTTTAGCTGTAATCTATGTTAAGAGAACGATGTTAATTTAAAAGATATAGTTCAGTCAAGTCGTTAATTAAGCATTTCTCGTTATAGTGGTTTTATTGAACATACAGAATAACTACTGTTTAGTGTTGTAGTCTTAGTATTAATCTTAGTTTAGTCTAAGTTTTAGAATAATTAGTTTCTTCTTCTTCTGCTTTTATTTTTGTTGATTTTACTTTTAATAAAGAAACGATTTATTAGACAAATATTAAAAAGTAGAAAAATTCTAAAATTTTCTGATTTATTTACTCCAAAAATCAAGAAAGAATTATTAATCACTTTTTGATTATCTCTTTCGATTAAATCACTTCAATGCCAAATCGTTAGTATTGTATTACTTTTTTTGACAACACAAAAGTGTAAAGAACTTTGCAATACAGTACACAAAATTTTAATTATTTTGGAATTTCAACCTAGATCTTTGATTAATAATTTATCGATATCCCAATTGATTTCTTGGATTGCCGTACATGCTTCACAGATTGATGGAAACATGATTTACTGTTGTGATTTCAAATGAATTTTTCATTGTCAATTAAAACTTCTGGAATATGGCGTCAAAGCATTCTATAGCAACTTTTTAGAAGTATACACCTTTATGTACCTTTTGTATTGGTATGAAATCTACCATATATATAGGTATGGCAGTGTCATGTGTGAGTTTTAATTAACTTGAGTATCACATTGTGGAATTTCCTTCAGAATCAATACAGTATCAAAGTTTAAATTGATTATGAAAATGAAAATCTGGAATATTTGATCGATTTTGTTAGTGCTAACGTTTACTTTTTGTTAGTGTTGATATTGTGCAGAATTTCTAAAAATATTTATATTTTTTAAATACATTTTGTATTAGTTGAGCTTATTATACTTTATTATGTTTTAAAGTTATAAAAAATTACTGTCATTTATATTTTATATTCTTTTTTTATTAGATTTGTATGATGCGTTTTAATAAATAATAATGTAAATGAAGTAGATTTAATAAAATAAATAAATCTTAATCAAATTTTTAATAAAAAAATTACTAAATTTGTGATTTGACAAAAAAAGAAAGATACAGCATGCACTTAATCATTTCAGAGTTGAATGAATAAATGAATATATGTCTTATATACAAATTATAAATAAAGCAATTATTAGATTAAATTTTATAAATAAGATATTTATGTATAAAAAAGTATGTATGTTTGTATTTTAATATTTTATATAATTTTAAATTTTGAAATATATTTATATTTTTTTCTTAATCTCCTGCTTTTGTTGTTTAGCGCATTTAAAAAGTAGTTATATTCATACATTCAACTTAATTGTTAAGAAATAATAACTTATCAATCTCTATATATTAAAAAAATTAATATACTTTTTAGTTATTAATAAAGAAGTAACAACGCGTTCTTTGGTTTTTCACAGTTTTATTATTAATTAGCAAGTAAGTAGCGTGAGTTCCGCTCTATGCTCATATTAAGAGCGATGTCTTGACCCAAACTATAATACGTAAATTCATTATAATAACACCAAGGAAATAGTAATAATAATAATAATAAATAATAAGTTGAGTGAGTATAAAGTATAAAGTTAGTTGCATATCTTAAAAGTCACATATAAAGATGTAAAGCGAGGGTTGCGGTTGCCCTAGTCGACAATATTTATGGATCTTATTTTTATTTCAGATTTTAAAAATAAAATAAATCTTTTTAATTAAATTTTTGTTCTTGGCAATTCATTTAACAAGTCAACATTACGTATGAGTAATAACATTTAAAAGTTTTGTCATTTTATATATGGTATATGCATATATATGTATATATATATGTACATATATACATATACATATGAAGCTATTATTCATTTCTGAATTACATATAAATAAAAAACTTGAAGGCAGTTCAAGGCAGTATATAGAAAAAAAGTTCACACAGCGTATGAGTAACAAAGCGTTAAATGAAGGTGAAAATATATGTATAATTTGTAAATTTTACCACCAAAGAAAATTTAATTAATCAAAATCGTTGAAAGTAATTTTTATAACTGTAATGACACATTAATCACCTTTAATAAACTCATAATACAGCCATATACCTATACCCATGGCTTAAATCTATTAATTATGCAGATATAATACATTCACACACAAATTACACGAAATATAATTAATGAGTCTGTATAAGGATGTGATGCTTTATGATGTAGTAACGTGATACTTGAAGAAAAATGTAGGAAAGGTAGAAACGCTTAATTGCAATTTGCCTAAAATAGAAACATATTTACGTACACATACACATACCCAAAATAATTTGTCGTATTTGTTGGATATGTTGGATAAGCAAATATTTTGTTAGTTTTCGGATGCTGTTCTGACAATAGTTTTACGTTAACATTACACTCGCTCAGTGTTACTTCTGGCATAAAGTTTTTTAATTTGACTTGTCGTTAATAACCCATATACCACCTGAGTTTCTGTTTGCATAGTCAACAAAAAAAAATTCTTTTTTTCGGTTGGGTTATATCTTCACACTTCAAGTTCGTATATCAACAGCCATAGAAATTCTTCGGAGGCTTTGACGTTGTCCTTCAGTGCCTTGTGTATTCATGTGTTGCTTTTGTTGTCATTATTTAACCAAAGTTACAGCTTTACTCTGCTATCGAATATCACAGCATTGCAGGCTGTGCTGCCATGTGTCCTTGTGTAGTCTTATGACGTTTTCAATTTTTTACTTAATGTTACGAAGTATTGAGATACGTTTCAGTTGATAATGCATAGCGCGCGATTGAAAGTTGATGAAAGTTTCTTTTTTTTTTGTTGTGTGAAATATTACGCGGGTGTTTTTGTCTCATTGTAGGTGTCAACTTGTATATACCACGTTACAGCGTTACCGCGTTTATGGTAGTGCCTGTATCTTTCCCATATATATGTGTATACATGTGAGTGTACATTAACGTTACGTTATTTTGAAATACAAAGCAAACGTCAAGCGAATCCCGGTTGGCATGCATTTCTATTGTGGTAAATTTTTCTTTTTTATATAAAGTTTTTTCTCTCTCATCTGTCATTGTGCAGTATTTAAGCCATCATTGTCATTTAAGTGTTGTGTGATATTATTACATTACTTTTTATCTGTAGGTGGTGTAGAGAATAAGGAAGTAACATTTTTTTTATAATACTTTTAAAATTATACAATTTTTTTAATTAGATTTACATTAAAAATAATAAATTATTATTATAAATTATTATTATTATAAATTATTCATAAAATCGGGTGACTATTATCTCAGAGATGTTATGAGTGTGATGTTAAGTTAACAACCGCTTTATAGTATATAGAGCATATGTAAAAATGTATTTTTATTTATTCTTTAATTAATAACATTATCCCATAACTATTATCTCAGAGATGTTACGAAAGTGATGTGATTTTAAAAATCACTGTATAGCATATAGGGTGTTTATAAAAATGTGCCCTTATTTATTTTTTAATTAAAAACATTTAGTTAAAGGTTTCATATAAATTCAAAACCTTAAAGTAAAGGTGTTAATATATCATATAACACATATATCATCATATTCAATTAAGTTTACAGTAAGCTGCTTTTGTTTTTAGTACATAATATCCTTTAACAATAAATTTTGCTGTTTATGTATATATATATAATATTTTATTAAAGCCATTTAATTATTGATATTTATTTTCTGATTTTTTTATTTATGTACTCAACTGATGTATGAAAAGTGGCTTTTGAATTTAATATTAATAAATAATAGTGCAAAAGTGTAAAAGCACACACTGCGAGTATAAATAAAATATTGCAAAACCTTTGTTAATTATTTAAAAAGTTCAATTAAAAATATTTAATAATACGTTTTATTATTAATAATTTCAATTTATGTTTATTCATGTATATTTGATTTGAACCTATCATTAAGGTGAGCAATATTTTAAATGCAATTGCAATTTCGCTTATATTTTTAATTAAGTATATTTATGATTCGAATGAAAATTATAAAAATAGCATTTTTATTTAAAGTTTTTCTCAATAAAACTTAATAAAACTTTAACTAACTCGTGGGATATTAATATTTTTCCACTCGTATGACTTTTTAATTTTTTTCTACCTGATAGATAGCCAATTTTCCTTATTAAAAGATGTTGAAATTATAATATATATAGAAAAAGTAAACTTGAACATGAAGTATACATCTTGTATATACATCTTTCACAAATTAATTTAGATTTAACGAACCAGATAAAAATATCTACATGCTTCCTTTCTCAAGTCAATGAGTCTTCGAAGTATCTGAGTATAGATTAGTCACGTACGTGCATTTAATAATTTGTCTACGTGGTTATAAATAACTCAATGGTTTTTCATTTATTACAGAAAACCGGTGAATCAAAAAAAAAAAAAATAATACAATGCGTATTTATTACAAATGCCATTCTTTAAAGTTAGGTAAAATTTCAGACCACCAAAGTTTACATATGAGAATACCCAAAGAATATAACTTAGAATGAGATAATTTTTGTTACTGAGACAAATACTAATATAAAAAGGCAGGGTCTTTTAAGAAGAAGTCAGATGTATGTATATCGTAAGATATAAATACAATTAGACAAAATGAAATCGATCATCCTAGAATAAAGGTCTTAAATACAAATATTGAACCAAAGATTAAAGTAAATGGAGTCGCAAAACGAAAATAAAAAGTTTGCATTGATGTTGATGCAAAAACGGAGGGGTCTTGGTTTGGTCACGACTGGTCTAAGATCAACCACTGGCTACATGAAACCAATACTGAACCTCGAAACTTATGTTGGTACTCTTTATCCTACAAAAGAAAACTAACAGGAAGAGCTATCTCTGCAATAACCAACTAGACAAAGAGCTGAAATATGGAGAGTGATACGGGAGCGAGTATTCACTTCAGAGACATGCAAATACGGCAGTCACACCAACTCGCTGACATTTGCAGCATCTATCAGGCTAAAATAGCTGAAAGCCTATAAACTGAAATAAACGTAATCGAAAAATCAGTCAGTCAAATATAAACTTTGTCTGTTTATATGGATATAAAATTCGTCCTTTGAATAACACTATCTTTAGAGATAGTCCCGTACACATGTAATGAAATGTCACACAGTACATGGTATGACTGCTATATTCTGCTCTGCTGTATTCCTGGACATGGAATATTGAAGCTAACGAAATATTAAATGAGATGACCAGAAGAGGTTCTGAAATTTAGATAAATATGGCCGACTCATTTATACATTTATATTAACTATGATTTGTAAACTTATTAGGAGTATGGATGAATTTACCATTACTTTGGCAAATAACTGGTGTGCGCCAGAACAGTATGTCTTAGATTATACTGGATTAGAACGAAACACCTTTTCGTTTTTACATAACTTGCAGTTTCATGTAGTTGTTGGAATACTAATAGGGCATTATAGATATACCATTGTGCTATTGTGCCGATGTTTCATCGGTGGCGGACTCCAACAAGTGGAATGTGAATCAGCTGCAACGATATAGATGAAATAGAATTTAATAATCACTTTCTATATTCTTATCCGAATATAGAGAAGAAGCTATTTTAGTGATTGATTTTTCAGTGGTCTGATAGAGATAGCGAAAGTATGATGAAAGTTGAAAACCAAATGATTTTATAAGGAGCAATATCAAGATATAACAAATGTTAGTGTAACTTACCTCTCCCTGGCAACTTTGAGGGAAGCATAATGAGCGATAGATATCTCTGAGAGGAAGCGGTAATAGTTATATTAACTTGTCCTCTCAAACTAACTCAATCTAACCAAAGTGAAACTCTAAACATATTGTAGAAAAATGATTTCAGATGGTGTTCTTACGAATACATTATTTTTATGAATATATTGAGATGTCAGTAGATTATATTAGAAACCACTTGCTGCAATCGCAATACTATAAGATCTCAAGCTGCTGAAGAAACTAACAAAACTTTAATGCTACCCTTTCAGAATAAAAACTAGTAATAATGAGAAAAGATTTAAATACTAATTCCATTCTATTTTACTATTTCATTTTATTTCTTTAAATTACCTTACTCTTTTTTTTTAATAGCTTTAAAATTTCAAATTAAAAGAGGAAAAATTCTTTCTCTTCCTAGAATAAAAATTTCTTCTCACTCTACAAAGGTAAACAAATATAAATGGAAATAATCTGAGCATTTATGTACTATGAAGTGTAGAATATATATATATATATAGTGAGTGTATGTATGTGTCATCAATATATAAAAATATTTGCTTGAAATACTTTAACTTTTCCGTATTATTACGGGCACAAGTTTGTGCAATAAAAACGTAACTGCAAATCGAATTTCTAATCAATAAACTTTCATCAAATAATTCCAGAGAAATTGATAATGAAGGATTGTTTGCTGAAGGGTATATGTCAATAGAAAAAAAACCCATAACAGAAAAAAAGATGTGTAATCATTTATCAGCAACTTATACTTTTCAAGTTCCAATTGTTGCAGTATTTCAAAGTTTAATTTTGGCTGATTTTTACATAAAAAGGGATTTGCTATTTAATAAAGAACACACATTGGTGCTGTTCACTCTTTTTGGAGTCAATTGTCTATTTCAGCCATTTTGTTCGTAGAATAGAATAGAAAAATATGCAAATATACAAATGAAGTGATGTAAAGATATGTAATTTTTTTTTTTGGTTTTTATTACTGTGAGTTAGAAATTAAGGATAAATATATCCGAAATATAAAAAATTTAATTAAGAATTAAATTCTTAACTTCCTTTGATTTTATTGTTATTTACCATGTGTGTGACTTCTAATTGTTTTTATATTTCTATTCTATTGCCTAAAATTGTATGAGTAAATGATGTTTGTATAGAAATTGTAAACGGATATAAAGCTACTTTAAAATGAATTATTAAGAGATATGTTAGACAGAAAGAATATAAACATGGACGATATTATACAGTTAGTCATATGACAAATGGTCACGGCAATTTCAAACCCTTTTTGGCCATGATCAAAATAATTTAAACATTCGAATATTCCCTAAGTCTGCGGAAGATAAATACTTGGTAATACTCTTAATAGCGTTGTATGGGCAGTCGAATTTCAATCAATTACCTAAAAATTTTTGTTGTTGTCTTTTTATTTCTATACAAACCCTATTAACTTTTAAACTTTCTAAGTTTTACTCAAGCTATCGCAGGGTAAAACTATGTTTTAAACAAAAAATTATATTCCTCTTAATTTCTAATTTACTATTTTCGAAAACTGAAAGACATACAGGTTTTTTAGTCAAAATGTACCAGAATTTAGATCGTTCATAAGTTTCTTAACAGTACTTCGACTAGTGCTGGTAACTACAAAATTTTAAAGATGGAGATAATAAACAGTGTGATAATATCTTTCATATGTAAAATGAAGCATCCGTTTATTTTCTCTTTCTGTATTTCTTATACTATGATTATCCGAAAACATATACTGGATCTCTATCCACCTCTCATTGATCCAAATATGGTTTGAAATCTTCATCTATTATTTATCGATTTCCCAATATCCTAAGTTTCACAATTTGACCAAAGTGTGGACTATTAAAAAATTAGTCAAACCTTAAATCGACAAATTTGAATTATTGGTATGTTATTATTAAGCCAATCTCGCAGATTGGGTTAATATCTCACTTTAGACAAAATCTGTCTAATATATCGAACGATCAGCCACCTCGGAATAAATGATTGTAGAGGGCAGAGTAAGCGAAATAGAAAGTAAAGAAAATGCTCTACTTTATTGTTTATTTAGGGGTTCGATGGGATTTTTTCAAAATAATTATGAGCGAAGCAATATACATAATGGAAGTTCAAGCTATATGAATCACCAGACTCGGATGGAAAATAAAAATATTATTAAAGTTCTACTTTTATTCTTAAAATGCATTATATCATATTATACTATTATTAAATATAATAGAATAATTAACTATTATTGTTATTATGGATTATAGGTGAAAGACCTAAATCTAGTTTCATAAACGTTATAAAATGTGTTAAAATAATAAAAAGTGTTTTAAATATTAATAATCAAATGTCATGCGATTTTTATACTAACTGGTCTATTATTGTTAATAGAAGACAGACGAGAAATTTTAACTATATATCAGTATAATTTTATATATTAGATATAATGTTTATTATATTTTGAAAGTACAGTTTCAAAAATAATTATTTACGAATAATTAAATACAATAATTATTTCCAAGACCACTAATGATGGGTATTTGGCAATACTCGAAACAGCTGTATGGTCAGCGAAAAATTCAATTAATTAAAATAATATAAAAATGAATTTTTGTTGGTGTAGTTCACTACTGTTTGAAAAAACCTCATTATCATTCTCAAACCTCAACATTTGAAAAACTTGTGAGGGGTAATATAATTAATAAAAAATGTACAATCTAAATTTATTTATTCACTTGACATATAATTAATTGTAATTTCTATAAAATTATTTATTTAAAGAGAAATACTAAGTATGATTAACATTAAATATATATGGCAAAACCATAAAATCCATTCAAACTACATCCTTCAAACAAATTTTTTCAACAGAATTTATCCGTTATATTATTAAATTAATAATTTATATAATAATCTATTTTTACCTTAATATTTCACTATAATTAATATTTAAAAATAAATAAT
>NC_051847.1:191439134-191442894 GCF_002237135.1 Teleopsis dalmanni | reverse complement strand
AAAACCCGTATCCGGTCAAAATAGATTAAATTGTTCTAAATAAAACTAAAAATAAAATTGAATTTTAGAAAAATTGTTTACTCAAGTGGGATGTACTTTTAACGAGAGTGTCCTTTAGAAGAGTTTTCTTTGTATCTGAAAATTTAACAAGAGGTATATTCTTTTGTTAGCATATCGCAAAGAAACAACCGGTTATCTTAAAAATAGCACATGAAACAGCAACACTGCTTGCTTATTTACTCCAACTTCTTTGAAACCACTTGAAAGCAGCTCAAATCGCATGATTACCAAGACTTAAAATTTATCTATTGTGAATGATTTTTGGTACGTACAAATATTCCAGTTAATAGTTAATAGTTTTGTTAATTATTTGTATTTCGTAGTTGTTATTTTTGCCACTCATTGAGTGTTAAAAATTGTTATTCATTTTCAAAATTTTGACTCTTAATTCACGTGTTTTGCGAATATGTATATTTGCATATATAAACCTCTCAGGTCTCAAAACAAAAATCTCCAGTTTTTTCAGAATTACCATGTCGTTGTTATTATTATTATTGTTGATGTAACCCACAGGGACCTGCTTGTGAAGTCTCTTTGGGAGATGTTGAACGGCACTTGTTCGTCACTGGCGACGAGTGGCTCCATTTGCGACATTGTTACAAAAGAATAGACCTAATATTAGAAATAGAAATAGGAATGAATGGGGTACTAGCTCCCGACGGAGTAGAGCACTGCGAACAGAAGATATTCCGCCTTCCGACTGAAAGCCAGAATGTCGTCCGTTGAGGACCTCCTAATGTCAGAAGGGGATAGCAGCTCTCCTTCCAGTAACCTCCTCCTGGCCCAGATCAAGGCTGGGTAGTCACAGAAAATGCGACTAGAAATCTCGTCTGATTCTAAGCAGAGTCGACACTCCATCTCTTTGGACAGATCTATTTTTTTAAGCTGATAACGCAGTCCATGGTGACCCGTTAAATATCCCACCAGTAATCTCAACTCTGTTCTGCTGAAGAGTTTAGGCTCGAATATACAATGGTATTCGAATTTTATGATATGAATAATTAAGTAGAACTATTTTTATTCAAAAGGTAATGTAGCTGTCACTATTGCTTTAAAGATTTTCAAGGTTCAATTAAATTATTAATATAGTATCCTCAGTACTATTGGTTAAAACGACTTTTCAAACTAAACCTTTTATAACAAAAATGCAATTTATTTTAAATGAAATCTAATATAAATGAAAAACAATCAGACAAGTGACATGCTACTGCATACAATGAGTGCCTTTTAATGATATCAGTTCACAATAAATGCACATTTCGCAAGGTATTACTTCATGTCAGTAGAAAAATAGGTTACTTCAACCTTTGTCAGACCTTTGAATTGGCTGTTCTTATTGTCAATAATTCAATTCAGATAAATTTAATGACAACATTTAAAAGTCAATTTAAATGTGAAAATGTAAACACATTTCAAAGCGATTTGAAAAGTATGCCCCACCTGCACTACCGATTGACTACTACTTGCACTTCGCGCTGCCAAACCACTCACGATTGCCAAGGCTAAAGCTATTGACTTCGAAGCGGATGAGACTGCCATGGAGTAGGAAAGAAAAGTGCAGTGCATATTTTGAAAAGAATAAATTCATACGTTTTGATGTATTTATCTTTATGTCTGTGTGTGTTTGGCTGTAAGTTTACAATTTCAACAAAATAATACTTATATATCTACATAGAAAGCTAGTGGTAACAGAGAGGAAACAGTGACGTGCATAAGTGAAATAACAGCGGAAACTATCTTAAATATTTGCTCAGTCAACATGTTGCAAAATTTATCATGTGGAGCGTCATTTGGAACAGACGAAACAGCAAAAAAAAAAAAAATTTATGAAAAAAAGAATAATGCCTATTTTGTTTGAAAATAATTCATCTCAAAAAGCAAAAAAAAAAACAAAAAAAAAAAAATGACAGTGAAAAATCAGTGTGCCCGTAGTACACATAAAACATATCTTTTTCAGTGAATTTTCCCTATATTTTTATTTTTTTTTATTATTTTTACAATTTAATTTAAACCAAAAACAGATTATGGCGAAGTCAGTGCTGAATGGCATTGCAATGAGTATTGTTCTCAGCCACAGATGACATTTTTTGTTATGACAATGGAGCTAAACGCCAGAGTAATTCAAATCAAAATAGTCTTCATACATAAATAATAAGCACTGGAATCCTTGTGATTATATGTGTGGTTGTGTACTCTTTGGAATATAGGTCAATGTGAACGTAAACGACTAAGCATACTGGAGCGTAACAGTTTATAGAGAGCCAATGCAAGGTGCGACATTATAAAGGCATTGGCTGAAACCTATACAGTGCCCATGAATAACAACGAAAAGGCGTTCTACGGATTTTTAACTGCTTGTGTAAAAAGCGCTTCGATGTTTGGCTATCTGTTGTGTATTTTGTGGAAGTTGCCGGCGAAATACTTTCTACACAACACAACATAAGAACATAAGATGATGAGAGCGGGTGTACTAGGTTGTATTTAAGCAAACAATTCGAAGTGTATCGGCTTTCGGCTTCAATATTTTTTAACTTACTTTGTTAGCGGAAATACTGTTTTGACACTCGATGTCAGCATATTTCCCCTGACATATTTATATATACATTATTTCGTATGTGCGATGTAAGTAAGGGCGCATATGTTTGTTTTGTTGAGCTTTTGATTTGATTATTTGTTGCTTTGTAAATGCGGAAAAAATGACATTAATGTTGTTTTAGCTGTATTTTATGATATCCTTTAGGCGCTTGGGTACACCTTGCTGACATGTAGATGGGGTTTGTTAACAATAAAATAAGTTTAGACCTTAACCTTATACATGTAAATATTAGTTATATATATTTAAAAAAATGAGATTTGTTCTTATTTTGATAGTTTACATTATTCATAAATCAATATAAAAATATTTTTAAATCTTTTAATAAACTTGATATATTTTTATATATTAATATCAGAATTATATTAAAATATTTTATTTTTATGTTTTCCTCTTTAGTTTATTCTAAATTAGATACGGTGTTTCTTGTTAAGTTAAGAAGTTTAATCAATTCCATGACGCGATATGTTTACGATTTCAGAAGATATTACCACCTCGGTAGTTTCAGGAATGCAATCTTAGGTTGCAACATTAAACAATTTATGAAGATTCTTGTCTGTTTCTGTTCATCAACCATAATGCTAAATTAGCTGCATATCTTTTCAATTGAACATCTTTCCAGCAAATTAATTTATAATAATATTAAGTAATCCTCAGGGAGTGAGTACACTACGCAACATGTCTGATTGCATTTTACTTGAAAAATATCAACGCATTTATTGTCGTCCTCATGTTATTATATAGACTCCATATGGTTTTTCCGGGTTGGTCATGTGGTGGAAATGAATGATTAAGCTCCAGTGAAAAATGTATTTGAAGCTGGTCACTGTTTGCTTATATATAAATGTAGGCGCAAAATTTTTGTTTATTTATATCTAAACAAATAGTTAAACAGCAATCAAAGTAATAGAAATTTTCTTTGATAATCTGGATGAAAATAGCATTGTTACTTGCAGAGTGTCAACGATATGGTAAACTACTATTATTGAAAATTTGACAGTAATCAAAGAGTGGTTTTGAAGAAACCTCGCAGTTAATAGAGAGTAAAAATGCTCAAGTGCACTGACTCAACTAGCCTAAACATATATATATAATTTTTGGTAACTT
>NC_051847.1:191428149-191439034 GCF_002237135.1 Teleopsis dalmanni | reverse complement strand
GAATACCTAAATATCAGATACCTAAATATGTATACATCAGTCGGCATCTTCATTAGCCGCCCAAATCTACATTATTCATCAACCTTTAGTTCCCTCTCTTTGTAAAAAAAAGAAGCTTAGTCATTTTTCTACGTAAGTTATCCTAAACGATTACTTTAACATAGTTCCTATAAATAAATTTCCAGTTTTGAAATAAAATTGTTAATTAATAATTTTTAATTAAAGAAAAAATTCTAATTATGATATTGTTAATCTATCCTTGATATCATTACGATGTTTACTTTAAGTAATATAAACAACAACAAAAATACTAAAAAACGTAAACAAATATTCTATATAAACAAACTAAATTGTTTTATTACAATAACTTTTAGTGTTAATATAAAAAATTAACATTTAGCTAAACTGGATTTTTTTGTAGAAAAATTCCCCAAATTCTCATAATATTCACACTCTACTAGTGATGATGGCCGTCATAACGTCATAAAGTTTCTAATAAAAATTATCTTTAATAACAAAAAATTCTTTCAATCAGTTATCAGTACTCTAACATATATTTTGGAAATTTATATTATTCTTATTATTATTATTTTTATTATTAGTATTTTTATTATTAGTATTATTAATATGGAGTTATAGTATCGCCTTACTAAGTGTACTTAAAACAGAAGACAGGAAATCAATGGGTGAAAAAAAAATAAAAGAGGCCAAAAGAAGAAGAAGAAGTAGTAACAAAAATTATAAAAATTCCGATACACCCGAACAATGAAATAAGCGTGAAGAGAGAAAAAAAAAAATAAATAAATTAAAGACTGAAATGCCGCACAATTGTTATGTCAGCAAAAAGGGAAAGTCCATCTCTTTCATTTAATGTTAAATATTGCTGATGGATGGACAATATTAATAAAAGCAAGCATATAAGTGACTGACTGATAGAGTAACTGAGCCAGAGAGTGACTAGACTATATGAATCAATGTATGCATATGAACAAGTACATGCACGTATGAGTGTTATTAGCCATAAATGGTTACATATGATAAATTTCAACTTACCTACTACTATTGATCGACTGTTACAAAGCTGTTTCCCCAATAACATTCAAATGTACATCATCATTATTGGCTTCTTTTCCGTTTAGTTTTACTCATTGTAATGTCTTGGTCGTGCTTTATGCCACAATCATTATTTTGACGTAAAAGCATTTCTTTTCTGTTTTGTACAAATGTATATAAACATATATATATTGTGTATATAAATACTAATAATATATACAAATTTATATATGTAATTTTGAATGCTTAAACCGAACTATTGGCAAAATTTTATTATTGTATGTTTGTTTTGTTTTATTTTTATAGTTAATTTATGCGATTAACGCACCATAAATGTATATATAGTTCCGGTTTTATTAAAATTCATATAGTGAACTATATTCAAATTAACCTAAAATAATATTGCTATAACTCTAATTATAACTGTTGATTATGTATTGAACATTGTGTACTTGTCACAAAATTGATATATATCGGTTTACATTGATATGCAGCATTCTTGATTAATAAAATAATATAAAAACAAATGACATTAAAAAATTGTTATTCAAATTATTACTACAAAAAAGAAAGAATTAAACTTTAAAATTATTAAAAAACAAAATTATAAACAAAAATAAAAAAATGTTAAAAAAAATATATATAAATATATATTAAAAAAATGAATAAAAAATAATTTAAAAAAATATATATAAAAAAATATGTAAAAAAATATATAAAATAATATATAAAAAAAGGATTTAAAAAAAATGTATACAAAAAGTTATAAATAAAATAAATAAATAAAAAAGTATTTGTGAAATTAATAAATAACACTTGTAGAGCAAAGCGCATAGCAAGATATAGGGAAAATATATATTTACTATTTGAAATAGTGAAGTAATATCCTAAATTAGTTAGTATTTAGCATTTGCAAAAAACTACAATTATAAAACTTTAAATGAACTGTATATACTCGACTATACAATTACAATCAACTATATCCATGAAACTGTCGCCTTGAATTTCTCTCTATATATATATACATATATATACTGAAAGTGCCCTATTTGTCAATCTATTATAGAGCGAAAAGTACATCGGTATTTGTAGTGACAGTCAATCTGCACATAATGCTTCTTGTTAATCTTTCTAGCTTTTTAACGATAATCAGTGAATAGAAAATAAAGTTAAACATCTTTGCAAAATGTGAAAAGAGTACATCTTACATAGTATATTTTATAAAGGTTCCACATAACTGCGATGTTGTGGATAATAAATTAGCTGATACCCTGGACTAATAAAGGCTCTGTTAATATATCTATAAATCTATAAAAATATGGCGTTAGTTCTATACTACTCCTTCGTTGATTCAATGACTTTATAGGTTTGTCAATTAAGGGTTATCCAGAATAAAAATTAACAAAGTAACGAAAAACTTTAATAAAAGATGTCAGGAAAAAACTGATAATTAAAACTGCAATTAAAAAGAGAAAAGGTGTTATCAGGGTTATTACAGGCATGCGTGTGAGATCACACCATAATAGATCATAAAACACAGACCATTTCGTTTGCTATTTATATGAACTTTATTGAAATTGCTAAACTTGAATAAATAATTTTATTGTTATCTGTCTACCTGATATTCACATTTATTTAGAACTGTAAGAAATTTGAAATATTTCAGCTAATTGCTCCATATTAATCATCTTCTATGTTGTCTTCATCTTTCTAATTCTTTTGGAAATTAGACTTGTGAACAAAAATCAGCTCTGGTTTTATGTTGGTTTCAATTCAAGAAGAAAAAATTGTATTTATCCAATTAAATTAAATTTAAAACTGTATATATATCTTCTCCATATTGATTTATCCAATTGTTTAGAATAATGCTTGTTCCGTTCAAAAATGCATTGCCCCATTACATGGATTAGGTTAATCTTGTGTTCAATTTTCTCTCCATTTACAAACGTTAATTATGTAGTGCATTAATTGAATTTTCTCTTATAGTTCTTCTATTTTTTATTACTTCAATTTTTTTAATAAGCTATTTTTCCGATAGTTAAATTATACATAATTTTCATTTAGTAAGCCAATTTTGTAATAGCAAAATATGATCGAATTATGTTATGAGGTGCAATCACATTCACCAAATGTATTAAATTTGATCTATTTAAATTTAATTTGTTTTCAAAATAATATATTATATTGATGTGAAATATTGAACCCAATAAATCAATCGAATTTATAAATGCGAGGTGTAATCACATCCTTTATATTCATTAGATTGGACTCATTTAAATTTAATTTGTTTTTATATATAAAAGGTACTTACATTGATGTGAAAAAATACCAATCGAAATAAATAGAATTTATTAATGCAATTAAATTATACTTTGAAGAATTTTTTTTTTTAAAAAGGTTTAAAAAGAATATGGGAATATATGCAGTAACCGATACAGGCAATATCGAAAAATTCTATCCTTTTAATTTATTACTAACTTTTCAAACAGCCCTCGTGTTTTCTTTCTTTATTTAAGTTTATTAACTTATTAAATATTTATTATTTTAATAATCAAAAATTTTTTATTCTAGTTTTGTTGAAGTATTAGGTATTAGGTTGTGCTGGCAGACCAAAAAGGCCAAACGTAGACCAATCTGATACCAGTTCAGTGTCTTATTGTGTGGAGCACTTAGGATGCGCGTTTTATTAGCGATTTTTATTAGGATTTCAACCGAAATCTCAAGTATATGCTCCAGTCCGGTAAAACTGACAGCCCCCCAAGTATTTTTGTCGAGTTCTCGAGAGAACCAGGCACTTACACAGCAGATGCTAAAGAGTTTCTTTTGCATTCGGCTCGTCGCATTTCCTACAAGCATCGCTGTTTGAAGTGCTATTTTTCAATTCTATTTCTTGAATTTTTGTAGCAAATATATTTCTTTTGGCACACGCTGCGTATGAGTAATATTTTTTACTACCGAGTTTTATGATTATGTCTAAAAATGATTAATAATAAATATTCTTAAATTTAATTAAATAAACTAATAAAAATTTTATTAATAATAGTAAAATTAATAAGCAATAGAACTATTTTTATCACCATGAACAACAACTTCTTGACACCAGTGTCCAATATTTTCGTATCAGTCGGTTATTATGACAATGCATACACGTTTTGCCATTCGTCGTCTCATTGTCAACTTCATCAATTGGTCTTCACAATAACATTTGAAATAATTATCAGCATAAGCAAATAATTGAAAACTATTGCCTGCCTGCATACAAGTTGCTGAATTAATTAAATTATGAGTTTAAATCGAGTTGTCGAATCAATCGATCAAATAGCTTCACACAAATCAATCATAATGTTAAACAAATTGTTTGCAAAAATTGACAATTTACATGCGATTTTCGTTCGATCGCTGCTGCGCGTCTTGACAAACATCAAAATTGTTAACACTTTTGGGGTTTGTTTTGTTGGTCTTCAGTTTTGCGACTTTTTGACATTTGAAGTGTGTCCGAATATTAACGCATATTTTGTATGAGCATTTGCACGTCTACACCTATTGGTACTCGTACTAAACAAAGTAATTTGCCTGCCTGCCTGCCTTGCCTGCCTTTGTATTTTTACACTTGTATCTTTGTATCTGCGCGGTATGTATTTAACTTTGACTCACAACACTGGCACTGGTACTGGTACTGGTGCTGGTGCTCGTGTACTGTCATATGTGTCTGTAAAAATGATGTTAAATTTGTTCAAAATATTAAAGAAATATGTCAAGTTTATTAAATTGATTATTTATTAACCAATTTTGAAACTAATTTGTTGTTTTAATGGTTATATGTTATTTTGTGAACAAAGACTTACAGACATAGACTTTGTTAGACATACTATATTCGTTTGGAATGTTTTTTAATTATCACTTTTAGTATGATTTTGGTATAGATTAATTAAAATTTAATGGTGACGATTACGTAATAGATATGAATTACAAGTAAAAAGCAATTAAATCATTCCATATATTTTGAGTAATGTCTGGATGTGTTATGCTATTGCATAAGTTATTTAAAATAACAGATTTTGCTTAGTTTTAAATTAATTTGACATGTCTTAATTGATTGGTAAGAGATGTAATTAATTTATATTGAAAATTATTATCAAAGATTACAGGTTATTTATATATGTTTTTTTGGTGTTTTAAAAAAGAAAATAAAAAAAAAATTATTATAAATAAAAAATATGAAACTAAATTAAAAAAAAAATTATTATAAATAAAAAAGATTATTTTAAATAAAAGAAATTATTATAAAAAAAAATTAATTATTAATAAAAAAAATGCTTATAAATAAAAAAAATGTTTAAAAGTAGAAAGAATGGTAAATTTTTAATGTAAGGTTACCCTTGCTGTAGACTTGATTTGGCAGCACTATTTCACTGACATATGTCAACTAAGGCATCCATCATGTGTTTAATTTATATTATGCCATTTTACTATATAGATTGTTTTACAACTGTTGAACGTGATGAAATTCTGAGGATTTACGTCAAAAATATGATTTTATGATGATTTTTCCTTAGTGATCAGTCTCATTTTTCCTTTAGTGTATATGCCAACAAACTAGATTGTCGCATCATGACCAGTGCGAATCCATAAGTACATAAATTGTCGAAAAATCATTACAGATGTGACACAAACCGTTAATGCTAAACACTATAACCACATGTTTACTAATTTTTTTCGCACGAAAGTGAAGACATTGGTAGGGAGACATGTGATTTCTATAAAGCAGTACCAAAAGATACACAACATATCATATTTTTTGCTTTGTTGCGCGGAAAATATCTCGTACGTTTAATTTTACGTTTTAGTGTAGTGGATTTAATAGAGTCATGTAAAGGATTGTGTTTATATGAAGAATTCTTGAACTGCCGACGATTTATAAATGAACTTCCGTCAAGTTATGGTCAAGCTATTGCAATAAGTTATAGAAAATGATCTCTCTTTGAGTATTGTTGTATTTACAGCCAATAGCAAGATTAAAACAATATATAAACAACATTTGTTTCTTGAAGTTTGTTTTGGTCTATAAACTAATACACATATATCTATAACTTCACTAGTTATAGTTTTTTGTCTATATGATGCATTCAGTTAGATATTCTTAGTGTTAACCCTAAAAAACTAACACAATCTTTATAGAAAACATTTTTTTCTTTTATTTTTAAAATATTGTGTAAATAAAATGCTCTTATATCTCGATTATTTTTAAATGTAATGCATTTAATATCTCGGTTTTTACTTGTCAGATTGTTTTTATTTGCTTTTTGTTTTTTGGTTTTTTTTGCATTTGTGTTTTGTATATTATTTACATTCCCTGAACATAATCCAGTTAAGTATTTGTTACAATTCGTTGTCGCTCAGTTATTAACTCCCAGTCTAGAGTATGTAAGACAATTTCATTGTTAAAATACTATTTAAAAGTAGTCAACATGCTTTAATCAATTTGTCACAGTAATTGCGTTTAAAATTAAATCTAATAAAGCGTTTAACTAAAATATAAACATAAAAATAATATAAAAATGTATATTTTATATGTGTAAAAATAGTTAAAATAGTAAAAGTAGTCTCTCTTAAATTCAATTTATTTTACTCAGGGCAAAAAGTGTTGCAAGCAAGCACATCATCACAGTTTGATTTCATATAAACTGTGGCTGGCTACGCTGTAGCCATAGTAAATTGAATTAAAAATTGAATTACAAATTAATTGCTAAAATGACTGTAGGCAATATTTACAAATAGTTTTATATATATATATTTTTTGTATTTTTAACATTTTCCCATAGCGTTTATCAACTTAACAAATTCAATTTTTAAAGACCGCACAGCAGAAAATTTCAAATGATAACAATCATCGAAATATTCAAATAATTGCTAAAAACAAAAGAAAAAAAAATAAATTAAAAATGTTGCAATATAAAAAGTGTTAACTGTTTTTTTGTTAAAATAAAAAATTTAAATAATACTTATAAATTTTAAAAAATGCTTAAAATTTTTTTAAATGTTGAAAAAAAGTTTGGATGTTAAATTTTTTTTTTTTTATATAAAAACTGTTACATTGTGTATATAAATGACTGATTGAGTGCATAAATATGATAGCAGGGTCAAGATTATTTTTTTAACGCTTATATATGAGTGTACGATTGTTTATAAGAGTGGTTTTAGTTTTTGCGAAGGAAAAAAAATAATTTAACAGTAAAATGATCAAAACGCATTTGAATTTTTTTTCTTTGCAAATTCGCAAAGATCATACTTAATCACTTAAAAATTGAACTCTTAATTAAAATTTGAAATTAAATGTGTGTGGAAAACTTTTTTAGCTCATTTCAAATGCAAAAGTCAATGTGAAAGTTGAAACGTGCCACAGCATCAGCAATGACAACAATTTAATTACACGACAAATAGTTAAAAAGTTTCTTTAAAAAGCATTTGCTTTCATGAGTGCAGTGAAGATACTAAAACGTAATTCTTATCTTCGTAATTTAAATGTAATGACGTGAGCAGTTGATGCAGCATGAAAATGCAACAAAAAGTTACAGCATTTGTTGGTTGTAACTATGCGATAAGTTACATTAAATACTATTTTTTACTCGTTTTTTTCAGCAAATGTACTTTAAACTTGGAAATATCCAATAATAACAACAACCATAATGATAATATATTATTATTGCGGATAATATATCAATGTTATATATAATATTTAATAAATTCTTCATTTTTTTGTAAGAAAAGTTTAATCAATTGATACATTAACTGTATTCTGAATTAAGTTAATTAATGTTTGCAAGATTATTTTACAGAACATACTTTTTTCACTAGATTAAAACAGAAATTTTATTGCAAAAAAAAGAATACTCGTAACAACTGTATTCAATTAATTAAAATAATATAAAAAGAATTTTTGTTGTTGTAGTTCACT
The DNA here is from genome assembly GCF_002237135.1 of Teleopsis dalmanni. Lineage (NCBI taxonomy): Eukaryota > Metazoa > Arthropoda > Insecta > Diptera > Diopsidae > Teleopsis > Teleopsis dalmanni. The sequence goes on along the minus strand of NC_051847.1, from coordinate 191,431,026 downwards.
GCTTTTACAAACCTCTCTAACAAAAAAAAATTTTATAATTAATTATTTGAAATAATATTAAAATACATATATTTAGAAAATACTTCCGTAGTCGAAGAAATGGAAAAAAGCGTATGGGAGAAGAGAGACTGTGTACTTTCAATATCAGTGGAAGTACTTCTTACCTAATAATCTATTCAGAATTTAGCAAATAACAGATAAAATGTAGGCTGGATAAAGAAAGTTATCATCGCCAAATCAATTTATAGAACATAGATTGCTCACTAAATCAATATTTATGATTTTCTTCGAATACTATTTTGATTTGTTTTAATTATATAAATATTATAACACCTTAATCATGAAATTAACAAAAATAATATAGGAAAGAAGAAAATTTTCACAATGTTCCATAATAACCGAAAGACTAAGTTTTAAAATAAACTCTAGTTGAAAAACACGTGCTATCCTAAAATCGTCTAAACCAGTGTTTCACAAATAAAAAGGTTCTGTAGATCGAAAAAATATTCTATATGCTTTACATGGACCGGTAGAATATTCAATCTAAGGACCGGTGCTATCAATACGTATCTACTCAACATTATTATTTGAGTATATGTAAGAAACAATATTTTGCGGATCGGTAATAATCTTAGTAATAATCTTTTTATAAATATATTACCCAAACCAATTTTATGTGAAAAAAATATATAAAAGAATGTTGACAAAAAGTATAATCCGTATTCCATCTGTTTCTTAAACTAACTCATCTGTTGTATCTACACTGGAAAGTAAACAAATATGTTATAACATTCTCTGCAATTATTTTATACTCAGAACTTAAATTTTTTGTATTGAATGTCTAGAATAATAAATTCGGAAAAGCTTGAAAATTAAAATTTTTCGTTAATTACCATAGTTGGATCTTATCATAGACCGTTCTTAATGCATGTAGGAACATTATGGTTTAAACATCATTCTAAAATTTAGAAACTCGTGAATTATTGTATCTAATAACAACCATCTTCAGCTCATAATGTATTTATTAGATTGTTTTATAATATTTTATATATTTCTTAAAACAAATTGTTTCAATACATGCTTATAGCATGATTATGTTATTATTTTGAGTTCGATTGCATCGATACTTACCAAAATATATCTCCAACATTTCTTTATACATAAGCCATAAAAATATATTTCTCCCAGAATCGCATTCTGGAAGTACTCAAACATTCTGAATATAACTGAATTTTCATATTTTCTACTGGCTCTAACATATTCTCTAATAATTTTGGTTAGATATACACATAATTTTAAGTAATTAATTAGCGATTAATTGGTTTGTAAGTAATATTGTTGGAATGACAGAGAGCATTATACAATAATAGAATATTCGATATAAATACATTGAATATAAAATCATTCTAACAAGTAAGGAAGGAAGTAATTGTAATAATTATATATATCTTCATATATATATATATTTTTTTTTTTTAATCATCTTAATCTATGTAAAAAAGAAAGAAATATTCATTTGCTCTCTATTACGTTACAATACATTTCCTTTATTTGTTTTTTAATGTTTTAATAAATGAAATTCATTAAATAATTTTTATCGATTATTATTTATTATGCTACATAACGATTTCATTTTTTGCCATGGTACAAAAACCTAAAAAATGTGGCGGCTATAAAAACAATCAATTTAAAAAAAAGTAGTTACCAATCTAAATAACTTGGTATGTAACAGGCAAGAAACGTCAACCGAGTGTAACGTATCTTGTCTTCCTATTTTGCTTGTTGTTGTTGTTGTTGTTGTTGTTGTTGTGTTTTCAACATTTTATAATAAACTTTTTATTTAATAACAGTTAACATTAAATTTATGAGTACTCAGTTCAATGATTTTATTGAGTTATATCGGTTAAATGGAAAGTATTTAAAATTTGAAATATATTTTTGTTTTTAATTTTTTTTAATTTAATATTTAATTTTATGAAAATATAAATTTTATGATGTTAAGAAATATTAAAACTACAGTTTAATTTAATGTAAATCTTTGTGATGGTATATTTAATGGTATACATTAAGACTGAAAAGTTTTCGGAAATTCTCATTTAAAATTCGCGCGCTGTATATTTTTCGATATTTTAAGTTTATGTAGTTTGGCAGCACTGTCCTTAATTACTATGCCAAAAATGAGCTCGATCTGTCAGACAGTTCGTTTACGGCAGCTGTTGAAACCAGTTCACCTCAGTAGTGCGTTGCGAAATGTCTTCGACGGTCGTACGACCGTCCTGGAAGGCTTTGTACCACTCATAAACTTGAGTTTTCGATAAAACTGATTCCCCATAAGCCTTTTGTAGCATTCGCAACGATTCTGCACACGAAATTTCGTTCGAAACACAAAATTTGATGCAAACTCTTTGTTCAATATTTTTTTCCATTGTTTTTTTCGCAACGCCCTACTGAGGTGAACTGGTTTCAACAGCTGCCGTAAACGAACTGTCTGACAGATCGCGCTCATTTTTGGCATAGTAATTAAGGACAGTGCTGCCAAACTACATAAACTTAAAATATCGAAAAATATACAGCGCGCGAATTTTAAATGAGAATTTCCGAAAACTTTTCGGTCTAATGTATATAAAGTTATACTGTAATTGTTATTTTTCGGTTTCTCTAAAAAAATTTTTAAAAATTAAAATAAATTGGAATAAAATTCGAAGTAAACTGTATAAAGAGATTAAAATGCAATGTTAAATAAATAATATTTAAAAATTATTTCAAGTTCAAATTGTTTAAATTAACATATTTTTAAAAATATAAAATTTCTTTTTAAAAATATGAATATTTTTTTTTAAATAAAAATTGTTATTTGGCAATACTCGAAACAGCTGT
>NC_051847.1:191394061-191428049 GCF_002237135.1 Teleopsis dalmanni | reverse complement strand
TTTTAGTTATATTTTTACTAAATTCTAAGTTTTGAAAGAGAAAAGTAGATAGTAAAAAAATTAAGTTATAAAAACTAATTTTTACTTAGGTTTATATTTTGAGTTCAGTATATAGCTATTTCGGGTGGTGTAAAATTTCAACATAGCTTTCATATTTCTTACCTAAATTTTATTTAAATAAAATATGTACATGTTTATTAAAAAAAATTTATATTTTAAAAAATAATTAATTTAAGGTGGACTTTTTTGACGAAAAGAAAACTAGAAGGTTTCGAAGAGTACTGAAGAAAAAACTACTACAAAAATTTGATTAATTTATTGAAATTTGGCTGACCATCCAACGGTATTTTAAAGTATTGTCAAGTATTTTTATAGTTGTTATTTCTTCATTACTTTTCGAACCCTCTTCTATATTAATTTATATTTTTCTAAAGAAAGTAGTGAACTACAACAACAAAAATTTTATTTTTTTATATTATTTTAATTAATAGAATTTTTGGCTGACCATACAGCTGTTTCGAGTATTGCCAAATAACAATTTTTATTTAAAAAAAAATATTCATATTTTTAAAAAGAAATTTTATATTTTTAAAAATATGTTAATTTAAACAATTTGAACTTGAAATAATTTTTAAATATTATTTATTTAACATTGCATTTTAATCTCTTTATATTTAAATTTTATTCCAATTTATTTTAATTTTTAAAAATTTTTTTAGAGAAACTGAAAAATACCAATTACAGTATAACTTTATATATACCATCATATATACCATCACAAAGATTTACATTAAATTAAACTGCAGTTTTAATATTTCTTAACATCATAAAATTAAATATTAAATTAAAACATTAAAAACAAAAATATATTTCAAATTTTAAATACTTTCCATTTAACCGATATAACTCAATAAAATCATTGAACTGAGTACTCATACATTTAATGTTAACTGTTATTAAATAAAAAGTTTATTATAAAATGTTGAAAACACAACAAATACAACAACAACAAGCAAAATAGGAAGACAAGATACGTTACACTCGGTTGACGTTTCTTGCCTGTTACATACCAGGTTATTTAGATTGGTATCTACTTTTTTTTAAATTGATTGTTTTTATAGCCGCCACATTTTTTAGGTTTTTGTACCATGGCAAAAAAATGAAATCGTTATGTAGCATAATAAATAATAATCGATAAAAATTATTTAATGAATTTCATTTATTAAAACATTAAAAAACAAATAAAGGAAATGTATTGTAACGTAATAGAGAGCAAATGAATATTTCTTTCTTTTTTACATAGATTAAGATGATTAAAAAAAAAAAATATATATATATATGAAGATATATATAATTATTACAATTACTTCCTTCCTTACTTGTTAGAATGATTTTATATTCAATGTATTTATATCGAATATTCTATTATTGTATAATGCTCTCTGTCATTCCAACAATATTACTTACAAACCAATTAATCGCTAATTAATTACTTAAAATTATGTGTATATCTAACCAAAATTATTAGAGAATATGTTAGAGCCAGTAGAAAATATGAAAATTCAGTTATATTCAGAATGTTTGAGTACTTCCAGAATGCGATTCTGGGAGAAATATATTTTTATGGCTTATGTATAAAGAAATGTTGGAGATATATTTTGGTAAGTATCGATGCAATCGAACTCAAAATAATAACATAATCATGCTATAAGCATGTATTGAAACAATTTGTTTTAAGAAATATATAAAATATTATAAAACAATCTAATAAATACATTATGAGCTGAAGATGGTTGTTATTAGATACAATAATTCACGAGTTTCTAAATTTTAGAATGATGTTTAAACCATAATGTTCCTACATGCATTAAGAACGGTCTATGATAAGATCCAACTATGGTAATTAACGAAAAATTTTAATTTTCAAGCTTTTCCGAATTTATTATTCTAGACATTCAATACAAAAAATTTAAGTTCTGAGTATAAAATAATTGCAGAGAATGTTATAACATATTTGTTTACTTTCCAGTGTAGATACAACAGATGAGTTAGTTTAAGAAACAGATGGAATACGGATTATACTTTTTGTCAACATTCTTTTATATATTTTTTTCACATAAAATTGGTTTGGGTAATATATTTATAAAAAGATTATTACTAAGATTATTACCGATCCGCAAAATATTGTTTCTTACATATACTCAAATAATAATGTTGAGTAGATACGTATTGATAGCACCGGTCCTTAGATTGAATATTCTACCGGTCCATGTAAAGCATATAGAATATTTTTTCGATCTACAGAACCTTTTTATTTGTGAAACACTGGTTTAGACGATTTTAGGATAGCACGTGTTTTTCAACTAGAGTTTATTTTAAAACTTAGTCTTTCGGTTATTATGGAACATTGTGAAAATTTTCTTCTTTCCTATATTATTTTTGTTAATTTCATGATTAAGGTGTTATAATATTTATATAATTAAAACAAATCAAAATAGTATTCGAAGAAAATCATAAATATTGATTTAGTGAGCAATCTATGTTCTATAAATTGATTTGGCGATGATAACTTTCTTTATCCAGCCTACATTTTATCTGTTATTTGCTAAATTCTGAATAGATTATTAGGTAAGAAGTACTTCCACTGATATTGAAAGTACACAGTCTCTCTTCTCCCATACGCTTTTTTCCATTTCTTCGACTACGGAAGTATTTTCTAAATATATGTATTTTAATATTATTTCAAATAATTAATTATAAAATTTTTTTTTGTTAGAGAGGTTTGTAAAAGCAGTGAACTACAACAACAAAAATTCTTTTTATATTATTTTAATTAATTGAATACAGTTGTTACGAGTATTCTTTTTTTTGCAATAAAATTTCTGTTTTAATCTAGTGAAAAAAGTATGTTCTGTAAAATAATCTTGCAAACATTAATTAACTTAATTCAGAATACAGTTAATGTATCAATTGATTAAACTTTTCTTACAAAAAAATGAAGAATTTATTAAATATTATATATAACATTGATATATTATCCGCAATAATAATATATTATCATTATGGTTGTTGTTATTATTGGATATTTCCAAGTTTAAAGTACATTTGCTGAAAAAAACGAGTAAAAAATAGTATTTAATGTAACTTATCGCATAGTTACAACCAACAAATGCTGTAACTTTTTGTTGCATTTTCATGCTGCATCAACTGCTCACGTCATTACATTTAAATTACGAAGATAAGAATTACGTTTTAGTATCTTCACTGCACTCATGAAAGCAAATGCTTTTTAAAGAAACTTTTTAACTATTTGTCGTGTAATTAAATTGTTGTCATTGCTGATGCTGTGGCACGTTTCAACTTTCACATTGACTTTTGCATTTGAAATGAGCTAAAAAAGTTTTCCACACACATTTAATTTCAAATTTTAATTAAGAGTTCAATTTTTAAGTGATTAAGTATGATCTTTGCGAATTTGCAAAGAAAAAAAATTCAAATGCGTTTTGATCATTTTACTGTTAAATTATTTTTTTTCCTTCGCAAAAACTAAAACTACTCTTATAAACAATCGTACACTCCTATATAAGCGTTAAAAAAATAATCTTGACCCTGCTATCATTTTTATGCACTCAATCAGTCATTTATATACACAATGTAACAGTTTTTATATAAAACAAAAAAAAATTTAACATCCAAACTTTTTTCAACATTTAAAAAAATTTTAAGCATTTTTTAAAATTTATAAGTATTATTTAAATTTTTTATTTTAACAAAAAAAACAGTTAACACTTTTTATATTGCAACATTTTTAATTTATTTTTTTTTTCTTTTGTTTTTAGCAATTATTTGAATATTTCGATGATTGTTATCATTTGAAATTTTCTGCTGTGCGGTCTTTAAAAATTGAATTTGTTAAGTTGATAAACGCTCTGGGAAAATGTTAAAAATACAAAAAAAATATATATATATAAAACTATTTGTAAATATTGCCTACAGTCATTTTAGCAATTAATTTGTAATTCAATTTTTAATTCAATTTACTATGGCTACAACATAGCCAGCCACAGTTTATATGAAATCAAACTGTGATGATGTGCTTGCTTGCAACACTTTTTGCCCTGAGTAAAATAAATTGAATTTAAGAGAGACTACTTTTACTATTTTAACTATTTTTACAAATATAAAATATACATTTTTATATTATTTTTATGTTTATATTTTAGTTAAACGCTTTATTAGATTTAATTTTAAATGCAATTACTGTGACAAATTGATTAAAGCATGTTGATTACTTTTAAATAGTATTTTAACAATGAAATTGTCTTACATACTCTAGACTGGGAGTTAATAACTGAGTGACAACAAATTGTAATAAATACTTAACTGGATTATGTTCAAGGAATGTAAATAATATACAAAAAACAAATGCAAAAAAAAAAAAAACAAAAATCAAATAAAAACAGTCTGACAAGTAAAAACCGAGATATTAAATGCATTAAATTTAAAAAATATCGAGATAAAAGAGCATTTTATTTACACAATATTTTGAAAATAAAAGAAAAAAATTTTTTCTATAAAAATTGTGCTAGTTTTTTAGGGTTAACACTAAGAATATCTAACTGAATGCATCATATAAACAAAAAAACTATAACTAGTGAAGTTATAGATATATGTGTATTAGTTTATAGACCAAAACAAACTTCATGAAACACATGTTGTTCATTTATTGTTTTAATCTTGCTATTGGCTGTAAATACAACAATATTCAAATGTTCTCTACGAGACAAAGTACTGCATTCTACTGAGATCATTTTCTATAACTTATTGCAATAGCTTGACCATAACTTGACGGAAGTTCATTTATAAATCGTCGGTAGTTCGAGAATTCTTCACATAAACACAATCCTTTATATAACTCTATTAAAACCACTACACTAAAACTTAAAATTAAACGTACGAGATATTTCCCGCGCAACAAAGCAAAAAATATGATATGTTGTGTATCTTTTGGTACTGCTTTATAGAAATCACATGTCTCCCTACCAATGTCTTCACTTTCAAGCGAAAAAAATTAGTAATCATGTGGTTTTAGCGATTAGAATTAACGATTTGTATCACATCTGTAATGATTTTTCGGCAATTTATGTACTTATGGATTCGCACTTGCCATGATGTGACAATCTAGTTTATTGGCATATTCACTAAAGGAAAAATGAGACTGATCACTAAAGAAAAATCATCACTATTTTTGACGTAAATCCTCACAATTTCATCACGTTCAACAGTTGTAAAACAATCTATATGGTAAAATGGCATTATATAAATTAAACACATGAGGGATGCCTTAGTTAACATATGTCAGCGAAATAGTGCTGCCAAATCAAGTCTACAGCATGGATAACCTTACATTAAAAATTTACCATACTGTTAAACATTTTTTTTATTTATAAGCATTTTTTTTTCTTAATAATTAAATTTTTTTATAATAATCTTTTTTATTTATAATAATTTTATTTTATAAATAATAATTTTTTTTATATATAATAATTTGTTTTTTATTTTATTTTCATTTTTTTTTATTTTCGTTTTTAAAACACCAAAGAAACATATATAAATAACCTGTAATCTTTGATAATAATTTTCAATATAAATTAATTACATCTCTTACCAATCAATTAAGACATGTCAAATTAATTTAAAACTAAGCAAAATCTGTTATTTTAAATAACTTATGCAATAGCATAACACATCCAGACATTACTCAAAATATATGGAATGATTTAATTGCTTTTTACTTGTAATTCATATCTATTACGTAATCGTCACTATTAAATTTTAATTAATCTATACCAAAATCATACTAAAAGTGATAATTAAAAAACATTCCAAACGAATATAGTATGTCTAACAAAGTCTATGTCTGTAAGTCTTTGTTCACAAAGTAACATATAACCATTAAAACAACAAATTAGTTTCAAAATTGGTTAATAAATAATCAATTTAATAAACTTGACATATTTCTTTAATATTTTGAACAAATTTAACATCATTTTTACAGACACATATGACAGTACACGAGCACCAGCACCAGCACCAGTGCCAGTGTTGTGAGTCAAAGTTAAATACATACCGGGCAGATACAAAGATACGAGTGTAAAAATACAAAGGCAGGCAAGGCAGGCAGGCAGGCAAATTACTTTGTTTAGTGCGAGTACCAATAGGTGTAGACGTGCAAATGCTCATACAAAATATGCGTTAATATTCGGACACACTTCAAATGTCAAAAAGTCGCAAAACTGAAGACCAACAAAACAAACCCCAAAAGTGTTAACAATTTTGATGTTTGTCAAGACGCGCAGCAGCGATCGAACGAAAATCGCATGTAAATTGTCAATTTTTTGCAAACAATTTGTTTAACATTATGATTGATTTGTGTGAAGCTATTTGATCGATTGATTCGACAACTCGATTTAAACTCATAATTTAATTAATTCAGCAACTTGTATGCAGGCAGGCAATAGTTTTCAATTATTTGCTTATGCTGATAATTATTTCAAATGTTATTGTGAAGACCAATTGATGAAGTTGACAATGAGACGACGAATGGCAAAACGTGTATGCATTGTCATAATAACCGACTGATACGAAAATATTGGACACTGGTGTCAAGAAGTTGTTGTTCATGGTGATAAAAATAGTTCTATTGTTTATTAATTTTATTATTATTATTAAAATTTTTATTAGTTTATTTAATTAAATCTAAGAATATTTATTATTAATAATTTTTAATAATCATAAAACTGGGTAGTAAAAAATATTACTCATACGCAGCGTGTGCCAATAGAAATATATTTTCTGCAAAAATTTAAGAAATAGAATTGAAAAATAGCACTTCAAATCACTGACTGGTCGCATCATATGCGCACAAACTAAATCTAATTCACGGCGATGCTTGTAGGAAATGCAACGAGCCGAATGCAAAAGAAATTCTTTAGCATCTGCTGTGTAAGTGCCCGGTTCTCTCGAGAACTCGACAAAAATACTTGGGGGGCTGTCAGTTTTATCGGACTGGAGCATATACTTGAGATTTCGGTTGAAATCCTAATAAAAATCGCTAATAAAATACGCATCCTAAGTGCTGCACACAATCGGTAAAAATAAGACTCTGAACTGGTATCAGATTGGTCTACGCTTGGTCTTTTTGGTCTGCCAGCATAACCTAAAACCTAAAACTTCAACAAAACTAGAATAAACAGTTTTTAATTATTAAAATTATAAACACTAAATAACTTAATAAACTTAAATAAAGAAAGAAAACACGAGGGCTGTTTGAAAAGTTAGTAACAAAATAAAAGGGATAGAGTTTTTCGATATTACCTACATCGATTACTGCATCAGTATTTCCATATTTTTTTAAACCTTTTTAAAAAAAAAAATTCTTCAAAGTATAATTTAATTGCATTAATAAATTCTATTTATTTCGATTGATATTTTTCACATCAATGTATGTTAAGTACCTTTTATATATAAAAACAAATTTAATTTATATGAGTCCAATCTAATGAATATGAAGAATGTGATTGCACCTCGCATTTATAAATTCGATTGATTTATTGCGTTCTATATTTCACATCAATATAATATATAATTTTGAAAACAAATTAAACTTAAATAGGTCAAATCTAGTAAATATGGTCAATGTGATTGCACCTCATAACATAATTCGATCATATTTTGCTATTACAAAATTGGCTTACTAAATGAAAATTATGTATAATTTAACTATCGGAAAAATAGCTTATTAAAAAAATTTAAGTAATGAAAAATAGAAGAACTATAAGAGAAAATTCAATTAATGCACTTCATAATTAACGTTTGTAAATGGAGAGAAAATTAAACACCAGATTAACCTAATGCATCTAATGGCACAACGCATGTTTGAACGGCAAGCAATATTCTGAACAATTGGATAAATCAATATGGAGAAGAATTTCTTTAATAATATAATTATTTATTTGTGAATCCATTTTATAGATATTTAAAATATATATACAGTTTTCAATTTAATTCAATTGGATAATCTTTGTATTCAAGTCTAATTTCCAAAAGAATTAGAAAGATGAAGACAACATAGAAGATGATTAATATGGAGCAATTAGCTGAAATATTTCAAACTTCTTGCAGTTCTAAATAAATGTGAATATCAGGTAGACAGATAACAATAAAATTATTTATTCAAGCTTAGCAATTTCAATAAAGTTCATATAAATAGCAAACGAAATGGTCTGTGTTTTATGATCTATTATGGTGTGATCTCACTCGTATGCCTGTAATAGCCCCGAACCCCTTTCCTCTCATTAATTGCAGTTTTAATTATCAGTTTTTTCCTGACATCTTTTATTAAAGCTTTTCTTTATTTTGTTAATTTTTGTTCTGAATAACCCTTAATTAACAAACCTATAAAGTCATTGAATCAACGAAGGAGTAGTATAGATCTAACGCCATATTTTTATAGATCAATAGATATATCAACAGAGCCTTTATTAGTCCAGGGTATCAGCTAATTTATTATCTACAACACCGCATTGATCTGAAACCTATATAAGATATACTATGTAAGATGTACTCTTTTCACAATTTGCAAAGATGTTTAACTTTATTCTCTGATTATCTTTAAAGAGCTAGAAAGAAAATGCACTAAAAATACCGATGTACTTCCCGCTCTATAATAGCTTATTTAAAATTCAAGCCGATAGTTTTATGGATATAGTTGATTGTAGTGGTATAGTCGAGTATATACAGTTCATTTAAAGTTTTATAATTTTTATTTTTTGCACACGTTAAATACTAACTTATTTAGGATGAAATTCACTATTTCAAATAGTAAATTTATATATTTTCCCTATACCTTGCTATGCGCTTTGCTCTACAAGTGTTATTTATTTATTTCACAAATACCTTTTTTATGAAGTTATTTTTTTATTTATTTATTTTATTTATAACTTTTTGTATACATTTTTTGTAAATCCTTTTTTTTATATATTATTTAATATTATTTTTACATATTTTTTTATATATATTTTATTATATTTTTTATATTATTTTTATTCATTTTTTAATATATTTTTATATATATTTTTTAAAAACATTTTTTTTTTATTTTTGTTTATAATTTTGTTTTTTATAGTTTTAAAGTTTAATTCTTTCTTTTTTGTAGTAATAATTTGAATAACAATTTTTTAATATTATTTGTTTTTATATTATTTTATTAATCAAGAATGTAAACCGATATATATCAATTTTGTGACAAGTACACAATGTTCAATACATAATCAACAGTTATAATTAGAGTTATAGCAATATTATTTTAGGTTAATTTGAATATAGTTCACTATATGAATTTTAATAAAACCGGAACTATATATACATTTATGGTGCGTTAATCGCATAAATTAACTATAAAAATAAAACAAAACAAACATACAATAATAAAATTTTGCCAATAGTTCGGTTTAAGCATTCAAAATTACATATATAAATTTGTATATATTATTAGTATTTATATACACAATATATATATGTTTATATACATTTGTACAAAACAGAAAAGAAATGCTTTTACGTCAAAATAATGATTGTGGCATAAAGCACGACCAAGACATTACAATGAGTAAAACTAAACGGAAAAGAAGCCAATAATGATGATGTACATTTGAATGTTATTGGGGAAACAGCTTTGTAACAGTCGATCAATAGTAGTAGGTAAGTTGAAATTTATCATATGTAACCATTTATGGCTAATAACACTCATACGTGCATGTACTTGTTCATATGCATACATTGATTCATATAGTCTAGTCACTCTCTGGCTCAGTTACTCTATCAGTCAGTCACTTATATGCTTGCTTTTATTAATATTGTCCATCCATCAGCAATATTTAACATTAAATGAAAGAGATGGACTTTCCCTTTTTGCTGACATAACAATTGTGCGGCATTTCAGTCTTTAATTTATTTATTTTTTTTTTTTCTCTCTTCACGCTTATTTCATTGTTCGGGTGTATCGGAATTTTTATAATTTTTGTTACTTCTTCTTCTTCTTTTGGCCTCTTTTATTTTTTTTCACCCATTGATTTCCTGTCTTCTGTTTTAAGTACACTTAGTAAGGCGATACTATAACTCCATATTAATAATACTAATAATAAAAATAATAATAATAAGAATAATATAAATTTCCAAAATATATATTAGAGTACTGATAACTGATTGAAAGAATTTTTTGTTATTAAAGATAATTTTTATTAAAAACTTTATGACGTTATGACGGCCATCATCACTAGTAGAGTGTGAATATTATGAGAATTTGGGGAATTTTTCTACAAAAAAATCCAGTTTAGCTAAATGTTAATTTTTTATATTAACACTAAAAGTTATTGTAATAAAACAATTTAGTTTGTTTATATAGAATATTTGTTTACGTTTTTTAGTATTTCTGTTGTTGTTTATATTACGTAAGGTAAACATCGTAATGATATCAAGGATAGATTAACAATATCATAATTAGAATTTTTTCTTTAATTAAAAATTATTAATTAACAATTTTATTTTAAAACTGGAAATTTATTTATAGGAACTATGTTAAAGTAATCGTTTAGGATAACTTACGTAGAAAGATGACTAAGCTTCTTTTTTTTACAAAGAGAGGGAACTAAAGGTTGATGAATAATGTAGATTTGGGCGGCTAATGAAGATGCCGACTGATGTATACATATTTAGGTATCTGATATTTAGGTATTCATTAAAATTTTGTGATTTAAATCAAATGACTCATTGACTTGCATGAAATACTTTTGTGATAAATATGCAAAAAACCAAGAGCACAGTATGTGTTTCAAAATATTTATTTAAGTATTTGCAGTAACATAAAACACATTTGACGTATATTGTACAAATAATGATTCAAACGAAATTTAACGTAAAAATATATTTTACTTATAATTCAGTTATAATTTTGTTTTATTTTTTATTTAAATGAACATTATTACTTTCAAATTCTAATTATATTAAGGGCTATGTTATACACACAGTCATGGTCCCGTCAAATATGAATTTGCTGTTGTTCTTTTTAATGTAAAGTAATGAATGAGAATAAATGAATAGAATGAGTATAAGAGAGAAATTTTGAATTAACTTTGATCACAACACAGCAGTCTTTGTCACTTTAGATTAAAATGGTTTTGCTCAGTATTAAATTTCAGAATATTTATCTTTTAAGAGCTTATAAACATATTTTTGTATAAATACACTCACATAAACACACAAAAATAGTAACTATTATAATTACTATATAGTAAAATATTATTACTTCCTTCATGATGTTTATTCTCATACTAGTAATGATAAAAAAAGACAACTCAAAAGTACCAGAGCAGCACTAAAAGTATGAAATTGATAATTATTAAATGTCTCTCTGTATGAACTACGTTTTGAACATGACCAAAAAGAATATAAAATTGTCGTATCTATATAACATAGCCCTAAGTTCTACAATATATTCTCGGAGTGGCATATAGACTAAGTGGTATTTAGATAAAAATACATATAAATGTATAAGTATCCAGAGAGACTCCATATACCGATTCGAAGGTATTAAAATATATATCGAACAGAAGATTACCAATGGATGAAACCGATACATTATGCAATTATAGAATTCTTTTTAAAAAACGGTTTTAAGGCATAAGAATTTCACATCAAAGCGATAAATATGTGAGAGGAATCGACTTGAAAATGATCCATATTATAGGCGTCTAAAAACATATCTATAAACATATGTGTATATATTAATCATATAAAGTTATTGATATAAATCCACAAAAGCATTTAAATTAATTTTAATAATAAATTTTCAAAATCCATAACAAATAATAACTTCAATTAAAAACATAATTTTGTTAAATTTAACAACCAGATATATATTACTTTTTTTTGTAATTATGTAAAGATAATTCAGCAACTTTTTATATATTTACTTAAATGTTTCTTTTTTTAATACTATCAAAATTATCAAAATATGTTAACATAAACATTAATGTATTCGCTTGGTTTCTTTTGTAAATAATTTGCAATTTATTTAATGCATTAACATTTTTCTGACATTTTGTACTCTTGTTAATGTTAACATTAACATTAACAGACATAAAATATGTTAAAGCCAAAATTTGAAGTGGGTATGATTATCAAAATTCGATTCATTGGAATTTGACGATGTCACGACATAGCTTTCACGTTTCATTACTAACAACTAAACTATTTATTAAGCATACATTAATATTATTTTTTTTGTGATTTTACCATAAAATATATTTCTTCATAATTTTTCTGATTATGTTTTTGATATTGATTTTATGGTAATTTTAGCATTATTTTGTGAAATTATTTACTTTTGAAGTTGCATAGAAAGAAAATATTTTGCAAATAGGTATTTGATATTTATTTCTAAATTAGTTTAAATATTGATAAGATAAGGTAAATAATTTAAAAGTGATATTAAACAAAGAAAAACGTATCTATAAGATTTAATAACATAGGGAGAAGGTAAATAAAAATAAAAAAGACTAAGAGTATTCTAAATATTCAGTGGAGTTGACTATTTTGGGATATTTAGAAATTCTCAGGCAGAAGACATATTCTTTTTTATCCAATAGATGAAATACTTTTCGTTGGCTTAAGGTCAGTAGTTAGGTGCTTTGTATTAAGTACTTAACGTAACCAAACTAGTAAATTACTAACTCCCTGCGTCTCTTGCTAGAGAACTTTCTAATATTAGGTATAAAATCTGTCCGTCTTATTGATATATTGAGGCACCATAAAATTACTATCTTAATACTTAGTAATCACAAAAACGTAACTAATATTATTTACGGGACTGTTTCTTAGGAAATGGGTATTCCTTTTTAATAATTCAAATTAAGATGCAAAATGCATGGTTTATAAAAAAAACAAACAACAAGATTATATCAATTAAATTTTTTCATAATCAACAAGAACTAAACTTAATATTTCAAACTTTTTCCAATTAATTTATGTACATAAATAAAAAAAGTAGTAGAATTCAATACGAAATAAATTATTAAATAAAATACAATTAAGAAACTTTTACTTTATAATATAAAATGTTTAAAGACCGAAACTCTTAATTAATTTTAATTAATTACAAACCAATTAGATATAAAAACTACTAATTAGATATAAAAAACTAAGAACAATCACAGTTTTTTTAATTCTATAATAATTAAGGAAAATGTTTTTAACTAGTAATTAATATTTTTAATTGATAACAGTACATAAATGATTATTTATTAAAAATTATAGATAGAATGTTTAAGACTACCACCTATCTCCTGTTTATATAATATAACGTCTGTTAATTATGTATATATAATTAATGTCTGTCCATTAAATTTAAAATAAATCGAATTTAAATTGTATTTGATCAAAGTCTATGCAACAACTTATTTTTCATTATTATATGGGAAACAGTTCGACTTGAGTTTTAATCGTATTAGATCTCATTTATCTACTTTCTATCTTTTGCTACAACCAACCAGTTTTTGGTGACTTTTTATCCATCATCTGTCACATTATCCTACCTTCTTATTCGCTGCCTTCTTCGGCCTTCTAGTTGAACAGGGTTGCAATTTTAATATTTTGTTAAGTGTCTAGTTGTCATCAGCAACATCATTTAGATTATGTTTTATCCATTTTAATATTCATTATAGCATCTACTGCAGATAGATACCACAAATATATAGATGAAAAGTAATCTTATTTATTTATTAATTAGTTCAAGAATGGATGATCAACATTCAGCAAGAATGTTGAATATTTCAATTAATTTTACAATATTAAATCAAGTATGTACTTTTCAATTTTTTCTTATTATTTAGTCTATTGAAAAGTTTATAAAGAACGTTAGAATTTTAGGCTATTTTGTATACTTTCCACGTAAAGTACATGTCAAAAAGACAAAATTAATCAAAAATTATGTTTTTGAAAATATTACTGATATTTGACATATAGCTGTGGTTTATGTGTGTGTGTTCTAATATAACTCAGTAAGTGACAACCACAAATTAACAAAATTCTTAGTGTGAACAACACAATTCAAGCACAACGTTAGTGTAGATGTCTTAAATATAGGATTATAGTTCTAATTTGGCAGCATTCGTACAATTAAAACCAAAATATATATTCAAAGATGAGTGATGATGGTTATTTGGCAGTACCTAAAACAACTGTATGGTCAGTCAAAAAATTTATTTAATTAAAAAACAACATTTTTTATTGTTATTCAATACTAATTAAACAACTACAGTTTAGATGATTTCTGTTATCATTTGACTTTACAAACAGCTTCATTAGCTTAATATACTTTCCAGTCACATTGGTATGAAAGATATATAAATGAAAGAGCCTAATACTGAGCCTAATAAAATTTCGTTTTCGTTTAACAAATCCCGTTTAAGTGATCACTACTCACTTCAAAATAAATTATAACACCTGGTTTTTCTTCCTGATTATTTAAAAAACATTTACACGGCACATAAATTACTCATCATCAAATTGTTTTTATGTATTGAATGTATTTTGTTATATTTTTAAATGTTCCACACGCAATGAAATCAAAGTAAAATATCAAGTTTATCATTATATGTCGAGACGAGTGCCGATATCACTTTGATAACAAGACGTATGAGCAACATGTCAAAATGGTACACAAACATTAATTACGTATATTTACAAACAAGTTTCTACTAAAATATTTTTGGACACTTATACGCAAATGAGGTAATGCAACATCACTTAAACACCACTGCAAATCCTGTAAAGTCCTTAAATACACTAAATTACATAAAGCGATATCCCAACACGAACCGGTTCCATATAAACAAGCATTCAGATAAACTAAATAATTAAAATTATAAAAAACAATTTCATATAAATATAGACTTTATATATATTGTATTGAAAAAAAAATAAATAATAGATAAAAAATAATTTTTTTCAATGCGAAATGCGAAATTTGAACTCATTTTTATGTGCATTTTCTTCGATGCACATCTCATTCATTGCAGCCGCACAGGTTGCCGTTGCAGTTGCAGTGCAAGTGTTGCGCCGTGCCGCATATTTGCCATGCAGCATTTGACGCGTGCCACAATTTATCTCAAATGTTATTGCACTCAAAATTAATGCTTTTAACTCTTAAGTGTGTTTGTCATGGTGCAAAAATGTAGTAATTTTCTTCTTTTGCCATTTTAAATCGTTTCAACTTTGTCTGTATCTCTGTATCTTTTATTGACTTTACAGTTTTCATTATTTTTTTATTGCCGTAGAGTTTATATTGTCATTAGCCATATTTATGGACATTATATACATTGTTTTGCTTTATGAATGTCATTTTTATTAGTGTTTGTTTTAATTTACTTTTAATTTTTACTAACTTATGTTTAGCCTTTTCCGAGTTAGTGCATCTGGGCACTTTTACTCTATAATGGCTGGGGAGTTTCTGCAGAGTCCCACCCATCTCACTGACTAATTTGAGTATTCCTCATAATCTTCGTGATTAGTGATTGATTGATCTAAGATAGTGCTAAGTAGGGCAGCCTGTCGGTTTTCGCATATAGCTTCAGAGCTCTGTCCCTTATGTATTTTTTGACAGGATCTATTCTAAGGTTTCTTAGCATGTCATTCGTGCGGATGTACCTGACTTTGAGCAACTTGTAGCTTTTGGATAGTAGAGTCGGCAGCTTTGCTATACGCGACACACCCATAAAGTAGTGCTGGTTTAATTATCTGACTAAGTAATTAATATAATAGTTTAAAGAAACTAGATGCTATATATGTTATATGCTAGATGCTAAATGCTAATCATACATTTTTTCGTTAAACTATTATTTATAAGTTTTCAATTAAGTCATATCAAAAAAGTAATTATTTATTTATAGCTATAGAACTAAATTGAAATAAAATTTGTCCATTTTCAACTAGCCTTGAAACCTTTTTGCTCCACTTTTCTCATCATTTTGAAGAGTTTATAGAGACTGTATAAACAGCCGGACGCATTGATAAAAACAAATATTTAATTTATGCTAGACATGCTGTCGAGTGAGTTAAAAATTGTGTGCCAGGTTCAGATACTTTAATCTAAACTTAACTACGCCCAAAGAGTTGCTCAACAGGTGTTTACGTATCTTTTTCTAGAATATCCGCGAACATTAACAATGTACAATTAGGTTAGGTTGAGTTGGTGTAGTGACCTTGTGCCCAAAGCCCATTTGTTTTTAAATAATGGATCGATGCGATACCACGGATTAGCGTTGCTCATACGCAGACTAGAGATTATCATGCGAGTAACACCGAAAGGCACGACTCCCCCATCCAAGTGGAAGTTAACTGACCTCATAAATCTATAAACTTGGCCAAAATCTCAATTTTGCACCGTAAATTTTAAATCTGATCCTAATCAATTATAAAGTATGTAAGAAATGCAGAGGACTGAAAAAAAAGGAAACATTGAAAGACCTACTTAACAGAAGTCCTCCGTTGTTAAGAAGTTACATTAAATGTTTGGGGGTTTCCAATAACAGAAGTTGGACAACAAAATAACAAAAATGGAGTTTTCAACACTGCTTAGAGTTAAAAAGAAATTATCGACATCTTACATAGTACCATGGTACAAATCTAATACTACTCTATCTCTTATTTATACTACTATATAGTCATATAGTATAGTATATATAGTACTACTATATAGTATGATTTCTTACTATATTTTGTTGGATATATGATCAGTAACGAAAACAATAAAAGGTAAAAATAAAAAATAGGGAATAATAGAAATGACAAAAAAGTTTGATAAATGTATCTAAAAAAATCAGATGAAAAAAGAAAAAGGACATAAACGTTATTCATTCTTAGGACATCATAACCCAATAATCATTAACTAGTTCCTGTAAAAAGGATTTAGTGCTTAGTTGCTCTGTGTTATCCATATTCTCGAGACAACATTACCTCGGTTCTATCAAGACGCCCAGCATGGTATGAAGTATCGAACTGAGTTGTTCCCTGTGGTGACTACGATTAGCAGTCGAAGATTTTTTTTTTGTCTAATTGTAGAAGAAATTTTCTTCTGTTTATTATATTGCAGTGGTCTTGTTTTAACTAATATCACTCAGCACTAATATGTGTGGCCTACATTATGATACACAGGCTTTTAGTTAACGCTATTAAACAACTATAAAAAATAATACATGCGAAAGACATTGGAATTTCCACAAAGTAAAGCTTCTTTCTTATTTCATAAATGGAATTGTTATATTTATTGCATATTTATAAATTCAGTGATATAAAAATGCGTTAATTTGATGGTGTATGCATATTAAAACGCAACCATTTCTTTATTGACCTCATAAATTATTATGAATTTCACACCACAAAATGCAACTTGTTGCATTACCCAACAAATAAAACAATATAAATAAATAATGTATATAATACAAAGCATAAGCACCCATATAGGTGTCTTTAGTAAACCCAAAAAGTGAGTGCATTTCAAGATTTACAGCATTTTTAATCAGGTAATAGTAGGCTATAAGGTCCATGTAAAAAAAATTACATGCATATGTGACGGTAATATTGCGTTCAAGTGATTGTGAGAAAAAAAATTTATTTTTTTTGGCCACAATTTGTTACCGAAACACCAAAATAACAAGTTTAACAAAGGCACTTGAGGTACAAGAGCATCAATTAAAAACCAAAAGAAACTTGACCAAGAGGCTTTTGGGAAAAAGTGATGCTTTCATGTAAACTGTAAATTGTCTTGGTGAACTCACAACCAACAATAATAAAAAAAAAATCAAAATCGATTGAAAAAGCTGAATCGCTGAATAGTTGAACTGCAATCACGTCAAAACTATAACTGTAGGTAGTCACCTGGGAGACGATACAATGCGTTGATGAAGTTAATGATAAAAACGTTGATGGTCAACATAAACATAAACAAAATAAAGTGTAAAAACGCTACGAAATTTATGAGAAACTAAAGATATTGGCTTATGCAACAACTATCTCAACCAGCAACATTTAAATTGGCTTTTAAAATCTCCCAAAAATTTTAAGTAAAAGAAAAAAAAAGTTTTAATAATAAACTTACTTCCAATCAACAAAAAACAACTTTTGTCTGTTACAATTATTTTTCTATATGCATTTTAACACCAGAGCGCAACCTCTTTCATACTATACCTACATATACTCGCATATCCGTAGTAGTCTTTTTCGTAAACATTTAAGCAGTGAGTATATATAAATATATCTTTTTTTATTTATTTTTATTGTCATAAAATTTTTTTCTTTCCCCATATTTTGTTTTTAATTTTTTACTTATTGTTTCTACACATCTCATCTCACTCGTCGTATTTGACTAAATCGAACAAGAAAATGTGATCAACAAAACGCAAACCAGTTTGCGAGTATATGAGGCTTTGCTTCCCGAAATTGGGTCAGCAAGACACAAATCCAGTTCAAACAATATTTGGCCCAAAGTACATGTTGACTCAGTAAACAGGTGTAGGCCACACAGCGCAATCAGCCAATATTCCAGCACATACAGCACATACAGCACAGCTACACACACTGAAATGATGCGGAGATAATAATTTTAACCTCATGAAAATCAAAGATGCTAAACTCACTTTTAATATTTGGAATTGGAATTGGTTAATGCTCAGTGAGATAAAGCGTGAAATTTAAAAGATTTTGTAATTGAAGACCTTTAAGCGAAATACCCGAAATAAGCCAAGTTAACGTGTACGCGCATTCAACCTTTGAAGCGCATTCATGCGCATAGAACCACCTAGCCATCTAGCCATCTAGCCACCTATCCACCTTAACACCTAACAACATTGGCCACCTCGTTGATCTTATGTAATTTTCGTTTCCATTTTCGTTATTTATGAATGAATATTAAAATTTAATCATATAATTTAAAAAAAAAAATAAATAAATAAAATACAATTTTTATTTAATGAAATTTACATTTTGGCTTTGTGTTAACGCAAATTCCTTCATTTTTAGTCATGACGCGTAGCTTGTCGCTCGTTGGCCTGACCAAAAATGCCAAAGAAACCAATTTTGTTTCCATCTCTCAATCTCCTCATGCTATTTTACGTCACTTTAGTGTTATTTTGTATACAATTTGGCACAGCTCAACAATAAAAGCAACAATAAAAAATGAAAAGACAGAAGTGAAAGTGTTTGCAAATTTAAGTAAAAAATTTGGACATCGCCACTTAAAATTTTATTTATGCGCTTTTATCGGGCGTCAACATTTTATGATTTACAACAATTTGTAAATTTTTGTAATTACGGAATTTTATTATTTGTTTTTTCCATACGTCACTTTGGTTTCTGCCCTTAGCTTTGAATTTGTGAATTTGTGTCGGATAATTAATAAGTACACGTGAAAAAATTTACAGTAGTAACTATAGATCACAAAAAAGAGAAATATTCCGACGATCAAAACTAATGCCCACCACAAAAATTTTACCGAATTACCATAGGATAGCACATAAATAAAAAAATGTAACATAAATAATAAAACCATTATTATTATTGTATCGCTGTATAATAATTGAAACAAATGTTTTTCAATTTTTTTAGGTACAGTATATGTTTTTTTTGTTAGATAGACTTGTTCTTAACAGCCTGTATCTCGATAATTATAAAAATTAAAAACCCAACCCACTCACCTATATGATTTTCTTTACTTTTTAGATGAAGGAACCAACTACCCAAGATAAAGCACCCAAGATTAATGAAACAAATGTTTTTTAATTTTTTTAGGTATATTATGCTCAACTGTATTTTTTTTTTTTTTGATAGAATTGCCTTCAATACCCTGTATCTCGATAATTATAAAAATTAAAAACCCAACCCACTCATATGAGTTCCTTTGCTTTTTGGACGAAGGAACCAACTACCCAAGATAAAGCATTTCAATACGAAATAGCCTATGTGTTCATATAGGTTCACTCCTATAATTATTTACGCTTTTGGACAAAATATAAAATTTCAATACGAAACACTCTGTGTATTTTATTATATTTTACCTCATTTATGTTTTATAATATTCTATCTCACTTATATAATATCGTACGCTTTTTGGATGAAAGAACCAACTACCCAAGATAAAGCACTTCACTACAAACCACCCAGTATATTTAATTCGTATGTTATTATTTATTCATTCGGAAAGAAAAAAACATTTAAAAAAAATAGCAAATATCATTTATGAAGTAATTATTATTATTATTATTATTAGTAGTATGATTAGTATGAAAAAAAAGCAAAAAAAAAGTAAATTAAAAAATAAGTGCTAGCTAATAGCACAATAGAAGAAAAACCAACTGAAAATAATTTCAACGCAGTCAATGTGTAAGCTAACAGTACTAACAAAAATAGATAAATGAGAATGATTTCACAAAAACTTTCTTCATAGAAGAAGAAATGTTAAAAACTTGGGATTTAATTTCAAAGTTGGTAACACTGTTTGTAAAGTGTTAATTGTATTTTTTATTCAGTATATTTTGTCATTGCAACGTGACCTACGAAAAATATTAAAAGTGCTAGTTAACAGCAGTTTATGATACAGAGTTAATTGCATTTTCACAATACGTTTTGCAATTTTAACGTGATTAGACCTAGGGTTAGGAAACTTTTTGGGCTAATAGAATTGTAGAACCATTTTTTTCACTTTTAAATATTACGAAAAAAAAGCAAAATTGAGCAAAATTGTTGTTGTTTTGGTTTTAATGTAAATTATAAAATTATACAATATGTGGTTCAAATTTGGCCATAAGAGCCGAGACTATCTGTGCCTCATTACTAAAACAACATACATTTCACTCTGCATAATGCACTCTGACACTCTGCATAACATACATTTTTGTCAAAGCCCAAAAGAGACGATTTTGAGTAGCCCATGACACTCTACAAAATATGGCCCTTACGCAAAAAAGCCAAAGTGCTAGCTAGCAGCAGTTATTGAGTAAAATAAAAATTATTTCATAAAATAAATCATATGACAGAACATATCTGTGTATAAAATTTGAATGCCGAGGATAGTTAAAGGAAAGTTTAGTAGACTTTTTCTGCAAATTCATTAATGTTGATAATAATGTTGAGAATACAGAAACCAAAGAACATTCAAAACAGCACAATATATAGCATTAATATGTTTTCAGGTTTTTATAAAAAGCAAATATTGTTTTTATAAAAGGCAAATACTCTGATCAAAAACAAAAGTATAATAAATAATAAATAATTCTATTGTACTGTTATCTGTACTAAGATGATTTCAAGATTTTCAATATATAACACTATTTAATAATACATTATCAAAAAGAATACAGTAATTAACAGCATTAAAAAAGTTGAACTTTTGAACACTATCATATATTATTAGATAGTGTGTTTTATTGTAGAGCACGTGGCCACAATTAAACAAATACATATTATTTACTTTATAAAAATTAAATAATTAGTTAAATAATAATAAAGTAAGAGTGCGAAAAAAGCACTTTTTTAATATATTGTAAACAATAAACAATTACAATTTAAGGAAATTGTAGTATAATGGTGACATTATATCAAAGTTATATCACGCTTAACAATGTTTTATATAGAGTACTTAATTAAATACTACTAATACTATAATTATAATTTGTTTTACTTTTTTATATACAACAATTATTTCTCGACTTGAAAAAAATTAAAGTTATGCTAACAATATGACTATAAAAACATTGAAAATATATTATTATAAATAATTACATATTTTTAAAGCAGACGCAATTTCTAGGAATAAAAGTATAAGTTTGAATAACTAAAAATAAAGTTGCCGACTAGACAGATATATATATAAAAGATAGACTGCTATATGGAGTGGAGTACTACATCAGATCTTTTGTACTGCAACTATCCCTAACTAAAGAACAGATGTTTTGCGCTACAAATGAAAGTCAGAATGCCTTGTCTAAGAAATTCCTAATTCAGTGTTATGTTATCATATAATTTGTAGGACAATTTGTATAGATTGACAAATCCATATGATTTTAAAGAAGTAACTGCCTTCACATGACCTGTGTCAAAGCTTCATACTATTCTAGTAAATAGGTACCACATTTCAGAAACGTTACTTTAATAATTTTAAAAAAAGGAAAATTTCTAAACTCGTGCATTAATAAAATATTGCCTGTAATCTATAGTGATTCTGCACTGTCGAAATCTGCTAAACAGAACCGATAAATGCTTTGCACGACTGAATTCAATGGTTAGTCCAGAAAATTCAGATAAAATCATTTTGAGAGATCGTAAAGTAAATGTCTAGAGGATAACTGACATCTTAAAGATATCAGAAAGTAATATATTTACCATTTGATATTAACATTTAGCCATAAACAGGCAGTTAGAAAACTGTAAGCCACTTCTATTTATAGTGGATTAAAAACAACAATGTGTTGGTATTTTGGAGCACGTTTAGCGCAGCAAAAAAAAAATAATTGCGATATGTGGCAAAGGATGAAAAATGGTTTCATTATTATACTTCAGAGTTCATTTGACAGTCTGCTGAATTTACAGCAGACAGCGAAAGCCGCCCAAAGCAACGAAAAACAATATAAGTAAATGTAAATGAAAGTTGGCAAGATTTTGGCCTCCGTATTTTGGGATGCGCTTTATATTTCATTTCTCAATTATCCTCAAAAAAAAAAGAAAAACAATCAAAAGCAAATATTATATTGTCTTTTTAGTGCGATTTAAGAAAGAAATTGCAGAAAGAAATTATGCTAAAAGAAGAAAAAACTGGTCTTTTACCCGGATATAGTACAGTTTACGATGATAAACTGCATGAATAGCACTTTGATTTACTTTATTATCTATCGTATTGACCAAAACTGACCCAAGCTGTAGAGAAACAGATTTGACTCAAATAAATCGCCATTTATCAGATTTGGCTTCTATCTCCTACTACATATTTGATCACAGATCTCAAAAATGTGTTCACCCATATAAAATATTATAGTACTGTTTACGATGATAACCTCCATAAATAGCATTTTGATTTACTTCATTATCTATCGTATTCACCAAAACTGATCCTAGTTATAGAGAAACAGATTTGACTCAAATGAATCAAATTTGGCTTCTATACCTTACGACATATTTGATTACAGATCTCAAAAATTTGGGTCCAATTAAGTAGTTATTGCTAAACTATATATTTTGAGGTCAGAAACAAATCATTCTACAAAATAGCTACCAAAATTAAATTGAATTTTATTTTAAAGATTTTTTTAGTTGCCATTAACATATATATGTAATTCAAGAATTTATTTTTTAATTAGCAAACTTATTTTGTTGCGAAAGTCTTAGTTCGTAATTAGAATATTTTTACTACTCAACACTATGTAAAAACATTTAATATATATATTTATATACATATATATACATATATATACATTTTATTTCTAATATATATCTCTCTCAGTTGACAATATAATAAACTTCAATGAAGCTTTAAATTAACATTTATATATCTATATATAAAGCCCTTTTTTTAAGTAACAAAATAAATAAATTTAAACAAATAGTTTAATTAATACAATATCTAAAATATTAAATTACACAAGAGTTAATACAATAGACGTATCTATCTGATCTGACACTATGTTTAGAAATGGAAATACTCGTAAACTAAAATAATAGTGTATTGAGTGTTTCTGTATAAATGCTTACAAGTTCACACTGATAAATCGGCTTAAAATCATATTCATATTCATATTCAACTTCAACTTCAATTTCATATGAACTTAAACGAATTCATTTATCATCGCAAGATACAAAGTAAACGTAAATAGAAAGCTCACGTTCAGCTGCGCAACGCACAATGCAACGCACTATTGTTTTAATCAAAGACCATAACAGATATTTTTCGGAATAAAATAAATAATAAAAAATATTGTTCAAAATCAAAAAATAATAAAAATTAAATAACAACAATATAATGTGTATATGTTTATAAATATAATATATATGTAAATATATGCATATTCATGGAAAAGTATGCATAGCCAAACAGTTTCTGACCGCCACTTTCTCAACAACTCAATCTGTTATAATTCGTAGACGTTGTTGTTTCTTTTCATTCGTATTTTTCGGTTGTAGGTTTTCGACACCATTGGTGAGATACTTTTTATAAACATATTACATATTCTATCAAAATAGTTTTTTATAGTTTTTAGATAACAAGAAAATTTAAATTTATTATTAATTAATAGATTTCTTCATTTATAATCTTTTATTTTATTTATTAAACATTTATATACATAATTTTATTATAAAGTTAAGTGTAATTTAAAATTTATTTTAAAATTGTATTAATATTTTTTTTAACATAAAATTAAATTTTATTTAATTTATTTCAATTTCATTTTAATTTTGTTTTATTTGATTTTGTTTTATTTTACTGAATTTAATTAAATTGAATATAATATAATTTAATTTAAATTAATTTAAGACAGAAATTTTGGTGCCTCAAAAAAATAATTGCTTAATAAAATAAATAAATAATGTAAGTAATTATATATAAAAGATTTAAAGTAAATAATATAATTTAATCAAAACAGTAAAAGCTGTGTGAAACGGGGCCTATTTTATATATATCATTATATTATATATAGTAATATAATTTCGAAGTTTGCATTTTTAATTTTTGTATAATTATTATTAAGTTTATATTTTTTTTAAAATTTTAAAAAAATTTTAATAATTTTATTGTTTGTTTATATACTTAAATTAATGTTTTAAAATAAACCTATTAAAAAATTGCAACCATTTTATATAACGCGCTTTATTTTGAAATGTTTCGAACTTCGAAAGATGATTGAAGGCTATGTTAGCTGGGGATCCTTTTTCCATAAACACCGACATGTAGAAACGCTCTAATTTATGTTATTATAATATATATATTTTGTTTTATTTTTATATATTAATATTTTTTTTCTTGCGATTATTTTTTCCATTCATCGCACAGTTTTTGGTGTAATAAATCTCTAAAGTTGAACTATCTACTAGCGAAACCGCTAGACCGTATAAGTATCAAATTAATTACAGCATATTTTTATAAATTTCTTTATCTTCTTTATATAAATTCGAAATTATAATAATAATTCCAATATTACTTTATAATTAAAAAAATTTAAAACAAGCAAGAAAAAAATAGAATTTAAATTATATGTATATAACATATTTAATAGTCGGTCTATACAGGGATGGAGTCTAAACCAAATCCATGCGGTTTATAATGTTAACAACAACCATTACTTTTCTAGAAATAGTAATAGGGTGGAAAATATAAAACAGTTATAATATTTTGAGAGCATCATAACCATAAATAATATCGCAACAATCTATTATTTGTGCTGAAGTGAAATTTAGTTGACAAGCTTAACAGTTCCAATTTAGCATGGACGTAGGTGCAATGATTGATATTATTGATGGGTTTAAAGATAGATAGATCGGTGTTTGCAAATTTAAGAAAGATTTTTAGTGCAAAAGATCCGTATAATAAAACGAAAGTCAAAGTTCTGAATACTTGCATCAAAACCTTTTCGCTGTGTAGTTCGAATACGTAATAGTAATAGTTCGAATACGTAACAAATTATTAACCGATTTTTGCGATAGATATTAAAAATATAATGGCCAAAATAATCACCAAAGAACACCTATGGGTATAATGGAAAATAAATAGGTAATTGAGCGACATTATTTGCACGTCTCTGAACGAAGTCGTGTGTGTGACTTTTAAATGGAACGTACAAAGAAGAAGGAAGCCTAAACGAAGGCAGGAACTCCAAAACTACTTAGAGCATAACAAATTCTAAGC
The DNA here is from genome assembly GCF_002237135.1 of Teleopsis dalmanni. NCBI lineage: Eukaryota > Metazoa > Arthropoda > Insecta > Diptera > Diopsidae > Teleopsis > Teleopsis dalmanni. Next base: position 191,402,047 of record NC_051847.1, on the reverse strand, counting down.
TTACAGTTGACATTAGTAAGTGGAAACTTTTTATGAATAGATGAGGAAGATTCCTGAACTTGTAAATTTTTGAACAATAACAGTAATAACAAAAATCGTATTTTCATAGGAGCATTTTTTATTAAATTATTATTATATATTTTAATCATTATGAACATATTTTAACTATAAATTATTGCGATATTTTATATATATAATATATATATTTTTTATAATATTTAATATTACTTTCATTATTTTTTTTATGAGTTATGTGTACCAAATTAGTTCAATAAATTAACATCTTTGCGCGATTCATGAATTCTTTAACATTTTTTGGTAAAAATATTTAAAAATATAAAATTTTTGTTTTGATTTCTCCTTTACTTTTGTTGAATTGTATTATTAACATTTTTACTTTTTTAATTGCACACGTTTTATGTTGCTATTTTCGACAAGAGAGTAAAAGTGGAGCACTTAGATTTTATTACTATAATTAGCACTTCAACAACAATCTCAAGTATTTATTACTCTAGTACGAGTATAATAAAAATAATTTTAATTTATTAATTATATCTTGTTTTGGCAATTCTGCAATTTTTCTTTTAATTTTAATACTACAAAGATACAGATTATTTTTGAAAAAAATTTTTTTGCAAACAATTGAGATGAACAACATTAATTTAAATTGGAACGTTTATTTTTCCTGAGATATATATACATATATATATATATGTAAAACGAGAAGAAATGTTACCATTTGCATTACCAAATGTTCAATACTTTGAGGTGTCAAAGTTTATTATATATATATATATATGTAGTAAAATAAGCATAAGTCAAGGTATTCAGTACATAACTAAAAACTAGAGACAAAAATTTGAAATAAAAAAACTAGAGAAAAAAACATTTAACGCGAAAAAGAAAATATTTTCAAAAAATTTTTATAAATACATATATATAAATACATATATAACCTCTGCATGAACATTTCCAATGTTAATGAATCTAAAAATATGTTTTTGGATAAAAATATTATAAATAAAATAAAATAAATTCAAACAAATGATGTTGCGATGAAAAATAATGCACTAAAATATAAATAATAAAGAGCAAATAAATGAGTTGTAAAATCAGCTACAGTTGCAAACAATTATAATAATAATAAATTAAAATAATCAATTTATTATACATACAATAATTTAAAAAAAATTAATATGAAATATAATTGAATATTTAATAACTAATAGTAATTAATTAAAAAAATTTTAATAAAATTTCTATTATTATTTTAATACAGTTTCGTACATTTATCATAATTTTAGTTCAATTAATTATAAATAATAAGACGAGTATAATAAGAAGAAAAACAGTTACATTTTTAGTCATTAATTGGAATTTTATTTATCAAGAAATTATTATATATGAATATTATAAACACATACATATTAAAACTAACAAAAAATGAATCAAATCCTAAAAATTTTTTTGTTTTTAATTATTTGCAAATAATTTTTTGAGACTGCAAGTACCAGAAATCGAACTCGTGCCCTGCCAAATTTGTAGCTCAGAGTCAGCGCTCCTTAACCAACTGAGCCAAAGTCGTACATGACCTTTATGTTGGAACATTTTTCTGAAGTTTTGTTAATTTGCTGTGAAAGCTTTTCTTTTTGTTAACAAAATTAACCTACTGTGAGTCTCAAAAATTGTTTACCAATAATTAAATACAAGAATTATTTCCAAGACCACTAATGATGGGTATTTGACAATACTCGAAATAGCTGTATGGGCAGTCAAAAAATCAATTATTTAAAATAATAAAAAAATTAATTTTTGTTGTTGTAGCTTACTATTAAATATAAGAGTCCCTTCTGTCTTAAAAATGACGTTAAATTACAACAAATAATATATAAACTTAATTGCATTTATTATTTATTTATAAGTTAAAGTATTCGTAATAAAACTTTTTTTAATACTTAAAAAACTTTTTTTTTTTCATACTCCAAATTATTTATTTTTTTGATACTTAAAAATACTATATTTTACTATTTACTATATACACTATAGTTTGTTATTATTCCATTTTTTATTATTTATTTTAAAAATTTTATTTACTTAGAATTACATCACGTGTATTTTTATTTGTTTAAAAGTTTCATTTTCGTAATATTTTGATTTCAAATTCAGACCGTTAAATCGAAACGTTTATCGAATTTAAATTAAATTAAATTTTTTTTGTAATTATATTTTATTTTTACATTTTTTGTTTTATTATTTAATAAAATAATATTATTTTTTCTTTTAACTTTTTTTACACTTGGCTTCGCAGCTACACATTTACAATGAACGACGACTGACTTGCATTGCAAAGGTTCAAATTAAAGCCTCTACGAGTTCGTTAAGTTTTGCAAAGTGTCAATTAACTGCGGCTTCATTACTGTTTAACCTCAAGTTTAAGATGTTCATTACTTTAGTTGTTACAATTTAAAATCGCAATCAAAACTACTGAACAAAAACTATAATTTACAAAAAAATTGAAAAATTAATAGAAAAATTTACCCCTAAACAACCTTGAAATATTGCATTGCATACAGAACGAACATACGGACGCTGCTACTAATATATTTATAAAAAGTTTTTAAGTGCAAAAAGAAAAAAAATATTATATTTATACTAAATTGGTTTTTTAAATAATTAATTTTTTTTTTTTAATTTTTACAGTTTTGTTATTTGTTTAATTTTATTAAAAGAGAATTTAAATGATATCACAAGGTTTCTAAAACTAATTTTGGTTTGTTGGAGACTGCAAAGTATATCTCTTTTGTCTAGTTTATGATGCCAAAAGAAACTCATGGACACCCTAAAATGACTTATAAACTTCTTAAATTTGCATTGTATTTAAAAGTATTAAATATTATATAAAAAGCCCGTTTAATAATAAGCTTAATTAAAATTATACAATTGAGAAAATAAATTTCAGTGTTTATGTAGACAAATATTCAACTACATTCATGAAATATTGTATTTCACGATGAAATACTACTGTAGATATATATGATAACACCCATTCTTTTTTAAAAAGGATTTTTAAATGATATAATTTGATTAATTTTATTTTTAATATTGTCATTAATAATAGATAAAGAAATTATTATGAAGTTGTATAAATTACTTATAAAGTAATTTAAAAACTAAAAGCAACTCTCGACATATACCTACTCTACAGCAGGGTCTAATGTATTGTTTTATAACATTAAAGGTAGTCAACATTTTTTTAATCTATTTCTTCTGGGAACAACTGATAATCATATGTTTTGTATCTTTACATAGATCACACCAGTGCTGATATTACTGCACGCATATTACTACAAAAAAAAAAGAAAACATAGATCTAATTATAGACCCATCAAATTTAATTAGAATAATAATTAATAAGAATAAAACCTTAGAATTTTTGTAAAAGTTTTTACAGAATTTAAAGAATACTACACTGGTGAAAAAACTTCCTTTATGTTGAAGCTATTTGAGCCAGTGTACTTAAGCACTTTTACTCTTTCTTAACTCGAGGCATTTTGAAAACCCTGTCTTTTCACTTAAAACAGGTGCTACTACCTTATCTGACAAATATCAGATAATTAGATACTTGCACAAATTTAATTTCATACTGTTATTTTTCTATATATAATAAATGCATTATTTTTATTCTAATAATTCGTTATAATTAACAGTTGCAGATTTTCTTAAAGTTCAATATTTTAATTATTTATTCATACGAATTACTTATTATGGGTATATAATATTATATTATTGAATCTCTTATATATCTTTAATATAATATTATTAATTATTAAATGTTTATAACATTATATTATTAAATCCTATGTGCGTATAATATTAGATTACTAAGTCTTATGTTACCTATAACATTATATTAATAATTCTTAATGTTTATAACATTATATTATTAAATTATATAATGTTATATTATTAGTCACTGAGTGTTTATAATATGATCTTATTAAATCTTATATGAACTATAAATCATATATTATAACTTTATATTATTATTTTTTTATGAGTCTATTAGATTATATTGTTAATTGTTTATAACATTGTTATTAAATTTTATATAAACCTATAAGTCTTAGATCATAATTATTATATTATTATATCTTGTGTGTCTATAATATTATATTATTAATTATTGAATGTGTATAATATTATCTTATTAAATCCTATGTAACCTAAAAGTCTTATATTATAATTTCATATTATTATTAAATCTTGTGTCTATAATATTATATTATTAATTATTGAATATTTATAATACTATCTTATTAAATCTTATATAACCTAAAAGTCTTACATTATAATCTTAAATTATCATTAAATCTTGTGTCTATAATATTATATTATTAATTATTGAAGATTTATAATACTATGATATTAAATTCTTTATGACTTTAATATTTAGTCATATATTTAGAGTTAATATTATATACTAACAATATAATATCCCATAAGCTTTAATAACTACAAATTAGTTATAATTAGCATATATAGTGTTAATGAGAATAAAAATATTTGCAATTAAAGACTAATTATTTTAATAATGTACAATTTTTGAAATTGTATATATAATATAACGTATCTATCAAACAAAATGAACTGTTTAAAATTATAATTCTCTATTTTTAATTTGCCCACAGTTTGCAAGTCATTGCTTTTTAACATGAAAAGAACATTTCAATAACCACAATCACTGTTAGAACAGGAATAATAACAGAAACGGAAAACAGCTGACAAACGTTAAGAGCACAACAAAACTGTAAAAATGACAATGAGGAAATGGAAATAATACGGAATCAAAAATAAAAATAAAAATAAGAAAGTGAAGAAAAATAATATGAAATTAGATTAAAAGAAAAAAATTGCGTAACAAACTCAATTGATGCAAAAACAAAAGCATTTGATTTAACATTTGCAGCAGCAAAACAAAAATCAAAACCAGAAAAAGCAAAAACAAAAACAAAAATATAATGAAATTAAATTAAGAAAATAGAAATATTGACTGCTGTCACATGTATAGATCTTTTAAGTTTTTTTTAATAAAATTTTATTTAATTTTTTTTTCGATTTTTCACTACCGAACGATCCAAACAAATGCAGCAGAAAACAGAAATTCATAAATATGTTATATTTATATTTATGTACAAAAATATATAATAATAAACGAAGTTTATGGCATTAACTTGACACCAATGTGTCTGCAGCTAACCACCCGCTACCCCCCAAAATACTACAAAATCATTTCTGGACAAGAGCTGTAGCTAACAACTTTGCTGCTACACAACACGCTTAGTTTTTTTGGTGTTTCTACCATTTCTTTACTTCCTTTTGGTAACTTTTTGTTTTTACATTTTTACGGTAACTGAACAGCGTGAAAAACAATCTTAAAGTAAGAGAAAAAAAAGCAAAATAACATAAAATCAACACTTTAACAATAGCAAAGATAAGCGACAATGGCAGCAACGGCAGCAACAGCAACAGCAGCAGAAGCAACGGCAAATTACAACAACAACAACAACACCGCCAACAATAATTTCACTTTCATTTTCACTTGCTGCTGCAAAGACGATTACTACTACTACTACTACCAAGTTTACAACACAGGCAGGAGAAGCTTAGTTTACCACGATTGGTTTTGGTTTTGTTTTTGTTTTTGTTGTGGCATTCGCTACTGGTACTACACACCTCTCTATGCTCTGCCACATGTTGCTGGCTTGGCCACAGAAAGTGAATATTTAGTGAGTCTAACAGTGAAATAAATTATTTGTTTTAAACTTGATTGCAACAAATTTTTAGCCTTACAGGCAGGCAGCAGGCAGGCAGACAGGCAAAACAAAATATTGACTTTGTTGCTTTTTTACATGAACTTGTGTAATTTTTTTATATCATTTTTATTTATTTATAGAAATAATAATTATAATATGTATTTTGTATTTGGCATTAATTATTGACATTTATTACTTAAAATTATCTAATAAAGTTTTCAATGAAATGCGAAAACTAAAGATTACCGTCATTTCTTTCGATTTGATCAAATACAGCGAAAAGTTGATAAGATAATCAATCTTTGAATAAAGATAAAAATATTAGTACCATTTAATGAATAAAAAAAATTAATCATAATAAAAAAATATTGTATAAGATAATGTATATATTTGATTAAGAGTATATCTAGTATTTATATTTTAATAATATGTATTACGTTTGGCTTGTCAAATTAATATTATGGGTTCGTGCCAAAAACAAAGTAATTGCGTGAATACTTTTAAAAAAATATCTACAATATTTTCTTTAATATTATATATAGGTATTTGGTAAGATCTTAATAACTGTAGAGTGAAAAAAATTATATAATTGGAATATTAATTATTAAAATATAATCATTTTCGTAGAAGAATCGGCCAAAAAGATGCAATTAATTAAAAATAAAAACAAAATTTTGTTATTATAATTAATTATTTTTCGAACCTCTGTTTTAAAAAAAAAAATTTCTTTCCTAATATTTTCACAAATTTAATTTAAAATCATTTTCTTTTAAGCTAACGATTCTTAGTGGAGATCTCATAGTCAACCCATTTATTTTAACTTAAAATCATTTTCCTTCAAGCTCCAGAAGACGAAGTTATCGATTCCTAGAGCCGATATCATAGTCACTTCACTAAATCATTTTCCTTTTCCTTCAAGCTCCAGAAGAAGATCCTAAGAACGATTCTTAAGGCTAATTTCACAATTGCAATTCAAGTCATAAACTGAAATATGTCATCAACTCTGTTGACTATATTCATACTGAAGTCAGTTTTGAGATTTAAATTAGTACTGTGTAATCGGTCCTCAATAATCTTAGTTAATCCTCTATTTTCCTAGAATGCCTTAAGGCAGCCTATAATTAAACTGCTGTGATAATGTCAATAATCATCACAATTACATCATAAGCCAATTTATGCTTTGCCAAGCCCTCAAAGTTTAATTATTTGATGCTGAATTTGATAATCTTTATTTACAAACTTTATTTATCTGCAGTAATATTTTGAAACAAAAACTTTGGAAATAGATGATTCTTAGGAACTGAATGCTACTGAACCATTGCATTTAACAGCAAAAATACTCTCGAGTAGCATACAGTACAGTATTAAAAGAAACAGCGAATAATGGTTAAATCACTTAAGCCCAACTATGGAAATTACCTATAACACAGATATATATACATATGCAAGTTATCTTTACTTATATATTGAAAAATCTGTGATTTCATTGAAATACCCTGAGGTTAAGTAAGGTAAGAGCTGTGGCCTTATACACCAAAGCGACCTTGAGCTCTAATAATGTTCCTACGCAGCCCAGAACGACCAACAGTAGAACCACAGTTAAGTGTTGTCATTATATAGACAACACTTAAAAGCACAACTCCCCCATTTAGGTCAAAGTTAACTAACCTGACAAGTTTATAAACTTGGTCAAGCTCCTAACTGTGCAGACAAATGTGCCAAAGACATAACTATTTTAAAATAGGCTTCCTGGTGGATTACCCACCGACACACAGCTGAAGTCATGTCACATAATTGTCATTACATTTTTTTCTTTTAACTAAATGTTAGAAGTAGAAAACTAACGGTTAAAAAATCATACTAAGAGATTGGATAGGGAATATCAATGGATTTTGCTGCAGCTGTAAGAAGGATAAGGAAAATGCTTAACATCTGCTTTGTCAATCTCTAGTATAAAATTAATATAGATTACAGATACAAGGATGTTAATTTATAGAGGAGTTTATTACCAAAAAAAAATATGGAGGGACAACAAAAAAATAAAATTTCTTATTAAATTATCTTTAAGTTGAAATAAATAATATTATAAGAAAACTATTATAAAAATATAAAATTTCAACACAGTATATATTTATACTCATATAATAATGAAATAAAAGCAGAAATAATGAGA
>NC_051847.1:191381319-191393961 GCF_002237135.1 Teleopsis dalmanni | reverse complement strand
TAATGGCAACTAAAAAAATCTTTAAAATAAAATTCAATTTAATTTTGGTAGCTATTTTGTAGAATGATTTGTTTCTGACCTCAAAATATATAGTTTAGCAATAACTACTTAATTGGACCCAAATTTTTGAGATCTGTAATCAAATATGTCGTAAGGTATAGAAGCCAAATTTGATTCATTTGAGTCAAATCTGTTTCTCTATAACTAGGATCAGTTTTGGTGAATACGATAGATAATGAAGTAAATCAAAATGCTATTTATGGAGGTTATGATCGTAAACAGTACTATAATATTTTATCTGGGTGAACACATTTTTGAGATCTGTGATCAAATATGTAGTAAGAGATAGAAGCCAAATCTGATAAATGGCGATTTATTTGAGTCAAATCTGTTTCTCTACAGCTTGGGTCAGTTTTGGTCAATACGATAGATAATAAAGTAAATCAAAGTGCTATTCATGCAGTTTATCATCGTAAACTGTACTATATCCGGGTAAAAGACCAGTTTTTTCTTCTTTTAGCATAATTTCTTTCTGCAATTTCTTTCTTAAATCGCACTAAAAAGACAATATAATATTTGCTTTTGATTGTTTTTCTCTCTTTTTGAGGATAATTGAGAAATAAAATATAAAGCGCATCCCAAAATACGGAGGCCAAAATCTTGCCAACTTTCATTTGCTTTTATTTATATTGTTTTTCGTTGCTTTGGGCTTTTGACTTTCGCTGTCTGCTGTAAATTCAGCAGACTGTTAAATGAACTCTGGAGTATTATAATGAAATCATTTTTCATCCTTTGTCACATATTGCATGAATTATTTTTTTTTGCTGCTCTAAACGTGCTCCAAAATACCAACACATTATTGTTTTTAATCCACTATAAATAGAAGTGGTTCACAGTTTTCTAACTGCCTGTTCATGGCTAAATGTTAATACCAAATGGTAAATATACTACTTTCTGATATTTTTAAGATGTCAGTTATTCTCTAGAAATTTATTTTACGATCCCTCAAAATGATTTTATCTGAATTTTCTAGACTAACCATTGAATTTAGTCGTGCAAAGCATTTATTGGTTCTGTTTAGCAGATTTCGACAGTGCAGAATCACTATAGATTACAGGCAATATTAGGAATTGCTTAGACAAGGCATTCTGACTTTCATTTGTAGCGCAAAACACCTGTTCTTTAGTTAGGGATAGTTGCAGTACAAAAGATCTGAGTACTCCACTCTATATAGCAGTCTAAGTCTCTTTTTCTTATCTATATATCTGTCTAGTCGACAACTTTATTTTTAGTTATTCAAACTTATACTTTTATTCCTAGAAATTGCGTCTGCTTTAAAAATATGTAATTATTTATAATAATATATTTTCAATGTTTTTATAGTCATATTGTTAGCTTAACTTTAATTTTTTTCAAGTCGAGAAATAATTGTTGTATATAAAAAAAGTAAAACAAATTAAAATTATAGTATTAGTAGTATTTAATTAAGTACTCTATATAAAACAATGTTAAGCGTGATATAACTTTGATATAATGTCACCATTATACTACAATTTCCTTAAATTGTAATTGTTTATTGTTTACAATATATTAAAAAAGTGCTTTTTTCGCACTCTTACTTTATTATTATTTATCTAATTATTTACTTTTTATAAAGTAAATAATATGTGTTTGTTTAATTGTGTGCCACGGCTCTACATAAAACACAACTTATCTAACTCACACATACACATAAGTGTTCAAAAGTTCAACTTTTTTCTAATGCTGTTGATTACTGTATTCTTTCTGATAATGTATTATTAAATAGTGTTATATATTGAAAATCTTGAAATCATCTTAGTACAGATAACAGTACAATAGAATTATTTATTATTTATTATACTTTTGTTTTTGCTTTTTATAAAAACCTGAAAACATATTAATGCTATATATTGTGCTGTTTTGAATGTTCTTTGGTTTCTGTATTCTCAACATTATTATCAACATTAATGAATTTGCAGAAAAAGTCTACTAAACTTTCTTTTAACTATTCTCGGCATTGAAATTTTTAACATAGATATGTTCTGTCATATGATTTATTTTACTCAATAACTGCTGCTAGCTAGCACTTTGCATTTTTTGCGTAAGGGCCATATTTGGTAGAGTGTCATGGGCTATTCAAAATCGTCTCTATTGGGCTTTGACAAAAATGTATGTTATGCAGAGTGTCACAGTAAATATAATAATACTGCTAATAATAATACTGCTTTGTTTTAGTAATGAGGCACAGATAGTCTCGGCTCTCATGGCCAAATTTGAACCGACATATTGTATAATTTTATAATTTACATTAAAACCAAAACAACAACAATTTTGCTCAATTTTGCTTTTTTTCGTAATATTTAAAAGTGAAAAAAATGGTTCTATAATTCTAGTAGCCCAAAAAGTTTCCTAGCCCTAGGTCTATTTACGTTAAAATTACAAAACGTATTGTGAAAATGCAATTAACTCTGTGTCATAAACTGTTGTTAACTAGCACTTTTAATATTTTTCGTAATATTTAAAATTAAATAAAAAATGGTTTAATGATTCTACAAGCCCAAAAAGTTCTATAATCCTAGGTCACGTTGCAATGACAAAATATACTGAATATACACAAATTGTCAAAATGCAATGTGTTACCAACTTTGAAATCAAATCCCAAGTTTTTAACATTTCTTCTTCTATGAAGAAAGTTTTTGTGAAATCATTCTCATTTATCTATTTTTGTTAGTACTGTTAGCTTACACATTGACTGCGTTGAAATTATTTTCAGTTGGTTTTTCTTCTATTGTGCTATTAGCTAGCACTTATTTTTTAAAATATTTCTTTTTTGCCTTTTTTTCTTACTAATAATAATAATAATTGCTTGATAAATAATATTTGCTATTTAATTTAAATGCTTTCTTCTTTTCAAACTGAATAAATGACAATATACGAATTAAATATACAGGGTGTTTCGTAATGAAGTACTTTATCTTGGGTAGTTGGTTCTTTCGTCCAAAAAGCGTAAGATATTATATGAGTGAGATAGAATATTATAAAATATAAATGAGGTAAAATATAACAAAATATACAGGGTGTTGCATATTAAAGTTTTATATTTTGAAGAGTTAGTTCCTTTCGTCCAAAAGCGTAAGTATAGATGAATATAGGTGAACCTATATGGGCTATTACGTATTGAAATGTTTTATCTTGGGTACTTGGTTCCTTCGTCCAAAAAGCAAAGGAACTCATATGAGTGGGTTGGGTTTTTAATTTTTATAATTATCGAGATACAGAGTATTGAAGGCAATTCTATAAAAAAAAACATACTGTTGAGCATAATGTATCTAAAAAAATTGAAAAACATTTGTTTCATTTATCTTAGGTGCTTTATCTTGGGTAGTTGGTTTCTTTATGTAAAAAGTAAAGAAAATCATATAGGTGAGTGGGTTGGGTTTTTAATTTTTATAATTATCGAGATACAGGATGTTAAGAACAAGTCTACCTAACAAAAAAACAAATATACCATACTGTACCTAAAAAAATTGAAAAACATTTGTTTCATTTATTATACAACGATACAATAATAATAATGGTTTTATTATTTATGTTACATTTTTCCATTTATGTGCTATCCTATGGTGATTCGGTAAAATTTTTGTGGTGGGCATTAGCTTTGATCGTCGGAATATTTCTCTTTTTTGTGATCTATAGTAACTACTGTAAATTTTTTCACGTGTACTTATTAATTATCCGACACAAATTCACAAATTCAAAGCTAAGGGCAGAAACCAAAGTGACGTATGGAAAAAACAAATAATAAAATTCCGTAATTACAAAAATTTACAAATTGTTGTAAATCATAAAATGTTGACGCCCGATAAAAGCGCATAAATAAAATTTTAAGTGGCGATGTCCAAATTTTTTACTTAAATTTGCAAACACTTTCACTTCTGTCTTTTCATTTTTTATTGTTGCTTTTATTGTTGAGCTGTGCCAAATTGTATACAAAATAACACTAAAGTGACGTAAAATAGCATGAGGAGATTGAGAGATGGAAACAAAATTGGTTTCTTTGGCATTTTTGGTCAGGCCAACGAGCGACAAGCTACGCGTCATGACTAAAAATGAAGGAATTTGCGTTAACACAAAGCCAAAATGTAAATTTCATTAAATAAAAATTGTATTTTATTTATTTATTTTTTTTTTTAAATTATATGATTAAATTTTAATATTCATTCATAAATAACGAAAATGGAAACGAAAATTACATAAGATCAACGAGGTGGCCAATGTTGTTAGGTGTTAAGGTGGATAGGTGGCTAGATGGCTAGATGGCTAGGTGGTTCTATGCGCATGAATGCGCTTCAAAGGTTGAATGCGCGTATAGGTTAACTTGGCTTATTTCGGGTATTTCGCTTAAAGGTCTTCAATTACAAAATCTTTTAAATTTCACGCTTTATCTCACTGAGCATTAACCAATTCCAATTCCAAATATTAAAAGTGAGTTTAGCATCTTTGATTTTCATGAGGTTAAAATTATTATCTCCGCATCATTTCAGTGTGTGTAGCTGTGCTGTATGTGCTGGAATATTGGCTGATTGCGCTGTGTGGCCTACACCTGTTTACTGAGTCAACATGTACTTTGGGCCAAATATTGTTTGAACTGGATTTGTGTCTTGCTGACCCAATTTCGGGAAGCAAAGCCTCATATACTCGCAAACTGGTTTGCGTTTTGTTGATCACATTTTCTTGTTCGATTTAGTCAAATACGACGAGTGAGATGAGATGTGTAGAAACAATAAGTAAAAAATTAAAAACAAAATATGGGGAAAGAAAAAAATTTTATGACAATAAAAATAAATAAAAAAAGATATATTTATATATACTCACTGCTTAAATGTTTACAAAAAAGACTACTACGGATATGCGAGTATATGTAGGTATAGTATAAAAGAGGTTGCGCTCTGGTGTTAAAATGCATATAGAAAAATAATTGTAACAGACAAAAGTTGTTTTTTGTTGATTGGAAGTAAGTTTATTATTAAAACTTTTTTTTTCTTTTACTTAAAATTTTTGGGAGATTTTAAAAGCCAATTTAAATGTTGCTGGTTGAGATAGTTGTTGCATAAGCCCATATCTTTAGTTTCTCATAAATTTCGTAGCGTTTTTACACTTTATTTTGTTTATGTTTATGTTGACCATCAACGTTTTTATCATTAACTTCATCAACGCATTGTATCGTCTCCCAAGTGACTACCTACAGTTATAGTTTTGACGTGATTGCAGTTCAACTATTCAGCGATTCAGCTTTTTCAATCGATTTTGATTTTTTTTTATTATTGTTGGTTGTGAGTTCATCAAGACAATTTACAGTTTACATGAAAGCATCACTTTTTCCCAAAAGCCTCTTGGTCAAGTTTCTTTTGGTTTTTAATTGATGCTCTTGTACCTCAAGTGCCTTTGTTAAACTTGTTATTTTGGTGTTTCGGTAACAAATTGTGGCCAAAAAAAATAAATTTTTTTTCTCACAATCACTTGAACGCAATATTACCGTCACATATGCATGTAATTTCTTTTACATGGACCTTATAGCCTACTATTACCTGATTAAAAATGCTGTAAATCTTGAAATGCACTCACTTTTTGGGTTTACTAAAGACACCTATATGGGTGCTTATGCTTTGTATTATATACATTATTTATTTATATTGTTTTATTTGTTGGGTAATGCAACAAGTTACATTTTGTGGTGTGAAATTCATAATAATTTATGAGGTCAATAAAGAAATGGTTGCGTTTTAATATGCATACACCATCAAATTAACGCATTTTTATATCACTGTATTTATAAAAATGCAATAAATATAACAATTCCATTTATGAAATAAGAAAGAAGCTTAACTTTTTGGAAATTTCAATGTCTTTCACATATTACTAACATTTTTATACTTGTTGATTAACGTTAACTAAAAGTCTGTGTATAATAATGTAGGCCACACATATTAGTGCTGAGTGATATTAGTTAAAACAAGAGCACTGTTATATAATAAACTGAAGAAAATTTCTTCTACAATTAGACAAAAAAAAATCTTCGACTACTAATCGTGGTCACCACAGGGCACAACACAGTTCGATACTTCATACCATGCTGGGCATCTTGATAGAACCGAAGTAATGTTGTCTCAAGAATATGGATAACACAGAGCAACTAAGCACTAAATCCTTTTTACAGGAACTAGATAATGATTATTGGGTTATGATGTCCTAAGTATGAATAACGTTTATGTCCTTTTTCTTTTTTTCATCTGATTTTTTTAGATACATTTATCAAACTAAGAAATTCGAATCAGAGTAACTTTTTTTGTCATTTCTATTATTCCCTATTTCTTCTTTTTACCTTTTATTATTTTCGTTATTGATCATATATCCAACTGACTTGACTAATTGCTCTATTTTATTCTGCCTTCAATTTAAGCAAAATCAAAATATAGTAAGAAACCATACTATATAGTAGTACTATATAGTACTATATAGTAGTATAAATAAGTGATAGAGTAGTAGATACCATGTAAGATGTCGATAATTTTTTTTTAACTCTAAGCAGTGTTGAAAACTTCATTTTTGTTATTTTTTTGTCCAACTACTGTTATTGGAAACCCCCAAACATTTAATGTATCTTCTTACCAACGGAGGACTTCTGTTGAGTAGATCTTTCAATGTTTCCTTTTTTTCAGTCCTCTGTTTATAGATTTAAGAGGTTGGTTTACTTCAACTTGGGTGGGGGAGTCGTGCCTTTCGGTGTTACTCGCATGATAACCTCTAGTCTGCGTATGAGCAACGCTAATCCGTGGTATCACAACGACCCATTATTTGAAAACAAATGGGCTTTGGGCACAAGGCCACTACACCAACCCAACCTAACCTAATTGTAGATTCTTAATGTTCGCTGAGATCTTAGAAAAGGACACGTGAACAGCTGTTGAGCAACTCTTTGGGCGTAGTTTAGTTTAGATTAAAGCATCTGGCAGCATGTCTAGCATAAATTAAATATTTGTTTTTATCAATGCGTCCGGCTGTTTATACAGTCTCTATAAATTCTTTAAAATTATGAAAAAGTGGAGTCAAAAAGGTTTCAAGGCCAGTTGAAAATGGACAAATATTCTTCCAATTCAGTTTTCTAGCTATAAATAAATAATTGCTTTTTTATATGACTTAATTGAAAACTTATAAATAATAGTTTAACGAAAAAATGTATGATTAGCATTTAGCATCTAGCATGTATAGCATCTAGTTTCTTTAAACTATTATATTAATTACTTAGTCAGATAATTAAACCAGCACTACTTTATGGGTGTGTCGCGTATAGCAAAGCTGCCGACTCTACTATCCAAAAGCTACAAGTTGCTCAAAGTCAGGTACATCCGCACGAATGACATGCTAAGAAACCTTAGAATAGATCCTGTCAAAAAATACATAAGGGACAGAGCTCTGAAGCTATATGCGAAAACCGACAGGCTGCCCTACTTAGCACTATCTAAGCTCAGAGTAATCACTTACCGCACGGGGCGGTACGTAGATCTTAGATCAATTAATGAATAATCACGAAGATTATGAGGAATACTCAAATTCGTCAGTGAGATGGGTAGGACTCTGCAGAAACTCCCCAGCCATCATAGAGTAAAAGTGCCCAGATGCACTAACTCGGAAAAGGCTAAACATAAGTTAGTAAAAATTAAAAGTAAATTAAAACAAACACTAATAAAAATGACATTCATAAAGCAAAACAATGTATATAATGTCCATAAATATGGCCAATGACAATATAAACTCTACAGCAATAAAAAAATAATGAAAACTGTAAAGTCAATAAAAGATACAGAGATACAGACAAAGTTGAAACGATTTAAAATGGCAAAAGAAGAAAATTACTACATTTTTGCACCATGACAAACACACTTAAGAGTTAAAAGCATTAATTTTGAGTGCAATAACATTTGAGATAAATTGTGGCACGCGTCAAATGCTGCATGGCAAATATGCGGTACGGCGCAACACTTGCACTGCAACTGCAACGGCAACCTGTGCGGCTGCAATGAATGAGATGTGCATCGAAGAAAATGCACATAAAAATGAGTTCAAATTTCGCATTTCGCATTGAAAAAAATTATTTTTTATCTATTATTTATTTTTTTTTCAATACAATATATATAAAGTCTATATTTATATGAAATTGTTTCTTATAATTTTAATTATTTAGTTTATCTGAATGCTTGTTTATATGGAACCGGTTCGTGTTGGGATATCGCTTTATGTAATTTATTGTATTTAAGGACTTTACAGGATTTGCAGTGGTGTTTAAGTGATGTTGCATTACCTCATTTGCGTATAAGTGTCCAAAAATATTTTTGTAGAAACTTGTTTGTAAATATACGTAATTAACGTTTGTGTACAATTTTGACATGTTGCTCATACGTCTTGTTATCAAAGTGATATCGGCACTCGTCTCGACATATAATGATAAACTTGATATTTTACTTTGATTTCATTGCGTGTGGAACATTTAAAAATATAACAAAATACATTCAATACATAAAAACAATTTGATGATGAGTAATTTATGTGCCGTGTAAATGTTTTTTAAATAATCAGGAAGAAAAACCAGGTGTTATAGCTTATTTTGAAATGAGTAGTGATCACTTAAACGGGATTTGTTAAACGAAAACAAAATTTTATTAGGCTCACTATTAGGCTCTTTCATTTATATATCTTTTATACCAATGTGACTGGAAAGTATATTAAGCTAATGAAGCTGTTTGTAATGCCAAATGATAACAGTGATCATCTAAACTGTGTTTGTTTAATTAGTAATGAATTACAATAAAAAATGTTGTTTTTTAATTAATTAAATTTTTTGACTGACCATACAGTTGTTTTAGGTACTGCCAAATAACCATCATCACTCATCTTTGAACATATATTTTGGTTTTAATTGTACGAATGCTGCCAAATTAGAACTATAATCCCATGTTTAAGACATCTACACTAATGTTCTGCTTGAATTGTGTTGTTCACACTAAGAATTTTGTTAATTTGTGGTTGCCACTTACTGAGTTATATTAGAACACACATACATAAACCACAGCTATATGTCAAATATCAGTAATATTTTTAAAAATATAATTTTTGATCAATTTTGCCTTTTTGACATGTACTTCACGTGGAAAGTATACAAAATAGCCTAAAATTCTAACGTTCTTTATAAACTTTTCAATAGGCTAAATAATAAGAAAAAATTGAAAAGTACATACTTGATTTAATATTGTAAAATTGATTGAAATATTCAACATTCTTGCTGAATGTTGATCATCCATTCTTGAAGTAATTAATGAATAAATAAGATTACTTTTCATCTATATATTTTTGGTATCCATCTGCAGTAGATGCTATAATGGATATTAAAATGGATAAAACATATTTTAAATGATGTTGCTGATGACAACTAGACACTTAACAAAATTTTAAAATTGCAACCCTGTTCAACTAGAAGGCCCAAGAAGGCTGCGAATAAGGAGATAGGATAATGTGACAGATGATGGATAAAAAGTCACCAAAAACTGGTTGGTTGTAGCAAAAGATAGAAGTAGATAAATGAGATCTAATGCGATTAAAACTCAAGTCGAACTGTTTCCCATATAATAATGAAAAATAAGTTGTTGCATAGACTTTGATCAAATACAATTTAAATTCGATTTATTTTAAATTTAATGGACAGACATTAATTATATATACATAATTAACAGACGTTATATTATATAAACAGGAGATAGGTGGTAGTCTTAAACATTCTATCTATAATTTTTAATAAAAAATCATTTATGTACTGTTACCAATTAAAAATATTAATTACTAGTTAAAAACATTTTCCTTAATTATTATAGAATTAAAAAAACTGTGATTGTTCTTAGTTTTTTATATCTAATTAGTAGTTTTTATATCTAATTGGTTTGTAATTAATTAAAATTAATTAAGAGTTTCGGTCTTTAAACATTTTATATTATAAAGTAAAAGTTTCTTAATTGTATTTTATTTAATAATTTATTTCGTATTGAATTCTACTACTTTTTT
Source organism: Teleopsis dalmanni (assembly GCF_002237135.1). NCBI lineage: Eukaryota > Metazoa > Arthropoda > Insecta > Diptera > Diopsidae > Teleopsis > Teleopsis dalmanni. Next base: position 191,383,830 of record NC_051847.1, on the reverse strand, counting down.
TATTTATGTACATAAATTAATTGGAAAAAGTTTGAAATATTAAGTTTAGTTCTTGTTGATTATGAAAAAATTTAATTGATATAATCTTGTTGTTTGTTTTTTTTTATAAACCATGCATTTTGCATCTTGATTTGTATTATTAAAAAGGAATACCCATTTTCTTAAGAAACAGTCCCGTAAATAATATTAGCTACGTTTTTGTGATTACTAAGTATTAAGATAGTAATTTTATGGTGCCTCAATATATCAATAAGACGGACAGATTTTATACCTAATATTAGAAAGTTCTCTAGCAACAGACGCAGGGAGTTAGTAATTTACTAGTTTGGTTACGTTAAGTAATTAATACAAAGCACCTAACTACTGACCTTAAGCCAACGAAAAGTATTTCATCTATTGGATAAAAAAGAATATGTCTTCTGCCTGAGAATTTCTAAATATCCCAAACAGTATTCTAAGTGTTCTAAGTGTACGACTAACAGTATTCTAAGTGTTTAGAATACTGTTAGTCGTTTTTATTTTTACATAGGTTCTCTCTATATTATTAAATCTTATAAATGCGGTTTTCTTTGTTTAATATCACTTTTAAATTATTTGCCTTATCTTATTAATATTTAAACTAATTTAGAAATAAATATCAAATACCTATTTGCAAAATATTTTCTTCCTATGCAACTTCAAAAGTAAATAATTTCACAAAATAATGCTAAAATTAACATAAAAATCAATATCAAAAACATAATCAGAAAAATTATGAAGAAATATATTTTATGGTAAAATCAAAAAAAAAAAATATTAATGTATGCTTAATAAATAGTTTAGTTGTTAGTAATGAAACGTGAAAGCTATGTCGTGACATCGTCAAATTCCAATGAATCGAATTTTGATAATCATACCCACTTCAAATTTTGGCTTTAACATATTTTATGTCTGTTAATGTTAATGTTAACATTAACAAGAGTACAAAATGTCAGAAAAATGTTAATGCATTAAATAAATTGCAAATTATTTACAAAAGAAACCAAGCGAATACATTAATGTTTATGTTAACATATTTTGATAATTTTGATAGTATTAAAAAAAGAAACATTTAAGTAAATATATAAAAAGTTGCTGAATTATCTTTACATAATTACAAAAAAAAGTAATATATATCTGGTTGTTAAATTTAACAAAATTATGTTTTTAATTGAAGTTATTATTTGTTATGGATTTTGAAAATTTATTATTAAAATTAATTTAAATGCTTTTGTGGATTTATATAAATAACTTTATATGATTAATATATACACATATGTTTATAGATATGTTTTTAGACGCCTATAATATGGATTACAAGCCTTGAAGGCTTGTTCGATCACTTACTTACGAATCATTGAAGGAGTAGATTCCTCTCACATATTTATCGCTTTGGTGTGAAATTCTTATGCCTTAAAACCGTTTTTTAAAAAGAATTCTATAATTGCATAATGTATCGGTTTCATCCATTGGTAATCTTCTGTTCGATATATATTTTAATACCTTCGAATCGGTATATGGAGTCTCTCTGGATACTTATACATTTATATGTATTTTTATCTAAATACCACTTAGTCTATATGCCACTCCGAGAATATATTGTAGAACTTAGGGCTATGTTATATAGATACGACAATTTTATATTCTTTTTGGTCATGTTCAAAACGTAGTTCATACAGAGAGACATTTAATAATTATCAATTTCATACTTTTAGTGCTGCTCTGGTACTTTTGAGTTGTCTTTTTTTATCATTACTAGTATGAGAATAAACATCATGAAGGAAGTAATAATATTTTACTATATAGTAATTATAATAGTTACTATTTTTGTGTGTTTATGTGAGTGTATTTATACAAAAATATGTTTATAAGCTCTTAAAAGATAAATATTCTGAAATTTAATACTGAGCAAAACCATTTTAATCTAAAGTGACAAAGACTGCTGTGTTGTGATTAAAGTTAATTCAAAATTTCTCTCTTATACTCATTCTATTTATTTATTCTCATTCATTACTTAACATTAAAAACAACAATAATTTCATATTTGATAGGACCATGACTGTGTGTATAACATAGTCCTTAATATAATTAGAATTTGAAAGTAATTACGTCCATTTAAATAAAAAATAAAATCAAAATTATAACTGAATTATAAGTAAAATATATTTTTACGTTAAATTTCGTTTGAATCATTATTTGTACAATATACGTCAAATGTGTTTTTTGTTACTTCAGATACTTAAATAAATATTTTGAAACACATACTGTGCTCTTGGTTTTTTGCATATTTATCACAAAAGTATTTCATGCAAGTCAATGAGTCATTTGATTTAAATCACAAAATTTTAATGAATACCTAAATATCAGATACCTAAATATGTATACATCAGTCGGCATCTTCATTAGCCGCCCAAATCTACATTATTCATCAACCTTTAGTTCCCTCTCTTTGTAAAAAAAAGAAGCTTAGTCATTTTTCTACGTAAGTTATCC
>NC_051847.1:191370521-191381219 GCF_002237135.1 Teleopsis dalmanni | reverse complement strand
GAAGTATATTCACAAATTCACAGACGACTTTATAGTTTTGGTAACTCTACGCTGTGAGCTACTTATCGGTAATAGTGCTTTCTCACTAGCATTTGAAATAGTCCAATTTGTATTGTTGTCATTTTTATATGATATTTGTTCACATTATGATCACTTATGATTCACTTCGTTACACATTCGTTTGAATGTGTTTCGTAAAAACAGTAATAATTTGTTCAGAACAAACGCAAATTTTTTTTTGTCAGTTCGATAAACAATAACTATTCCAATTGACAACTTTGATCCGTATTGATTCGCAACAGTATATCGAAACTTGCCAGCCAATAAGTATTAAACTTTAGTGCAACTGCCTGTGCATTGTCTACATGTGGACGCACTTCTTATATGTGTACGTGATTGTAACGACGAATCTTCGATCGACAAGTTCAAGTATAGCATCCGTCTCTTTGAAGCTTTAACGCCTGGATAACTGATATTATATGCAACTAGTCAATAAACATTTAATGTAAGCCTTTATTTAGAAACTGACGTATTGCAGGTATATTGAATAACTTTTATTGAAGTATAAACTCTGAATTAAGGAATGACTTAAACTCTTTGTCCTCATTAGGTTGTCAAGCAATCTGTATAATCAACCGGGTTGCTTATACAAAGAGTGTCGATTTACCTTAAATAATATCCGCAGCGACAATAAAATTCTTGACAAATAAGTTATGTCTACCGTAAACTATCAGATATAGTTGAGATGGCGGCTTATTTAGATGATACGGTAAGAATCGTCGAAAGAAATTCACTATACCCAAGAAAAATTTGAAATTGCATAGATTTTAATAGAGGCATCTGAATGCCTTTCATCTAAGTATTACATGTGGTAATGGAGGGGATTTAATGCGCATGACTTGCATGAGATCGGAAGGAAGGAGGCAAGGTGTTTAGATAGCGAGGAGTTTGTTATGCAACCGGGTGAAGTACACTTTAGAAGAAGGCAAGAAGTACTCGTCGATGCGAATATCTTGAGCATTCTTATAAATAATGGGGTCGGCGAAGTGCTTGCCATCAGGATTACGTTTATAGTTAATGTAATCATGTAAAACCTTGCGCTCTAAGAAACGGATTCTTTCTATCTGAGCAGAAATTATTGCAGACCAAACGGAGAAAACGTACGAGCTGTTTATAGCAGAAGAGCTAGATTTTACAGTAAAGCTGGTTGTGTCTTTGATGGGTGTTTTTTAGTTGCATATACCAAAAAGTGGTGTTTTGTCCATGACAAAGTCAACGTATTGAATGAAGTTGTGCCGAGTAGATAGCACAACACCGGGGTACTTGAGCTTTTCAAAGAGCTGAATGGATTATCATTAAACTTTAGCTCGAGGAGTGGTGCATCAAAGCCATTATTGCGATTTCGTCTAGGAAATCAAAGGCAGAGACCTTGGTGAGATTAAGGTAAATCTTCCACTTGACATAGTCAATGAGGAGGATTTTAAGGTACTAAACTCATTACAAATTCGACACTAGGGAGGGAGGGGTGTCTGCTATAAACAGGTTGAAAAGAATTGGGCTTAAGACAAAATCCTGTGGAGCGCTGGCAATATTGCAGAAAATGCGGAACAGAGCGGAACTGATTCTGACTTAAAAAGTCCTATTAGAAAGGAACATGTGGACAACACTGCAAAGTATTTGGAAGAAGTCGAATTAGCCGAGTTTGTAGACCAAACCCTCAAACCAAAGAGTTTTACAATATTGAGACTTACTGCCGTAGTGGGCTGATTGTTGAAGAAACTGACTCATATCTCGTTTTAGAAATGATGCAGTGCGTGCACCTTATGAACATGTCCCTTAATTGTGGAGATGAAAATGCTTTCGAGTGCGAAAGCGACGAAATCAATCTCCGCCGGAGTCCTGTTTCTATATTCAGAAATGCCTAACTGGAGGTAATGGTCGAGAGTGCAGAATGCAAGGCTTATCGGTTGCCTGGTCTGCCAAACCATCGACAAGACTGGGAAAAAGTCGTATATTTGCCAAGATAAACTCTAGGACGTTATTGTTGGGAGTCAGTACCAGTTAACGATCAGCTTAACCAGTCGTTCGAAGAGCTTAGTAACGTTTTAGCAGAAGGCTGGATTGTTCCATAGGAGGTGCTTGCTATTGAAGTTCCTGACTATCAAAAACTGGAGGAGGGAATTGACAACCGTGATTTTCAAATCCGCTCAATCGGCAAATTTGCGAATCGGTCACACCGCTGGTAATTGGAGCACTGACGGATATCATTGTGAGATTTCAGAACTATCGAGATAATGATGTTAAAAGACGAAAGGTGCCAGACAACGTCAATTGCTAAAAGTTCAATAGAGAAAAGAGAACAGAGAGGAAACTTTTTTAATTTTTAATCAAGTGAATTCTTAAATTGTTCATATTACTATTTCGGGTATCGCCAAATATCTATGATCAGCGGTCTTTGGAAATATTTTTTGGCTTGATTGTCGGTATATATTTTTAAAACTGCAAATTCCAAGAATTGAACTCCGTCAAATTTAAACTATGTTAAAACAAGAACCTTATGTACACTTTATTCAGAAATTTATTTAAAAAATGTTTGTTTCACTAACATTTTGTAAAATGGAAAAAGACATGATAGGCTGTACAGGTAAGCATAATTTAGCCTGTTTAATAGTTTAAACTAGCCTATTTGTAAATCAAATTTAAAAGTTAGCTTTTGCTAATATCAAAAAGGATGTGCACTATTGTTGAGTTTGAATGTATGTATATATTATTACAGATTTTTTTCTTTTTAAAATAGTGTGATTATTGCAAAGTAATTTGCATAATGTTCAATAAAATTTTGAAGTTAAAATGCAAATTCGTTAACAAATTTAAATGATTCTTTTCATTAGTACAAAGTATTGTAAAATTATTTTCATTGATACATTTTCTTTAACTTAAATGGAACTCATCATGATATCATATAAATTCCCTTGTGAATTACATTGTGAGTTGTTAATACTGTATAATATTGTATAATATTTATATGCCTATCATCATCGTGACATCATTGACATACTGGCGCCCTTTTTCTTTAACTCTTTTGCTTAAAAAGTTTACTTTCTAATAACAATAAACTTTTACGAGAAATCGCGAAAAGCATTTCTACATCCGCTTCCGCTAAGCTGTTTTCCGTCGGAAGTGTTATTCACGAGGAAACCCTTTATGTCAAACCGCGCTATTGTTAGTTTATGTGACTTGATTGGACTTTTTGCAGAAGGGGAAGTAAACGTTTTGCCTTTTCTGGTAAGTCATTCCGTGAGATAAATTTATGTTTAAATATATTCATCAGCAATAAATCTTTAAGGTTTACTGCTATTGCCAATCAAATGCGGCTACGCACAGAATGAAAAATTGGGGCTGAATCAAAGTTTGGTAATATGTGTAGAGTTTAGTAATATTTCAGTTTTTTGGAATTAATAGTTTATAAATGATATGCATACCATCGCATACGAGTACTTATAAGTAACTTCTATGTAAATTCAGTTTCAGAAAATGTAGTTGAGCTTTATAAGGATTACACAGAACGTAGACACATTAAAGTTTACTTCTTACCTCGTCCAGATTAATGTTGCGAGGTATTGAGATTTTTAGTAAATATTTGGGAGCTTCTTAGTGGAGTATAACAAAAAATATATTTTCTAATTCTTTTGTGTTTAATTTTAAAATTTCCTATTTAGAGTCAGAAAACATTTTTTTTGCGCGATAAGCAAGACGCAGAGCTAATATTAATTAGGAGATTTCAATGCGGGCGGTAAAGTAGATATGAGGATTTTTTAAAATTCCAGTGATAAGTGAAAAAAGAAGTGAGTTTTTGCTTATACATTTGTAGTAAAATATTCTAAGTTTTTGATACCTTCTGCAAGATAGGATATTTCGAGGTCCTCTATATATTGTTTGTTCGCAGAGTTGTGACAGAGTTGTAGAGATTTAAATTTCTGCTGATATTTTTTCTAACATTTTTGTAAATAAATGAAGTCAAATCTTTTGAATACAGTTGAATATACTTCATTTATTTTTGTTACAGCAATTGTTAATGAATGAATTAGCAATTACAATGTTTTTTCTTTAGTTTATCCAAATGGTCTAGAAGCATTCTTTAATTTTGTGATGTGGCAACATATTTGTATTGCTTGACGAGTTTGTTTTGTAAATGAATGATTTCTTTTTCAAATAAAAAGAGTTTATATTTTTAAAAATATTTCAAAACTTTTGTTTTTTGCAAATTTATCAGAACTTCTGCATTTTAAACACCTACAACACAAAAGAAGCTTACATATAGAATTAAAAATCTGGACTGAAATATTTAAAAATTGGCACCGGTTTATCAAACTGTCACGTAAAAAAAAATTATTAAAAAAGAACCTTAAACGTAGATTTTTTATTATATTTTTATTAAAGAAAATCTTCTCTATTATATATTTATATTTCTTCAAAATACTACAACCATTTTTAATCTCATACTTTTAATAGTAAATTTTATTTTGTAGGCGATCTATAACTATTGTCTTATATTACATTTAGTTGGATTATCACGAAAATGACTTTATTTAAATTTCAGAAAATGGCAGAATGCAAATGGCAAATATCATATTGGTTAAAAAATTCCGTTAAAATACACCCTTTCGATTTTAAATCATCAATACATAAAAGAGGCTTTTAATTGAATTTTCTGGTCACCTCACTTTTCACATTAATGCAAGTTCAAAGGGTTTTTAAGTAAAACTTTAGTTTTAAGGTGAACTGAAAGCCTGAAAGAAAAAATTGGTAATAAGTAACAGTAAAAGCAACAATTGGCCACTTTCAGAGAAAGCCCTTTTTTATCTTTGAACTTATTCTTTTTACATTGCTATGGTTTTATTCATCATACCAACAAAAAAAAAAAATAAAATATAAAAATAATATTCAAAGCCCAATTTTATTCCTTATTATTTGCGTCCTTAGCAAGTACAACATCTTTACGTTTATTAAATTATTTGCCTAAACTAAATGGAACTGAACAGAAATATTGTATAAATAAAAATGAAAAATAAAATCAGAAGAAATAAGTTTTTTTATTTAAATGAACAGAAATGCAAACAAAACATAAAATCAAATTGAAAATACATTGAAATAATTGAAATCGATTGTCAATGCAGCAACTCAGTCGTGCATTGTGCGTTATCCTTCCAAAAATCTTGTTACAGTAGATGAACGTAAAGCAACCCCAAGCATTTAATACCCATAACTATTCATTATGGAATTATAATAGACGCATCCTATAGTGAATAAATAAAAAACACACCCAGGATTGCTTGCTGCGAGCAACGCAACAGATTTCCTATGTGTGACACATAGTATTTGGTATTTGGCAAAACACTTCGGGACAACGGAATGCTCATAATGGAAATTATGGAATTCATATAAAATATGTTTATTTATTTTGTTGCCATTCAAACAGGATATGAAAATCGAAACCCAAATTGAAAGGGGTCTTAATATTATTCGAACGTGAAAGGGTTAACATGTTTTGGATAGTCTTGTAGGGCGGTTATTTGTCCGTTTATCTTAGTGTTGAGACTTTTGACTTTTTAGATTTATGATCTGTAGTTGGATTCGTCGTTGGCACAAGACACATATTACCTAACGCATGCTTTAATTTTATTTTCAGTTAACTTGTATGCCATATTTTTGTCAATTAAATACAACATATATTATTACTATTAAATTATAAGTATTGTATTAGGGGCCATAATGATTTTCTTTTAAATGGCAAACTGACATACCGTGTGATCAAAAAAGAACGAGAAGTTAAAAAAAAAACGCAAAATTTTAATTTTTAATAATTTTCTTTATTATCGCCTTCAAAGTACTCTCCTCTTGCGGCAATACATGCATGCCAACGCTTGATCCAATTTTCCATACAAGTTTTATAGGCCGCCGAAAGTATGGCATTTAGTTGATGCAACGAATTCTCTTTTATGGCCTCTATGGTCTCAAAACGCGTCTATGGTCCTCGCAATGGAAATTTGAGTCGGGGGAAGAGGATAAGTTACACGGGGCCATATCTGGAGAGTACGGTGTTTGGTTGATGATATTGGTGGAGTTTTTGGCTAAAAACTGCGACACAACCAACGCTGTGTGAGCCGGTGCGTTATAGTGGTGTAAAATCCATGAGTTTTCCTTCCATAAATCTGGCCTCTTTTTGCATATGGCCTCACGCAAACGACGCATAACGACCAAATAATACTCCTTATTGATCGTTTGACTGTCCGGAAGGAATTCATAGTGCACCACACCACCAATATCGAAGTAAACAGTCAGATTTTAGACCGACTTTTCGGTTTCGGCTCACCTTCGAAGCACCATTCGGTCGATTGTTGTTTGGTGGGCATTCATATCAAATTCATAGACCCATGTCACATCATCAGTTATGATGCGTTCGATGAATGTGGGGTCACTATCTGCGTTGAAAATGATCTCTTTGGCCACATCACAACGAAGCTTTTTTTGAATGAAATTCAGCTAAAAATCACCACACGAAAATTTTTCAACTTCTTTGTATAGACGCCAAACAAAAACTAATCGTACGATATGCGTTAAACTTTGACAGAATGTGTGTAATAGTGTTGCCAGCGTGAAAATAAAAAAATTTACCGATTGAATAAGCGCGGGAATTCAAAAAAAGAACGAATTTGTTCTTTTTTGATCACAAGGTATATTGATATAGTTGATATATAATATGATTTTAGGTCTACTTTAACAGGTTGCAAATATTCCGATCAAGATACATTCTCTTCACTTCATAAATAAAGAGTAAAAACCTAGCCAACTGGTTACGTTATTCTGGCTGTATATATCTATATCGCATAATGTAACAATATCGCATAATGTAACAATGCTTAGTAACCATTCGACTATATAGTTATCGCCATTGATTCATAATTTAAAATATACATATAAAATACCTATTACTGAATTATGATAAATTTGAATAAAAAAGTTTGGTATAGATCGCATAATGTAACACCAAACACCAATCTTATCCCAAGATTTGCAAACAAGAGGATCTGGTTCTCTAGGTTTGGGGTTGATCGCTATATTAGCAGCCTCGCATCGGAAAAAATGCAGTTCATAGTTCACACTGGACAGTAGTGCCAAACAAAAAGAAGAAGAAGAATAAAAAAGAAAGCAACCCATCGTAACGTTTTATTCACGTTCTGCGAATTCTAAAAAATGATTTTGAAAATGTATTTGAATACCTAGTCCAAGTCTAATATTTTATACTCTTTATAAAATATACACTGATCTTATATTTATAAGACCTTTATGTAAAGAGTGATCATTTACATAAATCATTTTTAATAAGAAATTTTTATATTGAATGGCAATTTATTTTTAAAAATTTAAGATCTAAGTATTTCAGCTTTAAAGAAAATACAAGAAAACAATAAAATGATTTTCTTATTAACACTTTTTCATAGCATTTATTTATTAAGTAATTAAAATTTTTTTGGGAATTATTGTAAAAATAATGCCAATCAAAATTGTAAGCAAAATTGTTATTATTATAATTACAAAATTAAAAATTAATTTTATTAATTATTGTTATTTTTTTTGTATTCTTAATTATTATATGTAATAATTATTATATTATTATTACAAAATTGTAACAATAATATGGCTATATAAACCAATGTTCCAATGTTTTGTTAATATGCGGAACATTAAGCTCAACTGCACAAAAATTTCTGCGATAGCCCTTATCGGCTTTATCGAATGCGGTAGGACCTTTACGCTCTCCGAGCTAGAGCTTCGTATTGATGATTCAGCTTATTGACAAGCAAAAATATCTTAAAATTGTATTACTTCTAAGCACAACTTCGTCTCCCATATAAGATATGTCATCCAGAACATCATCATACATAAAAGCCGCAATCAGCTTAATAGCGCTTTACACAGACGACACGTACTTGATCTACTCTGACCGAGATGTCATAAATGTAAGCAACACCTTACAGAGAACTATAGACCTTATGGTGGAATACCTCCAGAAATGGAAGATTAAAATAAACAATGACAAAGCCAAGGCTATATTCATGACACGAAAGAAAAGGCAGCATCCTCCAGCAGTGAGTACCGGTGGCACGGAGATACGGTGGAAGGAAAGCATAAAATATATGGGAGTCACATTTTACAAACGGTTTAATTGGTATAAACATATGAAATGCAAATAATTGCTCTAAAATTCTACATCTCCTAAAGCCGTTGTTTAATAATAATCAAATCAATCTCAAAAATAGAAAGTTATTATATACTCAAATAATTAGGCCAGCACTACTGTATGGATGTGTAACATACAGCAAAGTCCCAAATACTGGCATAAAGCAATTACAGATAGCGCAAAACCTGGCTTTAAGAAGACTATTTAAGATTCAATGGTATATTAGAACAACAGACATGCATAGAGATCTAAGGATCGACTCAATCAAAAAATATATTAAGGACAGAGCCCTAAAATTATTCACAAAAGTCGATACGTTGCCCAACCTCGTCCCAGGTTATTCATGCCTCGTTGTGGGGCAGGAATAAGCCCCCCAGTCACAAAAGAGTAAAAATGCTTAATAGCACAAAGGTACTCTGTGTATATCGTCCCAACTATGCTGCTTGAGGCCGTGAGACACAAGCTCCCATAATTCCCTGTCCACTATCTTGAAGAAGAGCTTGCTGTTCCTTAACTTATTTCGCTCTACAATCGGGGCTCCTATAATCCTGAGCATAGAGTTTACTCTTAGCTAGAACCCCTCGCAAGTATGCGTAAACCCCACCCTTTTCACATATAAGCCGATCCCTCCCTACCTGAATACATCGATCTTCGGCTTTTATAAATTTAGCTTGTTGAATCCTCTCTGCCCTTGATTACTGTAATGGGATTGCATTCGCTGGGCTCGGTTTTCACAATCATTCCTGAAAGGTGGTTTTAGTGGCTTTTTATTAATTATTGTGAATAACTCTTTGTTATGACTGTTAAAATTTCGAACATGTCAAAGTTACTTCATTTCTTCATTCCTGATTTATTTCATATTTATGGGAATAGAGAAAATTAATCTACATTAATCTTATTAAATTTGATGTTTCTAATGTATGTACAATAATGTCAATTTTTACTAAATAAATTTAAATTTAAATTTTTGGATTAATATATATCAAATGCAGTGGTAGAACGTATTTTTAAAGTTATAGAGAACTACAATTTTTTTGAATTATGTGTAATTCGATATTTTTAACTTAAAAACCCATTATTTGCGCTAATAGATTTGCGCAGAAATAATGGGACAATTGTTTAGGCGCAATATTCACTATTTGGCTTTATTGCATTATCATTATGACGAATGTTGTTTAGAGCTTTCCAAAATATCGGTCATGTGTAAACATTTTGTAAATATTTTCGTCGTAAAAGAAATAACAATAAATGATTTAATAATAGAATTTATAGCATTCTCAGCACATTACACACCTAATTTGGATGGTGAGTTTTGTTACACATTGTTTTGTGTTTCGTGTTTTGTGTGTTTTCTCGTACAAAAATGTATATGAAACCCTCAAAACTGCTCTAAAATGCCAATATATCTTTTGATGGAGGGTAAAAAGCAACAGTACAACGACAAAGACAAATTCGATGACGTCGTTAGAATGTTTAACATAAACTCATACGTCTGGATATCTTGAGTTTTGATTGGGTTTTTGTCACGGTTTGCTCACAAGAATCGATTTCAACGCTTTCACGTCGTCCAAAGCATAGAAAAACAAAATACTTCAAACATATTCTCGAATGTCGTAGTTTGTCCAATTTGTTATTTGGCGAAAATATTTAAGCAAAACTTAATAAAAATATGTGCCTCATATTGTTTTTATGTTATTTTTGTTATCTTTTATAAATACTGACGAAATATATTACGAAATATATTTGCACAGTTTCATAGATTTATTACTGTTGAAAAGGGTGCGCAGAAACTTTATAAGGAAGGAAGATATTAAGCTTTATAAATTGTAGGTATTTATAGTTTGATATCCTTATTTGTTATTATTATATATATATATATAAGGCAAATAGGAAGCAGCAATATATTATTGTTCATATCAGAAGTTTCTCATAATTTGGTATATAATGATCAAACTGTTTTATCCTTTGAACTTTAAGAAATCTCATTGAAAAGTAATACATATCTGAAACTACATAAAAAATTTACAGACAACTGCTTACATTTATTAGGTTATTTATCGAGATTTATAAAATGAAGAACGTTCTACTTATAAAATAATTAAACTTTTCAAATTCTATACTAGTTTGAGATTAATATATTTATTATAGTGTAAGATATTCCAATACTTATTCGGTTAAAATTGTACAAATTATACAAATAGAAGAATATGAACAATTTTTATAGTTCACTTATAATTTTAAATTGTATTTTGGACTTTAGGTTATTGATTTATGTTCTCTATATCAGAAGTGGTGTTTCTTGGAAACTGTATTGCTAACGGAAGTTATGCATGCGAAGCTTTAAGGTTAAAGCTTAGCCTAGCCAATGAAATTCTAGGTCGACTAAAAACTCGCATTTGGTTACTAAACATGAAAATGGTGTTAGGAAAAGTACTTCAATTTCTTCAACAGCAAAA
>NC_051847.1:191358498-191370421 GCF_002237135.1 Teleopsis dalmanni | reverse complement strand
ATAAATTTTTTTGGAATGAATTGTTTCATTTATTGGATTATTTGAATTGGAGTACAAAAATTAATGGTATACAAATTTTTTTAACTTTTTCATTTGATTAATATGAAATGATTTATTTGATATGATTAAAAAGTATTTATGTATATATAAATTTTATAGTTTTCTATAACTTTTCAATTTGATTGAAAGAAATTTCTTTTATAACTCTTGTTATACAAACCTTGATATGTGAAAAAGCTTCTTGTATTTAAATTTCCCATGAGTTGATTTAAACTTATCTGTCCATTTATAAATGATCTTGACTTATAATCTATGAGTGAAGGTAATTTCCTAAAAATTTTCGTGAAGGCTGTAAATTGACGGACAGGATTCTAAAATAAAACAAATAAATTCGTTATATTAAGATGAATTAATTATACATGTACATTTTAAATAAATAATAATGATTATAATATATATAATAAATTTAATAAACAACAAATAGTAAATTACAGGTTTAAAAAATATTCTATAAAATTTTGTCTAGCGAGCCATTATGTAATTAACAGAACGGTTTTATGTTAATTAATGAACAATTTAGAAAATCAGTGAATTTTTAATACAAATTGATATTAACATTTATCTATTAAAAAATTAAAAACTAAAAAAAAGTTACTAACTGAAAATTATTTACAATCAAAATTAGCTAATTACCAATTAATTTTTTTTTGGTTACTTACACTAACTGCCGTTAACATAATGCCCAATACAGCAAAGCCATCGCTATTTTTGCGTGCATCTTCATCTGTACTGTACTTAACATTTCTATGGACAATATGCATTTCAATGTCATAACGACGATTATTGATCATGTGCTCTGAACCCTTAATACTTGGCGAACCCCAATGAAAATGTACACCAATGGCTTCATAACGACTTTTTAACGAACCACCGGAAATGTATGGACGTATTCCATTTCTTGTACTCGGTATAGGCATACTAACTAAAAATAATAAATATTGTTAAAAAAAAGAGGTTTATTTAGTTCGATAAGCTCACTTACTCGTATGTCCATTATTTTCCAAAGTCAACTTTCCACTCAACGGTACATTGTAATTTATGAAGCGTAATATTGGAAATGGCATGATCACCGACTATGAAATAATATAAATTAATTTTTTAATTTTAAATTAGAAATTCAATTGAAATTCATTTACCCAAAAAATAAAATTAAATTAAATTGTGATTAATTGTTATTTATTTGTGTTTAATAATAATAAATAATACAAATTTTTAAAGTATTTAGTTGACATATAATTAATGTTATGAAAATTTTAATCTAATAAATGATACAAATTGAGTTTGTTTATGATAGTATAATTAGTTTTTTTTTGATATAGTCTATAGTATATTAAACCAATTATTATAACAATGGAATAGATTATAAGATGTAATTATATAAACAGTATTTGTTAAAAAATTAAAAAAATCATTTTAACTTTTTTTTGGAAATTTAAAAAAACTAATCACAATTTAATCTTTCATAAGACTTTTATAGAATGGCGCTTAATTTCTGTGGCAGAATAGAGCAATGGATTTTTTGAAACTGTTTCCGGAAATATTTATTATTCAATTAAAAATAATACAAATTTAACACGTTAGGTAAAACTGATCAAATTAAATTATAGCAATAATTTTTAACAGTTACTTGTGAGAAATATTATGTTTTTCAATAGTTTTCGAAACCACTAAAAATTTTCAAGTTTATTTAATTCAATATTAATCATAACAATATTTTAAAATTTGAAAATACAGGATTAATTATTATTTAACTAAGTTTACAACATTGATAACTTAATAGATATACAAATGTGTATATATTATATACCATTATAATTGCAACAAAATAGAGATAAAGTGTATTGCCATTTTATGTTATTTAACATTGTATGTTAACGAAAAATGTAAGAACTCTGTTAAGACCATGTAGAAATACATTTAGCCAACTCATATCCTATTGAATATACTTGGTGCGCAATGTTACTTTTACCTATTTAAAAAACAATCGAAGTTTATGACTTTTTTTTTTGTCATTAATAACTAAATATGGTAAATATATATATATATATATATATATTTATATACTTATATATTTAATATTATTTATATATTATTATTTATATAATATATAAAAAATTAATACTTAATATAATAGTTAATATATATATATTTATATACTTATATATTTAATATTATTTATATATTATTATTTATACAATATATTTAAAATTAATACTTTGAGTTTTTCTGGCATTACTTGATATTAAATTAATTGGTGACTATCTTATTTATCACACTGTAAATAATTGATTTAAAAAACAATTGAAGTTTATATATATATATATATTAAAGCAATAATGGTGAAAATAAAAAAATTAATACTTTAAGTTAAGTTCTTACATTACTCGATATTAAATGAATTGGTGATTGTCGTATACCATCACATTGTGGATAATTGATACCCCAGTCTTCAGTATTATCATAACTCCATGAATCATCAGCGCGAGTATCACCAATGGTATTATCTAAAACTAAAATATTTTTCAAAAAGAAAAATTTAGAAAAAATTAAAAAAAATATAAAAATATATATGTTGTCTATTATAATTAGTACATATTAATATTATAGAGTGTTTAATAATAATTTAATTTATAAATAATTTAATAATATTTAACAATAAAATATAATAGATATTTTAACAATTAAAATATATTAAATATTTCAACAATTAAAATATATTATAATAGAATATAATATAATAGAATAATAATATAAATAATAATTCACTAAAAAGGCAAGTTTTTCTAGTTCATGCTTTTTAAGGGTCAATATCGCAGTATTCTTAATACAGGCATAAGGCAACGATAAACGCTCCTATTGAATTCCAAGGACTTCCATCGTTACCAATTGAAGCTATACGTTCGGATATAGTTTCCTCCTTGGGTAGGAGGAAATTTAATACCTCTGTTGTTTTTTGAACACAGCACCCGGCCTCAAAATGAAATTTTACATCGAATAACGGTAATGAATACAGTTATTCGACCAGCTTAACTTTGGGTTTTAAACGAAAGTGTCACACGATTCACACACTACACCAGACTCAATTAGTCTGGTGTAGGTTCCAAGCGATGGACTTCGACAACCACAAGACTTTAGTTATTGTTGAAGATCATTAAATTTAATGAATTTGCTTATTAGACTGCAAAGTTTCATTGGCAGAAGCTAATTTTTGTTTTGCACCTTTTGAGTCTCGAAGAATATGTACTTTGCTATTTTTCTAATCCTTCATCAAAATGTAGCCCTCACACATTTTTGTTTTTGTGAACTTAATTTTTTAATTAAAAAATCAAGAAATAGCAATTTTAAAATCTTTCAATAATAAAAATATTGATCAATATAGCCGTTTAACCTAAGCCATTTTATTTGTTGCATATTAAGTTTGTTTTATTAGTGCCATTAGCATTTTTGTGAAATACGAAATAAATATTTATTGCTTATGTATTATAAAGCAATCAACTTAATGGTTAGTTAATCCATATTTAAATCTAATAAAATAAAACGGTTACGTTTTGTGTTTCAATTTCGAACTTTACAAAGGAAATTAATAACAGCATGAAGCTCCTTAAGATACATTAAATATTAATTTATTAATATTTTTTTATTGTTTAAAATAAATTTTTTATATATAAGAATAAAGACAAAAATACTACCTGGGAGGTCAATTCTTTTTATTTTGCACTTTCACTTAAGCTTTAAAATTTTGCTATAAATTTTTTTTTGTTTATTTTTTATAAAAATATAAACAATTTCTTAAACGCGTTTGCATATGTAACAAATTATTGTAATATTAAGACAATATTCGAGTTTTGGTATTATTTAAAACATTTCCTCTGTTACGATTTTGAAGACATAATTATTTATCATTATCATGTAAATACCCTAAAAAATTTTAATGGATCATTAATCATTTTAAATCCGAAGACAGCTTTAAATATTTTAATAAATTTAGCAAATAAATTCAGCATAATTTTGCTACTGACAGTGAAAATAGAAAAAAAACTATAATTGAATAAAATAGTTTTGTTACGATACAATAGCTTTTGTTTCAAAATAACATTTAACCATATAAATATGCACATTTATATGTAAGTTATACAATTGGTTTTATTTTAAATAATAAAAGAATATAATTGTTTACACCTAATAAAGAAACATATTACATTTATATATTGCCGTTTTTTATATCTTATACACATTTATTAGTAACGAATTATAGAACTAAAGGTTAAGTGTTCCTTCGAAAGAAGATTTTTATAATGAAATGAATGAAAAATTTAATTATAAACTATGTTTAATTATCTTGATAAAATAAAGTTCACCCAATATAATAATTCGGTAAGGTTAGATTAGGTTGAGAAGGTGCGTGCTGACAGTTATCAGCACTGCCACTCGAAGGCATACATATATTGCCCATTGTGATGCCCTTAAAGATTATGCCGAGAGAGGCGAGTTGCTAACCTTTTCTATCTTCTATCCTTGTTAAACCATTTGATTTTTCAGATAAATTTGTGGAGATCCGATAAGTTTGCTTTTGTTACAACTCTTCCATGCCTATGAAAAAGCAATCCCCAAGACATTGAAGTCACCTTGTCTGCAGTCCTGGACAGAGACACAGAAAGCGGTTGATGGATTCTACATTCTCCTCATCTTAGCAACTCCTGCATAATTCACATGTTGAAACTCGCCACCCAAGGAGCATAGGCGCAATGGCATAGTGCCCCGTTAGTACTCCAGTAAGCATACGAACTGTAGGTTTGCTGAAATCCAAATGTATTTTCGTTTTATTTTTGTTAAAATTAGGCCATAAGGTTCTAGCGACCACACAATCTTCGCGATTAGTCCATAAGTTGTTAGTCTATGATCCTAAATAGTTCGCAATGATTCGGTAAAGTGCTTCCAAATGCAAATTTCCAGCTTAAACCTAAAATACCTCTACAAATGCTAACGTAGTGTAAATGGAATAAATCCTTGTTATGTATAAAAAATAACTCAACAATTAAGGAGTATTTTAAAAATTTATAATCAATTTACATACTATTTGAAGAATTTTTTTTTTTTATATATCATAAACCTCAGTTAGATCAATGGGTTAAATATCATTGGAGTGAATGTTAGGTTGTTTATTAAGCTGATTTATTATCAACTTTATCAGATTACTTAAAATAAAGGAGCGTTTTTACTTCAAGCTATTGCATATTAATTAATGGCTGGACGGTCAGCTCGTTTTAGGCGGGAAGTAATGGATACACAAGTGCGAGATTCCTTGCTAAGGGGTTAAAATATTCTGTCAGATTTTTTTTTTTTTATTTTTTTCTTATATTGTCAGATTCAGCTTTAACTAAGGGAATTTGTAAATCGCGGTGGATACTTTCATTCCTAATATACCATAGGGCACCAGTGATTGTTTTCAGTATTTTTGACTGAGCTCTTTGGATAATTTCAATATTTGAAACACTAGCATTACCAAATAGCTAGATACCATAGGTCCATATTAGTTTTACGATGCTGTTATATAAGAGTACTTTATACTCTAGGCACAGGGAGGATCTTTTATTAATGAGCCAATGCAACTTAGAGGCTTGGAGCTTCATCTAATTCTTCAACATGCTTCAATATGCTTGCGACTAGTTAGTCGCCTGTCTAGGTGAAAACTTAAGTACGTTATATTATTTGTTTGTGGTATGAGAATTATATTTAAAAAAATTTTTGGAAATGTACTCCGATTTAAGGTAAAAATGATGTGTCTACATTTTAGTTAATTAATTTTAATTCGTCATTTTGACAACCATTTCTCCACGCGAAATAAGTGGAATTGAAGTTGGTTTAAAGCTAAGACAACGTTTTTGTTTCGGGATATCAGATGTTTAAAGTACATACAAGATTTTTATTATTTTATTTTTATTATTCAATTTATACATTTTTTTTATTTTTACGTACATAATTTCACAATTTCTTAATAATTTATTAAATTTGCTGTACACCTTAGAATTTTATTCATATGCAGAGTTATTCTTCTTCCTACCCTGTATTGTCCCTAAAAACTCTCTGAATTGAGATGTAAATATCGAAATAAATTCGTAAGTTGACAAATAGAATATGCAATGCAAGCAATATTTAGCTTATTTGGATTATTTTATCGCAGATAAAGTGTGGCTCAAATGCATATTCTTTTCTTATTAAAATTGCTGACGATAGGTCTGCAACGCTATGCTTGTAAGAGCAGGGGTATTGCTTCTTAAAAGCAGAAATAAATAAAAAAACCAACATTAATAAACAATTAACTTACAAAAAAAATTTTTATTGTACTTTTAATTTAATTTTAAGATGAAACCCAATAAAATATATATTACTTTTGTATAAACTCAAAACAAAAACATTAATAAAAAATATTTTTATATATTATTTAGTCCCATAATTATTTAAAAATAATGTTTATGCTTTTTGTATAAAACATTATTATAGTATTTAATTGTTCAACATTTCATATATTAAATTATAATTAAATAATTTCAGTTCACTCACATAATAATATAGTATTATTTTTATATTATTTTAAACATGTTCATAATTTTTCGAATTTTATATATTTATTAAAGAACCAACCTCGACCATTTGGAATCGCCAAAGGCAGAAATAACAAGAGTCTATTTAACATATTCACGGATAGCATTTTTTAAAATATTTTTTTATATAAATTTAAAATAATTAATTTAATTTGCTTTAGTTTTTATTGGATTTTTTAAAATTTTTATATTACCGACCACATATATATCGCACTTAAGTTGCTCTGCATCAGTGAATGCTGACACCAATCACACCCGAATGACTCGGTTTCGACTTTAGCTCGATATTTTATATTTCTGAGTTCAAATATTGCGGCAACTGCATTGATCCACACGTAATACTGGCATCGATGCGATCCGCTGTTATCAGCTTCCGAATCGATAATAATTCAAATTTTATCTTTCGTACATTTGCAGTTAATTAAGTGAATAATAAAAATGAAATATTTTAATTTAAAGTATTTTTCAATCATTTAAATAATTAATTTTTTTATTCAATTAAATATTTTTTTTGCTTTGAGTATTTAAATCTCTTGCCGCTTTTGTGTTGTATTTTGAAATGACACACATTAATGAAAAGTAGAACATTTTTCTAAACCATCATCATTTTTAATGTTTATTGTATTAGATTTATTATAAATTAGAGTATGGGAGTGTAATTTTTTAAAAATAAATAAATAAATAATATGGGTAAATAGGATTTAAAAATAAATCTTATATATTAATCGCAATATTGATTTTAATGGTTTCAACTAGTAACACTAACTAGTGTTTCATTAAACAAAGAAAAAGAAGACATAGTGTACTGAGATATCTTCCACTGTCGTATTGTATTGTTTTAATTTTTTAGAGATTAATAGGAACGCTATTAAATGCAACGAAGAGTAGTTCTAGAGAAATTTTTGATATACATATGTATATGAATTATGAATAAAATAATATTAATATAATATAAACTTTGAAAATACTATAAAATATATATTCAATTTAGCTGATTGTGTAGATAAAGCTATATTTATTTTGTTCTTAATAATTTAATATTTACCTATATATTAAATTTATTTTTATTTTTTAATATGCTTCTTTTGTGCTACTTGAATGTGTTTGCAAATACATTCAGAATAAAAAAAAAAATAACTTTAATCAATATTTTTAAGTTTTGAAAATATATTATATTAAATAAATGAAATTATCATTCAAATTTTTATTTTAAAAGATTTTTAAACACATTATTCAACTATTATCGGCCCTATGTTACTACTAGGAGTACAGGATCGAGTATAGGATCGAACATTTGTTCGAACATCCTGATGTCTTGCTATTCCTGATGTATCAGTGTACAGATTTATGCTTTATTACTTAATAAGTTTTACTTATAAACTCTATAAGTTCTATAATTATTTGCAAATTCTTATTTTGAAACTAACCGTAGGAATATATGGTTTATATTAGCAACATTTATTGGCTGTTAACATTTAATGTTGTTTGCAGTCTTAAGTGCTATTATTGGTTTTTATAATCATACCCAAGTACTTGAAACCACAAGCTTCAACATTTTTAACTGCTGTTTCTTCCACATGACGTTATTTTCCGTTCATCACCTCAAGCACACACACTAATATAAGCTCGATTTATGCCTTTATCTATTTAAGTGACAAAATACCTCTATCAGCACCCACGATTGCTACCATAATTCCTGTAACACAATCTTCTCGAGTTATAGGATAAGCAAGTTATACTATTTTACGTAATCTCTTCGCACTCCTTTATTATTTTCTTGTCTTGGCATCCCTTTCTGTGTTTGCTTTCTACACACACTCCGATGGGCCACAATAATAGCAACAATATTTTCTTCCTTCAAACGTCACAATCGTTAGGGCGTCAGGAAACGCTGATCAACTGCCGCTTACCATTTCCAATAGCGACAATGCTTCCAAGAGTTACAACAACAAAACCATACTCAGCAAAAAATGTTCATGTTATAAATTACTATCGCTTCAATTAATACTGCTGGAAGTTATTTGATCACAGCTTATTATTAGTGAGAAATATTTATTTATTTTGAATTAATGTTTAGCGAATTTTATCATATCACATTCATGCGCTTTATTGGTTACAGTAAGTTGAAAGTCATCACTTGTTTTTAAAGCTATCCTTTTTCTTAGGCACAAAAATGCGGTTCACAACTCTGAAGACCACGCAAAAATTTAACTCTAATTCTATGAAGAATATTTCTAATACATCAAGAATCCGGTCTATTACTAAATCGTAATTACAATACGTACAACGGAATATACATATACCAAAAAGTGAAATTTATCATAACAGAACACATTTACACAATAAATGATAATATATTGTAACTAATGTTTATTAAAAATGTAGTTTGTAAAAATATTTACATTACAGATAAAAATAATGTAATACATAAACTTAAAACCTATACAGACATATAAAATTAATATTAATTTGTTGAATATAAATGAATACATTTGATAGAATCTAACAAAAGGATTCTGTACAAAATATTACATAAACATTTTTCTGATGCAATAGCAAATTTTTCTTATTTTTTTGGCAAATTTGTTTCGCAATAAAAAATAGTTGCTAAAATATACATTGAAAAATATTTTTATATAAGCATTATATGACAATTGTATTAATACATATAACATAATGATTTTTTATTAATTCTAAACATAAAATAAGGGCAAAAAAATATACATTTTACAGTTCGGAAGAGAAATAAATTTTTTTGCTTTGTCAGAAGTCACCTACGGTATGCGAAATGAGTTCATTATGGAAACGGTCAAAACTGGTGTCATTTTCAAGTGAGTCATCAATGAAATGTGTTTCAACATGTTCTCGAAAAGAGTCAAAGGTTACAACACTAGAATATATTTTACCACACATTGGACACATTTTATCTGCTTCATCAGCTTTAATTTTTTCTTCTATAATGTTGAGATGCTGTGTAGGTTGACTGGGTTTATCATTTGTATCTATGTTGTTGTGACTTTGTGAATTTGTATTGACTTCAAGAACCGTTTGATTGTTGTTAAAAAATTTCACATCAGTAAGACTTTCGTCAGTCTCAAGACTTTTATCAGCCATTTCCGGTTTTTTAGCTTTTTGTGCGCATTTCGAACAAGGTTGCAAAGCTGAAAGGGTGAATACAAGAAATTATTTTAATAGAGATAACAAATAAAATATACAAATGTGAATTTTTTATAGCAATCAGTACAGCGATCCTTTAAAAACAATTAAACTCACCAATTCTACTCTCAATTGCTGTTAATGCAGCATAAAGTCCCTGTTGTTGTTTAAGAGCTTCAGCACGCATTTCATCTAAACCCGCAATACATTTTTTTGCTTCTTGATTTACATCAAGAGTTGTAGCATCTGCACCAATTGTAGTTTCATCTACATTAAAATAAGTAAATCCCAAATCTGTTTTGTTTGGTAGTCTATTATTGCCACTATATGCATTTAAAGCAACTTCCTCCATACTCAAGTCGTTTATATCATCTGAAATTTCGTTTGAGATCAATTTTTGACGTAGTTGTGGATTTGGTGAATGTTGTGTGAAAGTCTTTGAACGTATTAGATTTTGATTGGCACCACTATTTCGACGTGGACTATTTACTGCATCATGTTCATCATCATTAACAACTGTATTATCATTTTCTTTGGCACCAACTACTTTGCCTTGATCTTTAGCCATTTGTGAAAGTCGTGACCATAATTTACGGTTTTCAGTGGATACCATATTTATATGTTCGCTCAATTGTGTTTTTTGTCGTTGTAATTCTGCTATTTGCATGCGTAATTGCAAATTTTCAGCAGTGCCGTCACTTGTGTCATAATTATGATTTATATTTGGCTGTGCATTTTCCTCACGTAGTTCACGATTTTCATCTTCAACAATTGTAAGACGCTCTTGCAAGGCAACACATCGCTCCTTCATTGTCTGTAAAGCAACACGCAATGCAATTTGCATTGTATCGGGTGTATCCATTTCAATATAATTTTTTTTTATTAAACTTTAATAACGAAGTGCTGAATTTAATTTTAAAAACTATAAACACCTCGTACTTCTAATTATGTACAAAAATTGTAAAGAAGACACTCGAAACCTGTATCATCAAAAATAAAAATAAATTCCTTTATTTTGACAATTCACTATCAGCTGAAAGCGTTTTTGACATTTGCTTTTGGGGTTGTTATTTGCGTTTGTCAAATGTAACGAGTAAAATAGAAACGAACGAGTATTTTCCATTAATATTTAATATTCAATTGATTTCCATATAATAAAAAAATTTTTGTTTACATACTTATATATTATATATTTAAATTAATTTAAAGCCATTTTATGTTTACATAAAATAATAAACTACTTTTTATTTTATGCAGCAAGTAAAAAAGACTGTCGCTGTCAACTGTCAAAGAGCAACTGCTGTTGATACAATTCTCGTTACTTTTATATTCATAAACATGATTTTATCTAATAAATATTTTAAATATTTATATAAATATAAAAGAAAATTTGTTTGTTGTGCAAATAGTTTACAATATCCTAAAAGATTTTTAGCTACAGACGTTAAAAAAGGTTTAAACGTGCTATTTTTTGGTACTGACAATTTTTCTCTACCAAGTTTAAAGATATTGCATAAAAATAGGTAAGATCTTTTGTTTATACAATTTATTTCAATTATATTTAAAAATAATTTAGTTCTACAGATATAATAAATCAGCTAGGCACAGTGACATCTTTTAAAAATCCCGCAAATTGTGTACGCTTATTTGCAAGCCAACAAAATATAGCTTTGCACCGTTGGCCGGTTGAAGCAGAGTTGTGCCATAATTATGATCTTGGTGTGGTGGTATCGTTTGGACATTTAATTCCACAAAAATTAATTGAATCATTTCCTTTGTATGTATGTTAATTGTTTTATAAAGTTATTAAATAATTTTTTTTTATATTAATAAAAAAATGTAGAGGCATGATAAATGTGCATGCTAGCCTACTACCGCGTTGGCGAGGTGCTGCGCCCATTATTTATGCTATTATGAATGGTGATCAAAAGACTGGCGTATCTATTATGAAGATAGAACCAAAGCATTTTGATATAGGCGATGTATGTAAGTCTTATTATTTTATTAGAATTTATTATGATATATTTTCTAATAGATTTTGGCGCAACGTGAAATCAATATAAGACCAAACGTATATATGTCTGAACTCTACGTGGAGTTGGCTG
>NC_051847.1:191281744-191358398 GCF_002237135.1 Teleopsis dalmanni | reverse complement strand
TTAGAGTATATCTAGTATTTATATTTTAATAATATTACGTTTGGCTTGTAAAATTAATATTATGGGTTCGTGCCAAAAACAAAGTAATTGCGTGAATACTTTTAAAAAAATATCTACAATTTTTTTTAATATTATATATAGATATTTGGTAAGATCTTAATAACTGTAGAGTGAGAAAAATTATATAATTGGAATATTAATTATTAAAATATAATCATTTTCCTAGAATAATCGGCCAAAACGATGCAATTAATTAAAAATAAGAACAAAATTTTGTTGTTATAATTAATTATTTTTCGAACCTCTGTTTAAAGAAAAAAGTTTCTTTCATAATATTTTCACAAATTTAATTTAAAATCATTTTCTTTTAAGCTCCAGAAAAATGAGCTAACGATTCTTAGTGGAGATCTCATAGTCAACCCATTTATTTTAACTTAAAATAATTTTCCTTCCATCTCCAGAAGACGATTCTAGAGCCGATAGATCGATTCCTAGAGCCGATATCATAGTCACTTCACTAAATTTAATTTAAAATAATTTTCCTTTTCCTTCAAGCTCCAGAAGAAGATCCTAAGAACGATTCTTAAGGCTAATTTCACAATTGCAATTCAAGTCATAAACTGAAATATGTCATCAACTCTGTTGACTATATTCATATTGAAGTCAGTTTTGAGATTTAAATTAGGACTGTGTAATCAGTCCTCAATAATCTTAGTTAATCCTCTATTTTCCTACAATGCCTTAAGGCAGCCTATAATTAAACTGCTGTGATAGTGTCAATAATCATCACAATTACATCATAAGCGAATTTATGCTTTGCCAAGCCCTCAAAGTTTAATTATTTGATGCTGAATTTGATTATCTTTATTTACAAACTTTATTTATCTGCAGTAATATTTTGAAACAAAAACTTTGGAAGTAGATGATTCTTAGGATCTGAAAACTACTGAACCATTGCATTTAACAGCAAAAATACTAAAGAGTATCATACAGTACAGTATTAAAAAAAACAGCGAATAATGGCTAAATCACTTAACCCCAACTATGGAAATTACCTATAGCACAGAAATATATATGAATAACTTACATCTTTACTTATATATTGAAAAATCTGTGATTTCATTGAAATACCCTGAGGTTAAGTAAGGTAAGAGTTGTGGCCTTATACACCAAAGCGACCTTGAGCTCTAATAATGACCCGTATTAACGTTGTTCCTACGCAGCCCAGAACGACCAACAATAGAACCGCAGAAGCTCTGCAAGTTAAGTTGTTCTGTCATTAATCAATTAGACAACACCTGTTAAAAGCACAACTCCCCCATTTAGGTCAAAGTTAACCAACCTGACAAGTTTATAAACTTGGTCAAACTCCTAACTGTACAGACAAATGTGCCAAAGACATAACAATTTTAAAATAGGCTTCCTGGTGGATTACCCACCGACACACAGCTGAAGTCATGTCACATAATTGTCATTACATTTTTTTCTTTTAACTAAATGTTAGAAGTAGAAAACTAACGGTTAAAAAATCATACTAAGAGATTGGATAGGGAATATCAATGGATTTTGCTGCAGCTGTAAGAAGGATAAGGAAAATGCTTAACATCTGCTTTGTCAATCTCTAGTATAAAATTAATATAGATTACAGATACAAGGATGTTAATTTATAGAGGAGTTTATTACCAAAAAAAAATATGGAGGGACAACAAAAAAATAAAATTTCTTATTAAATTATCTTTAAGTTGAAATAAATAATATTATAAGAAAACTATTATAAAAATATAAAATTTCAACACAGTATATATTTATACTCATATAATAATGAAATAAAAGCAGAAATAATGAGAGAATCGAGATGATATATTAAAAAATATCTTAAATTAATGAGGTATATATTAAAATTAAGTGCTTTTTTTACTGAAAGTAAAAAAAAATTATAAACAACAATTAATTATAGCAATAAGTATTAATAAAAGAAAAATTATAATTATAATAATGATAACAATAATTTTTATATTAATATCACAATGATAATAATCATAACAATATTAGTAAGAAAAGCAGAAAGCAGTATTAATAAAATTGGGTAATCTAGTTAGAGAGGTCCTAGGATAAGGATATGAATAATGAATTATACTCCCACAGAATGCATTTCCTTGATTGTGAGAAGTTCGAATAATAACAATAATAATAATAAAACAGATATCCGCTATATCTCCACCAATATTACTTCGTTGCCTACAAGGACACAGACAAAGAAATAATTGGAGTTCACAAAAAGCTGTGATGTTGTAAATAAAAAATAAATATGAAACAAACGCAGAATTTAAAAACAAAAATTTATTATCAATACTAAAATAATCAATTAATCTTGTATTTTATATACAGTACCATATTTTGTATATACATAGTGCAAGTGCTAAGTAATAATAATAACAATAATGAAAGTGTCAATAAAATAAAACAGTATGTGATTAAGCATGTATATAAAAAACTTTACAAAAAATATATAATATTTATAATGTATATATACCTTTTTTATATTGAAACAGCAACAAAATCAAATAAAGTGCTAGTGAACACTAATAACATACAAAACAGCACTAGAATGGGTAAAAGCGCTAGGTAGCAGCAATAAGGTGAACAATTTTCTTTAAACTATACATATTACTTTATCTTTACATTATATAAAAAAAAAAAAAAATAATTTAATTTAATTATTTAAATATAGTAGAGCGTAGAATATTGCACTATTAAGAGAAATATATTTATTTTATATACAAAAATACATATTAAGTTATTAATTAATATTATATATTGAAATTTATATATTTTATATTCAAAATAAATCTTTACTGGCTTTTAAATTAGAATAATAAAGAAATATTCTTTATCTATTTGTATTATTTCATTTTTAAATAATTTATAAAATATTATTCATATTTGGATTTAGTTAACTAAAATATGGTGTAGAATTATTTACAGTATTGAGAGAGAGATAAATGTTATATATCAAAAATATATAGTATATTTTTTAATTTTTTTAAATTTTATAAATATTTATAATTTATATCAGATAAGAAATATATGTTGTATACATAAAAATATATAATATATATTTTAAACTTATAAATTGTAAAAATTGAATAATTTATGCGAGATGTAAGTTATAAGTTTTATATAAAAAAATAAAAATAATAGTTTTTAAATTTTTTTCAATTATATAAATATACACAAATAATTTATGTGAGATAAATGATATTTTATCTGATATAATAAATTTACAAAATATATATATTCTTAAAATTTTTTTAAATTATAGAAATATATATAATTTATGTGAATTATAAAACACTAGTTTTATGTAAAAAATTTGAAAAAATATTTTTTTAATTTTTATTAACTACTTATATAAATACAACAAAAATTTATTTTATTAGATAAAATATCTCTTATCTCATAAAAAATATATATTATTATATATACATATTTATGTAGTTAATAAAAAATAAAAATATATTTTTTTTAATTTTTTTATATAAAACTTATGTATACTATATACAACTTAATTTATACATTCTTATAATTTTTATAAAGTATAAAAATGTATATAATTTTTGGGACATCAAAGATAACATATGTATTAAAATATAAACTATATTTTTTCATTTCAATAAATTATAGAAATGTATATAATTTAATTAATATATGAGATTATAAATGGGAAAAAATCTATCAATCAAAATTAACTACCATTAACTTTATATTTAAAAATTTTATGTTTTTATTAAAAACTCACCACCATATTGAAGTAGTCCTTGTTTAGAACTGCGATTGCAGCGTTGTTATCCTGAGACAAGATATTAAATCCATGATAGTTACGGTGTTGTGCCGAGGTGTCAGTGGTTTTGGAAGTAGTTCTACTACCCACAACTCCAGTGAAGTTGGAGCAGTTATACCTGCTCAAGTTTCGATTGAGAAATTGATAGATAAATTTTTGCGTTTGATTACGTGCGACAAATACGTTTAAACCACGACGACCGGAAGTACTTAAACACGCCATATTAATTTAAATATATGTTTTTTTGTTTTATTTTAAGTTAGAAAAAGGACAATTTTATATGTATTAATTTAATAAACACTAAACACTTTATTTGCAAAATAATTTATTTAATTGTTTTTGGCAACATTTGTGTTGATGTTTATAAACAATTTCAAATTTTTCTTTTTTATATTTTTATCTTTTCAATAATGCACAAAAAGAGGAAAAAATTTATTTTATATATTTTTTCAAATTTCGCAAGGACACACAAGAGTCACTTTAGTTTACTTAAAGTGTTAGAGCGATTTGTCTTAGCCTTTACACAAACTTGATAAAATTCGTTACCAAACAAAATTACGGACCGAAGAGGCTATTACGTCTGTTTAAGACCAGCAGCTTCAACAAAGTGTCGTCTGACGCGATATTAAAGCTTAATGTCGTGTTGTTATGTTCATAAGCCGTTGTGGTGAGTTTTCACTTCTTTTAAACTTTAAACGCTATGAACTTGGCTTAAGTAATTTGTTTGTATGTGTATCCGGTTTTGGCGCTGCACGTGTGTATATAGCGGAGTATGTATTTGTGGTTTACCTCCTTGTATGTAATTTTCTCTTTTGTTTACTTTTAAAATTCAACTAGCAGCGCCAAAAATTATTTCATTTGCTCCTCTTTGCTCTTTGGCCATGGACTTTTTTTTCAGCACCTGCCGTTTGCATTTTGCAGTCTACATGTTCAGCACATAATTTTTCTTTATAAAATTATTTATCAAATATAATAGCATTTTTATTTGGAATTTTACAAATCAATCACATTATAAACACTTAACACTTATAGTTATTTTAACTATTTGATTATATGTAATATATAACTGTATTAAATAATTCTGTAATCTGCAGTCAACAGTAGTTTTCTTTTTTGACATTTTGACGTAACTCTTCACATGTCTTATTACTTTCATTCGCAAAAAGAATTTAGCAAATACACAAACCAATTTTGCCACGAACATATGTGTGCTGAAAAATATTGTATTCAATATAAAATAAATATTTAATATAATATATAAAATTTAATGAGAATTAAATTAAATATATATTATATTTTATATACATTAATTTATTAATAAATTTCATTCATAACGTATTGGACAAAAAATTTCTGAATATTTACTCGTTCTTTTTTTTTTGTAACCGCATATGTTTTTAACGAATGTCATGTTAAAGCAAAGCAGTGTAAAAGTGCCTTTAGGAAATATTATTTAACTTGAACCTCTTTCTGTAACCAAAATGTCACGTTATTTAGTATTACGTTTTAAAAATATTTTAAATCATTTTGAAAGACTCTTACCTCAATTATTTCATCAAGGTGGACCACCACCAGGTTAGTAGTCTGCATAATTTTATTACAACTCTTTTGACTAAATTCTGTTTACACAACTGCAGCGTTAGCTCTGGCTGGTATGCCTAGCACACACAATGGTGCTACATGGCGCACAGGAAGCGATAGTTCAGAAAAGTTTAGTCTTAAGGATCTTATAGGTGATGGCATTCTATGGGCAGTGCCAAAACATCGTCGTTCAATTGCTAGACGTCTTCAGCGCAAATTTGGTGTACCAGATTTAGTTTGGAAACCATTAAAAATTAAAACGCATTTACGCAATTGCACTGAATGTGGTCATGATTATGAAGCTGGTGTGCTTTGCCGTATGTACTGCCATTAAAAATTCTTATAAACATTATATTAAACAAATTTTATTTCCTTTAGCACATTGCTATGATAAGGTACGTAAAGAGACGCAATTGATGCAAGATAAAATCCAGGAACAATTGGGCTTATCCCCTGTCGAACAGGAAGTGGTGGTTCTGTATGATGGTGAAAAAAGAGAACAGTCTACTGAATACTTGAATGGCAAACGTATAGTTGAAATGGAAAAGCCGCGTCCAATGTGGTTCTCTAAAAATTTAATACAAAAAACCACACAGCAACCTGCTGATACTAAAGAAGTCAAACCTTCTGATTTGGGTTAAAATTTAGAGAGAAAACTCAATAAACCTTTAATTCAATTATTAACAAGCAACTTTTTTAATCTCGAATAATAGATTTGCTATCGTTTGTTTCTTCAAATAACCATTATTAAATTCCATAGCACTCATTATTTTTTTGCCTTCGATTCGTAACTGATGCACTTCTATGTAAGAGTTATTGGCACATCGCACATATAAACATTTTTTACTACGCTGATATATAAACGCACCAGGTTGTGAATGTAGCAACATATCTGCTTCTTTTGTTATAAGCTGCGGTAATTTGATGTCAACCAAAATTATAGTTTTGCCTTGAAACTGTGCGCTTAACTGTTTGAAGCCGTGTAAAGCACGAAATCTCGCGTGTAACTGTTCTGCATTTATATTAGACCACGTCACTTCCGTTAAACTTTGTGTTATCCTAGGAGCTGAAAATAAAACAATAAATGCTAACAGTACCAGAGAGATATGCAATCAAAACTTATTAACTTTGCATTCAAAAAGTTATTAATTGGAATTCAACAAGTTATAGTAAATATCGAAAATCAAAACTACAACTATTTGGTTGTTTTATTTAAAGCTTACCGTAAGTAGCAGCTGCATTATCTTGTTTCGTTGCTATTGATAGCTTATTATGAAAATCACGTAGCACATCAATTAATAAGTTAGCACCATGTTCAGCCAACTCCACGTAGAGTTCAGACATATATACGTTTGGTCTTATATTGATTTCACGTTGCGCCAAAATCTATTAGAAAATATATCATAATAAATTCTAATAAAATAATAAGACTTACATACATCGCCTATATCAAAATGCTTTGGTTCTATCTTCATAATAGATACGCCAGTCTTTTGATCACCATTCATAATAGCATAAATAATGGGCGCAGCACCTCGCCAACGCGGTAGTAGGCTAGCATGCACATTTATCATGCCTCTAAATTTTTTTATTAATATAAAAAAAAATTATTTAATAACTTTATAAAACAATTAACATACATACAAAGGAAATGATTCAATTAATTTTTGTGGAATTAAATGTCCAAACGATACCACCACACCAAGATCATAATTATGGCACAACTCTGCTTCAACCGGCCAACGGTGCAAAGCTATATTTTGTTGGCTTGCAAATAAGCGTACACAATTTGCGGGATTTTTAAAAGATGTCACTGTGCCTAGCTGATTTATTATATCTGTAGAACTAAATTATTTTTAAATATAATTGAAATAAATTGTATAAACAAAAGATCTTACCTATTTTTATGCAATATCTTTAAACTTGGTAGAGAAAAATTGTCAGTACCAAAAAATAGCACGTTTAAACCTTTTTTAACGTCTGTAGCTAAAAATCTTTTAGGATACTGTAAACTATTTGCACAACAAACAAATTTTCTTTTATATTTATATAAATATTTAAAATATTTATTAGATAAAATCATGTTTATGAATATAAAAGTAACGAGAATTGTATCAACAGCAGTTGCTCTTTGACAGTTGACAGCGACAGTCTTTTTAACTTGCTGCATATAATAAAAAAATTTTTATTATTATATATAAACATAAAATGGCTTTAAATTAATTTAAATATATATATAAATATATAGACAAAATTTTTATTATTATATGGAAATCAATTAAATATTAAAATTAATGGAAAATACTCGTTCGTTTTTATTTTACTCGTTACATTTGACAAACGCAAATAACAACCTCAAAAGCAAATGTCAAAAACGCTTTCAGCTGATAGTGAATTGTCAAAATAAAGGAATTTATTTTTATTTTTGATGATACAGGTTTCGAGTGTCTTCTTTCCAATTTTTGTACATAATAAGAAGTACGAGGTGTTTATAGTTTTTATAAAATTAAATTCAGCACTTCGTTATTAAAGTTTAATAAATAAAAATTATATTGAAATGGATACACCCGATACAATGCAGATTGCATTGCGTGTTGCTTTACAGACAATGAAGGAGCGATGTGTTGCCTTGCAAGAGCGTCTTACAATTGTTGAAGAAGAAAATCGTGAACTACGTGAGGAAAATGCACAGCCAAATATAAATCATAATTATGACACAAGTGACGGCACTGCTGAAAATTTGCAATTACGCATGCAAATAGCAGAATTACAACGACAAAAAACACAATTGAGCGAACATATAAATATGGTATCCACTGAAAACCGTAAATTATGGTCACGACTTTCACAAATGGCTAAAGATCAAGGCAAAGTAGTTGGTGCCAAAGAAAATGATAATACAGTTGTTAATGATGATGAACATGATGCAGTAAATAGTCCACGTCGAAATAGTGGTGCCAATCAAAATCTAATACGTTCAAAGACTTTCACACAACATTCACCAAATCCACAACTACGTCAAAAATTGATCTCAAACGAAATTTCAGATGATATAAACGACTTGAGTATGGAGGAAGTTGCTTTAAATGCATATAGTGGCAATAATAGACTACCAAACAAAACAGATTTGGGATTTACTTATTTTAATGTAGATGAAACTACAATTGGTGCAGATGCTACAACTCTTGATGTAAATCAAGAAGCAAAAAAATGTATTGCGGGTTTAGATGAAATGCGTGCTGAAGCTCTTAAACAACAACAGGGACTTTATGCTGCATTAACAGCAATTGAGAGTAGAATTGGTGAGTTTAATTGTTTTTAAAGGATCGCTGTACTGATTGCTATAAAAAATTCATATTTGTATATTTTACTTGTTATCTCTATTAAAATAATTTCTTGTATTCACCCTTTCAGCTTTGCAACCTTGTTCGAAATGCGCACAAAAAGCTAAAAAACCGGAAATGGCTGATAAAAGTCTTGAGACTGACGAAAGTCTTACTGATGTCAAATTTTTTAACAACAATCAAACAGTTCTTGAAGTCAATACAAATTCACAAAGTCACAACAATATAGATACAAATGATAAACCCAGTCAACCTACACAGCATCTCAACATTATAGAAGAAAAAATTAAAGCTGATGAAGCAGATAAAATGTGTCCAATGTGTGGTAAAATCTATTCTAGTGTTGTAACCTTTGACTCTTTTCGAGAACATGTTGAAACACATTTCATTGATGACTCACTTGAAAATGACACCAGTTTTGACCGTTTCCATAATGAACTCATTTCGCATACCGTAGGTGACTTCTGACAAAGCAAAAAAATTTATTTCTCTTCCGAACTGTAAAATGTATATTTTTTTGCCCTTATTTTATGTTTAGAATTAATAAAAAATCATTATGTTATATATATTAATACAATTGTCATATAATGCTTATATAAAAATATTTTTCAATGTATATTTTAGCAACTATTTTTTATTGCGAAACAAATTTGCCAAAAAAATAAGAAAAATTTGCTATTGCATCAGAAAAATGTTTATGTAATATTTTGTACAGAATCCTTTTGTTAGATTCTATCAAATGTATTCATTTATATTCAACAAATTAATATTAATTTTATATGTCTGTATAGGTTTTAAGTTTATGTATTACATTATTTTTATCTGTAATGTAAATATTTTTACAAACTACATTTTTAATAAACATTAGTTACAATATATTATCATTTATTGTGTAAATGTGTTCTGTTATGATAAATTGTTCTTTTTGGTATAAGTATATTCTGTAGTACGTATTGTAATGACGATTTAATAATAGACCGGATTCTTGATGTATTAGAAATATTCTTCATAAAATTAGAGTTAAATTTTTGCGTGGTCTTCAGAGTTGTGAACCGCATTTTTGTGCCTAAGAAAAAGGATAGCTTTAAAAACAAGCGATGACTTTCAACCTACTGTAACCAATAAAGCGCAGGAATGTGATATGATAAAATTCGCTAAACATTAATTCAAAATAAATAAATATTTCTCACTAATAATAAGCTGTGATCAAATAACTTCCAGCAGTATTAATTGAAGCGATAGTAATTTATAACATGAACATTTTTTGCTGAGTATGCTTTTGTTGTTGTAACTCTTGGAAGCATTGTCGCTATTGGCAATGGTAAGCGGCAGTTAATCAGCGTTTCTTGACGCCCTAACGAGTGTGACGTTTGAAGAAAGAAAATGTTGTTGCTATTATTGTGGCCCATCGGAGTGTATGTAGAAAGCAAACACAGAAAGGGATCCCAAGACAAGAAAATAATAAAGGAGTGCGAGGAGATTACGTAAAATAGTATAACTCGCTTATCCTATAACTCAAGAAGATTGTGTTACGGGAATTATGGTAGCAATCGTGGGTGCTGATACAGATATTTTGCTACTTTAATAGATAAAGACATAAACCCATAGGACTTAGATTATTGTGTGTGCTGGAGGTGATGAACGGAAAATAACAGCATGTGGAAGATACAGCAGTTAAAGATGTAGAAGCTTGTGGTTTCAAGTACTTGGGTATGATTATAAAAACCAATAATAGCATTTAAGACTGCAAACAACATTAAATGTTAACAGCCAATAAATGTTGCTAATATAAACCATATATTCCTACGGTTAGTTTCAAAATAAGAATTTGCAAATAATTATAGAACTTATAGAGTTTATAAGTAAAACTTATTAAGTAATAAAGCATAAATCTGTACACTGATACATCAGGAATAGCAAGACATCAGTATGTTCGAACAAATGTCCTATACTCCTATACTCGATCCTGTACTGCTAGTAGTAACATAGGGCCGATAATAGTTGAATAATGTGTTTAAAAATCTTTTAAAATAAAAATTTCAATGATAACTTCAACTAGTACCTTTTATGTTGGGGGTTAACTCCATTTATTTAATATAATATATTTTCAAAACTTAAAAATATTGATCAATTTTATTTTTTTTTATTCTGAATGTATTTGCATACACATTCAAGTAGCACAAAAGAAGTATATTAAAAAATAAAAATAAATTTAATATATAGGTAAATATTAAATTATTAAGAACAG
Source organism: Teleopsis dalmanni (assembly GCF_002237135.1). Classification (NCBI taxonomy): domain Eukaryota; kingdom Metazoa; phylum Arthropoda; class Insecta; order Diptera; family Diopsidae; genus Teleopsis; species Teleopsis dalmanni. The sequence goes on along the minus strand of NC_051847.1, from coordinate 191,347,384 downwards.
AATAAATATAGCTTTATCTACACAATCAGCTAAATTGAATATATATTTCATAGTCTTTTCAAAGTATATATTATATTTATATTATTTCATAAATATTTTTGTTATTCATGTATATCAAAAATTTCTCTAGAACTACTCTTCGCTGCATTTAATAGCGTTCCTATTAATCTCTAAAAAATTAAAACAATACAATACGACAGTGGAAGATATCTCAGTACACTATGTCTTCTTCTTCTTTGTTTAATGAAACACTAGTTAGTGTTACTAGTTGAAACCATTAAAATCAATATTGCGATTAATATATAAGATTTATTTTTATATCTTATTTACCCATATTATTTATTTATTTATTTTTAAATAAATTACACTCCCATACTCTAATTTATAATAAATCTAATACAATAAACATTAAAAATGATGATGGTTTAGAAAAATGTTCTACTTTTCATTAATGTGTGTCATTTCAAAATACAACACAAAAGCGGCACGAGATTTAAATACTCAAAGCAAAAAAAAATATTTAATTGAATAAAAAAATTAATTATTTAAATGATTGAAAAATACTTTAAATTAAAATATTTCATTTTTATTATTCATTTAATTAACTGCAAATGTACGAAAGATAAAATTTGAATTATTATCGATTCGGAAGCCGATAACAGCGGATCGCATCGATGCCAGTATTACGTGTGGATCAATGCAGTTGCCGCAATATTTGAACTCAGAAATATAAAATATCGCGCTAAAGTCGAAACCGAGTCATTCGGGTGTGATTGGTGTCAGCATTCACTGATGCAGAGCAACTTAAGTGCGATATATATGTGGTCGGTAATATAAAAATTTTAAAAAATCCAATAAAAACTAAAGCAAATTAAATTAATTATTTTAAATTTATATAAAAAAATATTTTAAAAAATGCTATCCGTGAATATGTTAAATAGACTCTTGTTATTTCTGCCTTTGGCGATTCCAAATGGTCGAGGTTGGTTCTTTAATAAATATATAAAATTCGAAAAATTATGAACATGTTTAAAATAATATAAAAATAATACTATATTATATTAGTGAACTGAAATTATTTAATTATAATTTAATATATGAAATGTTGAACAATTAAATACTATAATAGTGTTTTATACAAAAAGCATAAACATTGTTTTTAAACAATTATGGGACTAAATAATATATAAAAATATTTTTTATTAATAATTTTGTTTTGAGTTTATACAAAAGTAATATATATTTTATTGGGTTTCATCTTAAAATTAAATTAAAAGTACAATAAAAATTTTTTTTATAAGTTAATTGTTTATTAATGTTGGTTTTTTTATTTATTTCTGCTTTTAAGAAGCAATACCCCTGCTCTTACAAGCATAGCGTTGCAGACCTTTCGTCAGCAATTTTAATAAGAAAAGAATATGCATTTGAGCCACACTTTATCTGCGATAAAATAATCCAAATAAGCTAAATATTGCTTGCATTGCATATTCTATTTGTCAACTTACGAATTTATTTCGATATTTACATCTCAATTCAGAGAGTTTTTAGGGACAATACAGGGTAGGAAGAAGAATAACTCTGCATATGAATAAAATTCTAAGGTGTACAGCAAATTTAATCAAATATTAAAAAATTGTGAAATTATGTACGTAAAAATAAAAAAAATGTATAAATTGAATAATAAAAATAAAATAATAAAAATCTTGTATGTACTTTAAACATCTAATACCCCGAAACAAAAACGTTGTAGTAGCTTCAAACCAATTTTAATCTCACTTATTTCGCGTGGAGAAATGGTTGTCAAAATGACGAATTAAAATTAATTAACTAAAATGTAGACACGTCGTTTTTACCTTAAATCGGAGTACATCTCCAAAAATTTTTTTAAATATAATTCCCATACCACAAACAAATAATATAACGTACTTAAGTTTTCACCTAGACAGGCGACTAACTAGTCGCAAGCATATTGAAGCATGTTGAAGAATTAGATTCAGCTCCAAGCCTCTAAGTTGTATTGGCTCATTAATAAAAGATCCTCCCTGTGCCTAGAGTATAAAGTACTCTTGTATAACAGCATTATTAAACCAATATGGACCTATGGTATCTAACTATTTCGTCATGTTAGTGCTTCAAATATTTAAATTATCCAAAGAGGTCAGTCAAAAATACTGAAAACAATCACTGGTGCCCTATGGTATATTAGGAATGAAAGTATCCACCGCGATTTACAAATTCCCTTAGTTAAAGCTGAATCTGACAATATAAGAAAAAAATAAAACAAAAAAAAATCTGACAGAATATTTTAACCCCTCAGCAAGGAATCTCGCACTTGTATCCATTACTTCCCGCCTAAAACGAGCTTACCGTCCAGCCATTAATTAATATGCAATAGCTTGAAGTAAAAACGCTCCTTTATTTTAAGTAATCTGATAAAGTTGATAATAAATCAGCTTAATAAACAACCTAACATTCACTCCAATGATATTTAACCCATTGATCTAACTGAGGTTTATGATATATATAAAAAAAAAAAATTTTTCAAATATTATGTAAATTGATTATAAATTTTTAAAATACTCCTTAATTGTTGAGTTATTTTTTATACATAACAAGGATTTATTCCATTTACACTACGTTAGCATTTGTAGAGGTATTTTAGATTTAAGCTGGAAATTTACATTTGGAAGCACTTTACCGAATCATTGCGAACTATTTAGGATCATAGACTAACAACTTATGGACTAGTCGCGAAGATTGTGTGGTCGCTAGAACCTTATGGCCTAATTTTAACAAAAATAAAACGAAAAGACATTTGGGTTTCAGCAAACCTACAGTTCGTATGCTTACTGGAGTACTAACGGGGCACTATGCCATTGCGCCTATGCTCCTTGGGTGGCGAGTTTCAACATGTGGATTATGCAGGAGTTGCTAAGATGAAGAGGATGTAGAATCCATCAACCGCTTTCTGTGTCTCTGTCCAGGACTGCAGTAAAGGTGACTTCAATGTCTTGGGGATTGCTTTTTCATAGGCCTGGAAGAGTTGTAACAAAAGCAAACTTATCGGATCTCCTCAAATTCATCTGAAAAATCAAATGGTTTAACAAGGATAGAAGATAGAAAAGGTTAGCAACTCGCCTCTCTCGGCATAATCTTTAAGGGCATCACAATGGGCAATATATGCCTTCGAGTGGCAATGCTGATAACTGTCAGCACGCGCCTTCTCAAGCTAATCTAACCTTACCGAATTATTATATTGGGTGAACTTTATTTTATCAAGATAATTAAACATAGTTTATAATTAAATTTTTCATTCATTTCATTATAAAAATCTTCTTTCGAAGGAACACTTAACCTTTAGTTCTATAATTCGTCACTAAAAAATGTGTATAAGATATAAAAACTCCAATATATAAATGTAATATGTTTCTTTATTAGGTGTAAACTATTATATTCTTTTATTATTTAAAATAAAACCTATTGTATAACTTACATATAAATGTGCATATTTATATAGTCAAATGTTATATTAAAACAAATGCTATGGTATCTTAACAAAACTATTTTATTCAATTATACTTTTTTTTCTATTTTCACTGTCAGTAGCAAAATTATGCTGAATTTATTTGCTAAATTTATTAAAATATTTAAAGCTGTCTTCGGATTTAAAATGATTAATGATCCATTAAAATTTTTTAGGGTATTTACATGATAATGATAAATAATTATGTCTTCAAAATCGTAACAGAGGAAATGTTTTAAATAATACCAAAACTCGAATATTGTCTTGATATTACAATAATTTGTTACATATGCAAACGCGTTTCGGAAATTGTTTATATTTTTATAAAAAAAAACAAAAAAATTTTATAGCAAAATTTTAAAGCTTAAGTGAAAGTGCAAAATAAAAAGAATTGACCTCCCAGGTAGTATTTTTGTCTTTATTCTTATATATAAAAAGTTTATTTTAAACAATAAAAAAATATTAATAAATTAATATTTAATGTATCTTAAGGAGCTTCATGCTGTTATTAATTTCCTTTGTAAAGTTCGAAATTGAAACATAAAACGTTAGAAATATATAACCGGCTTTATTAGATTTAAATATGGATTAACTAACCATTAAGTGTTGATTGCTTTATAATACATAAGCAATAAATATTTATTTCGTATTTCACAAAAATGCTAATGGCAGTAATAAAACAAACTTAATATGCAACAAATAAAATGGCTTAGGTTAAAAGGCTATATTGATCAATATTTTTCTTATTGAAAAATTTTATAATTGCTATTTCTTAATTTTTTAATTAAAAAATTAAGTTCACAAAAACAAAAATGTGTGGGGGCTACATTTTAATGAAGGATTAGAAAAATAGCCAAGTAGACGTTCTCCGAGACTCACAAGGTGCAAAACAAAAATTAGCTTTTGCAATCATATAAGTAAATTCATTAAATTACATGATCTTTAACAATAAGTAGTCTGATGGTAAAAACCAACCACTAGGAAACGTGTCTTACAGTATTGTGAACAATATCGAGTTCGGTAGATATAGGAAATAACAAAAAGCTTCAAAATCCAATAGCACCACACGATACTGAAGTATAAATGGCGATCAGTGCGTCACCCGATCGGAAATGTAAATCTGGTACTAAGGTTGTCGAGGCCCATAGCTTGGGATGTCCTGAATAATTGAGTCAGGTGTAGTGTGTCAATCGTGTGACACCTTCGCTTAAAACCCAAAGTTACGCTGGTCGAATGACTGTATTCATTACTATCATTTGATGTAAAATTTAATTTTACGGCCGGGTGCTGTGTCCAAAAAACAACAGGAGTATTAATTTTCTCTTACCCAAGGAACGTATAGGTTCAATTGGTAGCGGTGGAAGTCCTTGGAAATCCAACATCGTTGCCTTATGCCTGTGTTAAGAATACTGTATTGACCCTTAAAAAGTATGAACTAGAAAAACTTGCTTTTTTAATGAATTATTATTTATATTATTATTTTATTATATTATATTCTATTATAATATATTTTATTTGTTAAAACATTTAACATATTTTAATTGTTAAATATTATTAAATTATTTATAAATTAATTATTATTAAATACTCTATAATATTAATATGTACGAATTATAATAGACAACGTATACATTTTTTTTATTTTTTTCTAATAATTTTCAAAAAATATTTTAGTTTTAGATAATAGCATTGGTGATACTCGTGCTGATGATTCATGGAGTTATGATAATACTGAAGACTGGGGTATCAATTATCCACAATGTGATGGTATACGACAGTCACCAATTCATTTAATATCGAGTAATGTAAGAAAAACTTAAAGTATTAATTTTTTTATTTTCACCATTATTGCTTTAGATATATATATATATATATAAACTTCAATAGTTTTTTAAATCAATTATTTATAATAAGATAGTCACCAATTAATTTAATATCAAGTAATGCCAGAAAAACTCAAAGTATTAATTTTTATATTATTAAATATATATATAAATAATATTAAATTATAGATTATAATATATAAATATATATTATATATATATATATATATATATATATATATTATATATATTATATATATATATATTTACCATATTTAGTTATTAATGACAAAAAAAAAGTCATAAACTTCGATTGTTTTTTAAATAGGTAAAAGTAACATTGCGCACCAAGTATATTCAATAGGATATGAGTTGGCTAGATGTATTTCTACATGCTCTTAACAGAGTTCTTTCGTTAAATAGCATAAAATCGCAATACACTTTATCTCTATTTTGTTGCAATTATAATAGTATTTAATATATACACATTTATATATCTATTAAGTTATCAATGTTGTAAACTTAGTTAAATAATAATTAATTCTGTATTTTTAATTTTTAAAATACTTTTATAAAGAGGTTTTCGAACAGAAGTGAAACAACAAAAATTTATTTTTTAAATTATTTTAATTAATTGAATTTTTGGCTGACCATACAGCTGTTTCGAGTATTGCCAAATACCCTTCATCAGTGGTCATGGAAATAATTCTTATATTTAATTATTCGTAAATAATTATTTTTGAGACTGCAAGTACCACGAATCGAACTCGGGTCCTGCCAAATATGAAGCTCAGAATCAGCGCACCTTAACCAACTGATCCAATATTTTTATGATTAAATTAAATACACTTAAAAATTGTTTTGAAATTTTAGTGGTTTCGAAAACTATTGAAAACCATAATATTTCTCATAAGTAACTGTTAAAAATTATTGCTATAATTTAATTTGATCAGTTTTACCTAACCTGTTAAATTTGTATTATTTTTAATTGAATAATAAATATTTCCGGAAACAGTTTCAAAAAATCCATTGCTCTATTCTGCCACAGAAATTAAGCGCCATTCTATAAAAGTCTTATGAAAGATTAAATTGTGATTAGTTTTTTTAAATTTCCAAAAAAAAGTTAAAATGATTTTTTTTAATTTTTTAACAAATACTGTTTATATAATTACACCTTATAATCTATTCCATTGTTATAATAATTGGTTTAATATACTATAGACTATATGAAAAAAAAATATAATTATACTATCATAAACAAACTCAATTTGTATCATTTATTAGATTAAAATTTTCACAACATTAATTATATGTCAACTAAACACTTTAAAAATTTGTGTTATTTATTATTATTAAATACAAATAAATAACAATTAATCACAATTTAATTTAATTTTATTTTTTGGGTAAATGAATTTCAATTGAATTTCTAATTTAAAATTAAAAAATTAATTTATATTATTTCATAGTCGGTGATCATGCCATTTCCAACATTGCGCTTCATAAATTACAATGTACCGTTGAGTGGAAAGTTGACTTTGGAAAATAATGGACATACGAGTAAGTGAGCTTATCGAACTAAATGAACCTCTTTTTTTTTAACAATATTTATTATTTTTAGTTAGTATGCCTATACCGAGTACAAGAAATGGAATACGTCCATACATTTCCGGTGGTTCGTTAAAAAGTCGTTATGAAGCCATTGGTGTACATTTTCATTGGGGTTCGCCAAGTATTAAGGGTTCAGAGCACATGATCAATAATCGTCGTTATGACATTGAAATGCATATTGTCCATAGAAATGTTAAGTACAGTACAGATGAAGATGCACGCAAAAATAGCGATGGCTTTGCTGTATTGGGCATTATGTTAACGGCAGTTAGTGTAAGTAATCAAAAAAATTAATTGGTAATTAGCTAATTTGGATTGTAAATAATTTTCAGTTAATTAACTTTTTTTTTTAGATTATAAATTATTGAATGAATATAGAAGTATGTAATAAAATATGAATGAATATAGAAGTTATTTAACATAAAACCGTTCTGTTAATTATATAATGGCTCGCTACACAATATTTTTTAGAATATTTTTTAAACCTGTAATTTATTATTTGTTGTTTATTAAATTTATTATATATTATCATCCAATCATTATTATTTATTTAAAATGTACTTGTATAATTAATTCATCTTAATATAACGAATTTATTTGTTTTATTTTAGAATCCTGTCCGTCAATTTACAGCCTTCACGAAAATTTTTAGGAAATTACCTTCACTCATAGATTATAAGTCAAGATCATTTATAAATGGACAGATAAGTTTAAATCAACTCATGGGAAATTTAAATACAAGAAGCTTTTTCACATATCAAGGTTTGTATAACAAGAGATATAAAAGAAATTTTTTTCAATCAAATTGAAAAGTTATAGAAAACTATAAAATTTATATATACATAAATACTTTTTAATCATATCAAATAAATCATTTCATATTAATCAAATGAAAAAGTTAAAAAAATTTGTATACCATTAATTTTTGTACTCCAATTCAAATAATCCAATAAATGAAACAATTCATTCCAAAAAAATTTATATTTAAATAAAAACAAAAATTAAAAGTTCCTTTGTGAAAGTTACAATATATATATTACTATAATTTTTATTATTATAATGAAGACCCAATCATTGAAAGTTATACTCCTATAGACTTGAGATTTGATGTGATATCATTTTCAGACTTGTCTTAACTTCTTAACTACCACTATTAAGCCATATGCTTCCACTACAAAGGGTAATGAGTCAAATGTACTCAATAACCAATTCCTCAAATTAGAATTCTTTCAAAGAGTTGAACCTTTGCTCCGGACAAAGACAATATATTCTTGTAGTATATTCGATCATGGCAACCCTGTATAAATAAATAGATAAAAAGGAAAAATACAAAATGCGTTGTTGTTTCGTCGTTGTGCTCAAAGGAGTAAGCGTGCCGTGCCGTAATCATTATTATTATTAATAGCAAATTGTAAATCTATATAACTTTAATCAATAAAGTATATTGTATTATATATAAAGAATATAATAATTCTATATACTCAATGTTTTTTCCATGACTTCATTCTAACAGCTTCTACAGAAGATTAACAAACTTATTTTTATTATGAACCAATTATTTACTATTTACTTTCAAAATTATTATATAAATGCTAATGATAAAGTAGGTCATTTTCATCCATATATTCATGTTTGACCTATATACAATAAAAAATCAGTCGCTTGTATAGTTTGTTGTTTATGAAGATAATCACCAAAATTCAAAACAGACACAGACGGACAAATGTAGAAAAATTTTTCGCTCCAATAAACTAAATTAAAATAATATATGATTTATAATGTCTCCAGCATGTCTTTCTCTGAATTAAAAACAACTTGCCAAACCCAGTACAGTCCAATAGAGAAGTAGAGTAGAGAAAAGGATGTACTTAACTTATTATCCATAACACCATAACAGTTGATATAACCTCTCAATGAGTATTTTATATATGATCCTAATAACTTCAATATTAATTAACATTACTTCTAATGAGAATTATTGGTGAAAAGAAAGTATTAATGGAGGAAGTGCAGACTTTATCCACTTTTGCAATCTATTATTTTTCATAATTTAAAGCAAAATATTTTATTATATATTCTTATTTTTTTAAATAACTTAAAACTATTACTAATACTTAAAACCATAACCATTTTTATTTAACTACTCGAATTTATAACAAACGAAATTTTTTTCCACACATAAATTATTAATATATAATACTTAATTTATTAATACTTACAGTTTTTCAAATGCAAGTAATACATACATATGTAATATAAGAATATAATATATATATACACATCTTACTTCTTCCTCTTTAGGTTCTCTTACGACTCCACCATGTTCACAATCTGTAACTTGGTTCGTGTTTCCTGATACAATTTTAGTACCACGAGCTTCGGTAGTAATTTTTATATAAATTTCAATGTATAAATTAAATATATTTTTATATTTGCAATATTTTTATTATTCAGATTGAGCAATTCTATGATATGTTTGACTCGCATGACGGGCCTTTGATTGATAATTATAGACCATTACAGCCAAAGAACCAACGTAATGTTTATTACAGAACTGATTTTATTTTTTGGTTATAAAATAATTTTTAAGTCATCTTATTTTTTAATAATTTATTTTTTTTATACATATTATATATATATAAATATTAAGCTTTAATTAATAAAGTTCTCATATTTATCATGAGAAATTAATAAGCTGTAATAAACTTTATAGTACACATTTGTTTAACTTTATTTTATTTAATTTATTTATTTTTATCATTAAAATGTAAGAAATTGAATGTAAATATGTTCTCAAATAAAATTTTTGATACTTAATAAATGTATAAGCAGATCTACTTGAGATTGTCTTCCTAATTTTTTTATTTTTAGTTCCGATTTGAGAGGACTATATCAGTGACAGTTTCCAAAACATATTGTTTAACAATCGCTGAACATGCCAAAATTGTGAAAATATACTATAAAAATGGTAACGATTATTCATATCGAAACGTCTTAAATACTGAGGTTTATTTTTTGCTTAGTGAATATATCAAAACTATCGCATCTAGGGTAATTAAAATCCACGTGTTATTGTAAAAAAAACCCTTGCATTCACAAAAAATCATTACTTGGTGTAACATTTAGTCTGAAGGTATAATAGGCTATGTTTTTCTAAAAATGACGATGTTGTAACAATCACTATCAACTTATAACTACCACTTTTTCTTGACACGAAATCGAAGATATAGTTATGAAAAATATCTAGCTTTAATAGGACGATAATGACACAGCAGATCCTGTTCTGTTTTTATTCTGTGTGAAGAACACTTCAGACATGTAAGTTCACATTTTATTAATGCAATTTATTAATTTTATTTATTTTATTAATTTTATTTTATTAATTTTATTTCATTAATTTTATTGTATTAATTTTATTTTATTAATGAATGAGCCATCAAGATCAGCACCAAATTGTGTTTGTGTACTTATACAAAAGGATTATGTTTATGCGGATAATCCTTAAACTCTGAACCAAAACGAATACCTTATAAGAATCCAGTGTTGCTCGATATTATTTTGAAGGTGTTTGAATAATGGTGTATTTGACATCTAACAAACACAAGTTATGGTTTTTTCAAGTTTAGTTTTGAAACCGTAAAATGGATAATGCTTTATTAAATTATATGATTTTATAAAATAACATTTAAAACAACATCAAGATAATCAAGATAACATCATGATATTTATCTCAAATATTATTATATGTATTATTATTATTGTTTAGGGATTTGGTGTTGCAACCATCGGGTCTATTATGCCCCCTTCTGAGTTTAAAGTAGGTCTCTAAGTCCTGTTGCGTCAATAAAAAGTAGTATAGAACCTACTTTTGCAGAGTTTTATTGCCTCTTCCGTAGGAATATACATTCCCAGGAGCGTATTCCGTATGTGAATTGGCGCAGGGTATTCTAACAGCACATTTGTGGCCGACTCCTCCTTCACAGAATTTACAGTTTGCATCATCGTATGTACTAACATTTATAAAAACACTTGACTCCATAGATAGCATCTATATATAGCATATACTCCTCAAACATCCAAATATTATTAAAATGCATCCATTATTTATTCATTAAACGTAGTTTTTTTTTTTCTAAATTAAAAGCTGAGAAATTCAAATTTTAATCGTTTACAAATTGAATAAATATTTATTCTTCTAGAAAAAAAGCTTAGATAGCAATTTGGAAGAATTCAATATACTTACAAAATTCTGTTTACAAAGTATTTTCTCTTAAACAAAGATACTTAATTATTCTGTTTTGGTAAATATTTTATTATTGAAGACTATATGCTGAAAGTATTTTCCTCGAACCTGAAACGCTCGGGTTCTAATATAAAACTAATATCTTAACATTATTAAAGCTATAAAAGTACATAACATATTTTTTGTTTAATTGTTAATATTGTAGAAAGTTAATATTTGAACAAACCATATTTTTAATTGAAATCAATAACAATACAACTACAATTTATTCATTTATGAAACAAATATTAGTAACTAAATAAGTTGACTTAAAGATTGTAAAAATATCTATGACATCAAATCGATACCATCTCATTTTTAATGCATTCTGTATTTAGTTTTAGTTTTTTTATGATTCCTGCCATTAAAAATAAATGAACAAATAACAATAATATTCTGTTAATACATAAAACTTTTATTATTAAATTATCGTCATTAAAAAATTGTAGATTGCCGTAGTGCACAAAGCATCTTAGAAATATTTTCATTTAATTAAATCAGGCGCCAGTGCTTCTACTCTGACTCAATCTCTTACCGATATTATGGGATGGGTTTTACTGTTCTCGATCTCGATTTAGACCATCAAAACTCGTGTTGCCCTTCTGTTGTAATATTAACTGCGCAATATCTATTAACTATTACATCTCTTCTTTCGGTGTGATTATGATTATATATATTGCCTATAGACGTCAGCATTGGAAAACCTTTTCGCTCAATATTTTTTCAAATTTGCCTCTGGCAGTATATACTTTTTGTGTCCATATTTAAATTAAAAGTTTTTAGTATGACTTAAGTAGTTTTAGTTTTACGGCAGAAATAACTAAACATAGGTTCGGTTATGTCGGCGACCCTAAGAATTCACCTAGACCTATTGGTCTATTATTTTGCTGTCTAAAAATCCAAAGGTTTAAAAACTACCTTTAAATCTTTAGCAAAGCCAAACTCGTTTTTCAAAGGAAACTCCTGGAACTGACTAACATCTGGAAAATAGTAAACATCTAGCATAGTTAATCAACGTCTCCCATGCAATGGAGAGTAACAATTGTGACAGAAATGATTAAACGGATAATAGTTCCTTAAAAAGCTATGTCCCGTTTCATAAGCTATATGCATGATTTTTTGTTGTATCAATGTTACTAATTATGCCAGCTGTCTGTGATTTATCATTCAGGTTTGGGTGAGCTTGTTTTATATATAGCTATAAGCCATATGTATTTAACATATGTAGATACTATTGTCAAAAACACACGCTTTCTCTTGTACATAACTTCAAGACTATTAGTTTATCATCTAATACATTTAGAAATTATTTTAATGTCAATACATATCTCTGTCTCACCCCAGCTGCTATGTCAAAGTTTTCTAGTTGTCAACCATGGTGTACTTTAAATTTAAGACCGCTCTATTGTGACTTGATAGACTTCGGCTATGCTCCACAATAATGCAAGATAGTTTATATGTTATCGAAGGGCTGACCTAAAGTCGGTTATGCTGGCTATACATTTATTTGTTTTAGCAATTTGTTTTATTTGTTCCTCTTACATTAATTTTTAAGAGGGTTCTTAAGCTGTGGAATTGAAGATTCTGCAAAACCAAATAAAAATAATGTAACCACATAAAAAATGAATATGATAAATTTAATTTTTAAGGAATGCTTTTATTTACAGCAGTAAAAAACATAAAGTAATATAAAAAGGTACTGTAATAATGTTAATATAAAAATAGCATATCCAATTACTGATTTTACACAATTTATTTGAAATAAAATTTTATTGGTAGAACAGATGACTAGAGAATATTGTGTAGTATATAGACATTTATTTTAAATGATTGAATACAATATATATAATTTAACATTAGCTTAACCTGACATTAAAACTGGTAGTTAAATTTTTATATATATTTATTTAATGAATTTTTTTAAATAAAATAAATTTAATATATTACTTGGACTTTTAGACCCTGCGATTAGTTATGAAATACAATATCATTCAAATGTCTTCCATAGGGTATTTTGAAGTACTGAACTCTTCTGATAAAACTTTTGACTTAACAAACGACTATAGATAACAAACGAGATTATAGATATGAATATAATGATATTTATATCTAAGAGCTTGATATTTGTGACCAATTCACATCAACAAAATGTTAAATCAATTGCCTAATGAATTTCTCGCCCAACATAACTATGTCCCAAGTTATATAGAGTGTCACGGGCAAGAAAAAGGTAAGAGAAAAGAAAAAAACCTCTTCAGTCAATCAAAGTCGTGTTGTATAAATATATATATATATATACATATATGTATATATGTCCTTTAAAATTTAGGCACAACTAAAAAGCACAAAAGTAATAGTAAAAATACAAAAAAGCCAATTTTGACGTACTCGTGGCACTCCACATAACATGAGCCTAAAACATGGATGTATTGTATGACTTGTGGTACTGTCCTCTGAATCCACATATCCTCCACATTCATATATTCGATTCTATTTAAATAAAAGAATTGGTAATCACATCACTGAAACAGTGCTTCCAATTCGGCACCTTGAAAGTTAATGTAAGCATGTCGTTAGATTAGAAATCAACGATACGATATAATATACAGATAAAATCACAACCACAATAAAATATAGCATTAAAGTGTACAAATAAAGATTATCATTTTATAATATTGAATATTAAAAGTCCTTGTAGATCGCAGAAATGTTTGTGGGATAATGTGGGAGAATTTTTAGTTGTCAAAAATTTTTCAGCTTATCTATTATAGTGAAGTAATGATAATAATAAGCTGTTCTTATGATGCGATTTAATAAGGTAAATACTAAATTTAATAATCAATTTTATTTATTTAATGTCTATAAATTTTTATCGGCTTTTATGATTAGATTTATTTTTTGTAGTCCATAAATTTTTATAAAAATCGGCTTTAAAGAGTTTGTACCTCATAATAAATTTATTTTTTTGTTGTTATTATTAATTTTTTAGTATAGTTATTAAATTTAATGAAAAAATAATCTTTTTTTAATGTATATTAATTTTTTGACTTTATAAATTGTAGTTTTACACCTTTGGGATATCAGATTCATTTAAAGTTTGAAGATATATATTAAATCACAATTGAGATACTTTTAACAACTATAATATTATTATATTATTTGAGCAATTTGTATTAATTATAGTTTTTAATTCGTTCGTTAAAACAATCAAGTTTTAAAATAATTATAAATTATTTATAATTATTATTAGAATTGAAAGGATTAGTTGAAAGGATTACACAAATTTATTGTTAAATTTTACTTTATCACACTCCGAATTCTTATACTATTTATTATAATTTTAATGCTAAAATTTATATATTTTTATTTAATATACATATAATATTTTATTTATATTTTATTTCTTTAAAAATATAATCATATTAAATTTAAAGTTGATATCCAACCAATCTATCGCGCTTACCGCTAAATTTAAAGTGTTTTCTATATACATTTTTATTACAAATTTTTTGAAATTCTTATATAACTAGTAAGAGAACAAATATTACTCACTATTATACATATAAAAATTGTATATATTTGTATTTTTATATTTAATATATACTTTATAATTTACATATGCACATCATTGATTTTCCACGGTATTTAAAGAAATATGTCACTTGATGTTAAAATAAAAATTATAGACAAGTTGTTAGAGTTTTTAGATTTATACACATTTACAATAATATATAATATATATCGAAAACGTATATATTGGTATACTAAGAGCTAAGTATTAACTTCACAAGATCATTTTCACTACATAATATTATGAATAGCTTTTTATTATAACAATAGAGTATCAGAAGAATTTCTGTATCCGATTTTTAAGGTCTCTTCATTATAAAAAAACATAAGCACTGCCAGAATATCTCAGAAGTAAGTTCCATGTTATGTATCCAAGAATAACTATAGATGAGGGGTTTCTAATTAATTTCTGAGTTAATAATTATATATATACTTGTAAACAATATGTTTATTCAACTGAAAAACAAAGAAAAAGAACCAAAGAAAAAGATATAAAAATTGTGAGCTACATATTTAGTCTGCTTAAAAAATTCCTCTACACTTTCAGGGAAATGACTTATTATAAAATTACTTTATACTTTACATATAAAGTATAAAGTAATTTTATTAATGAAAGTAAATAAAAAGTAGGTAACTTAAATCTCATTTCTACATAAAAAAAATATTCTATAATTTTCAATCAAGTGAATTCTTGGGCTGACTATACAGCTATATCGGATATCGCCAAATATTCATCGTTAGTAGTCCTTGCAAACACCAAACTTGTCCATTCATATTTTTCACACTGCAAGTGTTACAATTCAATCCTATCAAATTTGAACAGTGGTCCCGAGTATTTACTCACAATTTTTAGAGTCACACAATTTTTTAGAGAGTAATTAGAAATAATATCATCAAATAATGGATAGTATCCTAAACAGTTATATGCTCAAATTATATGGTCACTTGATTAAAAACTGAAAAATTTTTTTGGAATCCTATATTTCCTCACTATAAATCTCTTTTCTATTCGAAATTGATTTTTTACCATAAGAAATTAAATTATTGTTTAAAATTTTAGATATCTTATTTATTACTTATTTATTATAAATTTAATATTATATCTTATATATACCTTTTGGTTTCATCCATTGAAGCTTAAAACCTCGATAAACGGTTTCTCGAGTTCAATCTTCAAATTGCCTAATTTCTTTATTTCTTTTTACTAGTCATCTTTTTATTGGTTTCTTCTGAAAATCCACTAACTATCTTAAAAATATTGTTTTAAATTTATGAAAATAACTCACGTCTTCATTTAGTGATTTAGTTTGGCAAATAAATTTTTATTAAATATGACTCATTGCAAAGCTCTATATATTGTTTGCAGATTCCCAATTGCGATATAAGCATGGATAATGAATTAGCTAGAGAAGTAACTCTACATTTTACTTACTTAATATTAAATTATTTATGCTAAGGACTCCGGCAATGTTATTTCTTGTACCAATTTCAACAGCTATTATGTTTCTAATATATATATTGACTCATTGTCTTTGTAATTGATCAGATTAATATAAAGTAGATTTAAACAAGGTTGATTAATATCCCGAACTTCGAAGTTAATTATAATTAGAGTGTGTTTGTCATACATTTCTTATAAACGCTTTAAAAGGTAAGATTGATTAATATTCACATCCATTAGTTCTAAAACTTCTAACAAATATAAGTTAAGTTCTAGATTTCCTTATAACTGAATAATTATTGGATTCTTAAAATTCATATTAAAAAATATATTCGATTCCAAAGACTTGTTTAATATTGAGAACCAAGAATTAGTTTAGAATAGTAAGGATGGTGTTAGAATATATTAAATACTATAATGTATCATATGAATCAGATGGATCAAAATTATAAAGACATAACTAATTACCTGAAAGCGTTAAATAAATATTCTCTACCAATTTATTTTACGAAAGATATTGAAATTTTTCCTTATTCCGTATTTTTAAATAGAGCTTTTGTAGTATTAGTTAAGAGAATGCACTTTTGTATATAATAAAACGTTTCTTTATATATAATATCTTAAAATTTGTATTAGTGAGAAAACTGCTAGTGTAACTTCTATACAATAGAATTTTAAATATAATTTATATAAAATTTAGTTTAGTCTAATTAGATTCTCAAATGAATCAAAATCAGAAATTTAGTTTAGTTTGAGAATTTTTATAATGATTTTATTTGTTTATATTTTGATATTATATCTATCAAATGCAACTGTAGAGAGTCTCACAAATGATCAATTATTGGGTAAAACGATCTTCTAATAAATTATCTACACTTAACAAATTAAACTTAAATAATTTATAGGTTACTTTACATATGACGACACAAGAACTTGGGGCTTAAAAAATCCAGTGTGCAATACTGGAAAAAGACAGTCACCTATAAATTTATCTCGATCAACGGTAAGTAATATTTAATTTATATATAATATTTTAATTACATATCATTTTGATATAGTCGATTCACTATAGGGAACATAATAAAAAAAACAACGCTGAAACTGATTTGGATGATATAACGGAAGAGAAATATGGGAAGAGTATGGAATGAAACTTATTTCATGAATCTTTAATATTATTATGTTATATTTTTATTCTCAGTTGAAAATGCATATGATCCGTCGTACCATGTAAGTACTGAACCTTTGCCGCCACTACTATTTATTAATTATGATGAACCTATTACTGGCGATTTAGAGTTAACCAACTCTGGCAGAACAGGTGCGTGCTTAAAATAATTCTTTTTACCTGATTTATTAATTTGTATATTATTCTTAAGTTGAATTCGATATAAATAAAAATCAGACGTCATCTTACATTACTGGTGGTACACTAAAAAACTTGTATAGAGCAGCAAATATCCATCTTCATTGGGGTTCAGAACATGTAAGAGGTGCTGAACACCTTATTGATAGTGACCAGTATGACTGTGAAATGCATATAGTACATCATAATACAAAGTATGATAACTGTCCTAGAAAAGCACTTCACAATCATTATGATGGACTCGCCGTTCTTGGTATCTTCTTAAAAATTGTTAAGTTCTGAATTTTCTATTTTTATTGCATACTTAATATAAATGATCATATAAAATTTTTGTTTTTAAATCAGGATTTTGCTTTAGAGGAAAATGGCAGTACTATTGGTCTTAATAAAATTTTTGCAGCTGTTTCTAAAGTAAAACATTTCCTTTCAAATGCTCACATTGATGAACCTCTTACTTTACAACAAATTCTTGGAAATATTACAACAAAAAGTTTTTTCATATATAACGGTTCGTTTTTTCTTTTTTCTTTATTATTTATTAAAATTTTTTTAATATTAATATATTATATAGGATCAGTAACAACACCACCTTGTGCGGAAGCGGTTACATGGATAGTGTTTGAAGAACCTATACATATATCATATGAAGACGTAAATTTTACTTTATAAATCTTTTTAAATTTAAATAAACTCTATATATTTTGTAGGTTTCCAAACTTTGGGATATAGAAAACAAGGATGGATATTTACAAAATAATTTTAGACCAGCACAGCCATTAAATGGCCGTACTGTCTATTACAAGGAAAGTTAAACTGTTAAAATGTAAAATGTTTGCCGCTTATAATATGAATAAATTCTTAATAATATCTTGAAGAGTTTAAACAGATATCAAATGATTTAAAGTTATTTATTCCTTTTCACATAGTTTAGAACTACTTAAGTGTAATAATTAAAAGTTTGATAAGCTCTCACATGGTTTATCCAGTGTTATTCGCAAGGTATAGGAAAACAAAACCATAGAACTACTATAGCAGAAAAGATGACAGAATGATAAAGAGCAACACTGCTGTATTAAAAAGAAAAAGTTTGGATACTATACTAGATAGTAGATAGCAAATACTAGATAGTGGTGTATTTGTTCTAGAGTGATGGAGACGTGGGTTGAGGCAACAAACTGTAAGGGATCCAGTTCTCTATATGGATTTGGCACTTTAATATTCGTCACTTAACTAACAGACATATAACTAATATAAAATCTATTTTTGTTTTGAGAATCAAAAATTTTTTTGCGTTAACAAATTATTATAATTTAATCGCAGAAAGATGTAGTTCATTCAGAGGCAGATATCTTCCTTTAATGGAACTTGTAGGTTTTTTAAGAAAAAACTTAAGACTATAAAACATATGCTGGACCCTTGCTCGGCATTGATCCTTAGACGAAAAAAAAAAATAAATAGGACATCTTATATTGAATAAAAAAATAAGACTCTATAAAGTATGTTCAATACTATAATTTATCAAGAAATTTGAAGCCAGAGAAATTCCCTGAACACATAAAATGGGCACAATAGATCTCTAAGTTGCAAAGCAAATTAATCCTGTTTTTCTTCATATTGCATCATCTTTGTAGTGATATCTTCGAGGTTTATTTCACCGTCTATTGTTTCTAGTAATGTTCTTTCGCTGTTTCTTCTGTTGCATTTGAAGATGGTGTGTTCAGCGTTTTCTTCGTCTGCATCTCCGTATATGCATTTCGGGTCATTGGCTTTGTCAATGCGGAAAATATCCATGACCAGAAAGGAATTGAGTTTTGTAATTGCTTACTTCGCCAGTTTTCCTGTCTGACCATTTCCATCCCTCTTTTGCTTCTGCATTCCATCTTTATTACCACAGTTGTTGGATTAGTGGTTTTATTTCTAGATCATTTAACATTGTGTTTTGGTAATTCTTGATTTACTACCTTATTTCTTTTTCTTTGACTGCTAGATTAATATAATAATAATAGTGTAAAAAGTAATATTATTAATAGTGATATTAAATAATATTATACCTAACATTTAAAGATATTGATATTCTGTTAACAGTGACAACGTAATTACTTATTTAGAAATAAATATTTATATATTTCGTATCTTACACAATAATAGAGCTTTACATTATTGCATAGCTTTATTTGTGAGTCAAATAAATAACCACCTCTTATTATAATCGACAAGATACGTGGGACATACAAATTCCAAATTTGGTCGCGTTAACATATAAAATATTAAATCCTCTTTTGAATCCTATAGAGTATTAAGGAATAATAGGAGGTGATTAAATTATGCTTATCAAAACTTGGATCAACTTAAAAAAAAGACAAAAGAAAGTTATATTGTTACTGATGTACTTCATCCAGTGTATATGGTTCATTATTAGCATTATACTATTATTTTATATTATATTTATATTATATATATTATATATTAATATTAGTATGAGTATTAAGGAATAATAGATGGTGATTAAATTGTGCTTATCAATAAGTGGATCAATTTAAAAAAAAGACAAAAGAAAGTTCTATTGTTACTGATGTACTTGGTCCAGTGTATATGGTTCATTATTAGCATTATACTATTATTTTATATTATATTTATATTATATATATTATATATTAATATTAGTATGAGTATTAAGGAATAATAGATGGTGATTAAATTGTGCTTATCAATAAGTGGATCAATTTAAAAAAAAGACAAAAGAAAGTTCTATTGTTACTGATGTACTTGGTCCAGTGTATATGGTTCATTATTAGCATTATACTATTATTTTATATTATATTTATATTATATATATTATATATTAATATTAGTATGAGTATTAAGGAATAATAGATGGTGATTAAATTGTGCTTATCAATAAGTGGATCAATTTAAAAAATGGACAAGGAAAGTTCTATTGTTGCTGATGTACTTGGTCCAGTGTGTATGGTTCATTGTTAGTATTATATTATTATTTTATATTATATTTATATTATACATATTATATATTACTATTAGTACTAGTATTAAGGAATAATAGATGATGATTAAATTGTGCTTATCAATAAATGGATCAATTTAAAAAATGGACAAGGAAAGTTCTATTGTTACTGATATACTTAGTCCAGTGTATATGGTTCATTATTAGCATTATATTATTATTTTATATTATATTTATATTATATATATTATATATTAATATTAGTATTAGTATTAAGGAATAATAGATGGTGATTAAATTGTGCTTATCAATAAGTGGATCAATTTAAAAACAGGACAAGGAAAGTTCTATTGTTGCTGATGTACTTGGTCCAGTGTATATGGTTCATGCGGACTCTGTCACAAAAACTATTTTTGAGTATACTAGCTCTAGCGGAATGCTCAGCACAATGCTTGTCATTATATAACTAACTTACATTATATAACATTATATAATGCTAAGTCTGATTTTGGTTTAAGAAAGCAATTTGCTGACTGGAAAAAATAAATATATGCTTATTGTACTTTCTGGCTTGACAATATATTTTTTCAAAAAAAAATTTTTTTTTTTTTACATATCAGTTTATGTAAATTACAACGACCCACTTATTTCGTTGGTAGTAAAGTTATTGACCTGATTTATGCGATTAACTTACAACTTTTATTAATTTTATTACTTCTTGTTTTAACAATGACAAATTAAAACTAATTAATACGAGATTTCAAAATAAAAGAATAAAATCATTCATAAAACCATTTCATTCAGTTTCAAGTACCTGCGCATGTGATGCGCACCGAGTGTGCCTTTAAAGTTCGCTTGCGTTGCAGTGCAACGTGAAGGGAACACAACGTGGACAGCTTAACGCTCATACCAAACGTACCGCTTACAACGCATCGCGTATTTCATAGCTTAAAATTTAATTACTCAACATTTATTTATGGCAATTTTGTTGGTTAATTATTATTTTGACCATTAAAAATTCATAATTATGAGTAAAAACTGTATGCCACATGCACGCAACTCAACTATTTTGAACTATTTGGAGAATTGGAGAAGAAGAGCAGTATCGCAGATAAATTTTAGGAGGTCTTATTTACATTCTCGAGTTTAAAGCTATGTGTCATGACCGTGTGTCATGCAGAAGTACTTCACATTACTAACCTAGTCCCTTCCAAGTCATTTGAAAGGTAATTGAAATTTTTGACATTTTCGCTGATTTATGTGATTTAGTCAATTCTCTTAAGATTTTATGTGATCTTTAGTTCCAGGTTCAGCTATTTCCTTGCAAGAAATCTAATTTTATTACTTATTGCGCTACCTGAACAAATCATCTCAAAGCGTTTTATTGTTATACAAATACGAGCAGCAAATGCCCCACGTGCAGCATGGCACTTCAACTCCAATTCTGTGTCCATATCTTATATTGCATATAAAAAATAAAGTCTGAAAAAATTTTGGCTCAGTCGGTTTTCAAATGTTTGCCAAAAATGAACGCGGCTTAAGACGCGCTGCAAAAATTGCTGAAAAAGATAAGCTTGGATTTTAAACTTCGTGCGTTATTTGTGTTGAAGTGAAGATAAAATATAATAGTGTTTATTGTTTTGATTATATTAAAATATTATTATTATTATTGATCTAATATTAATTGTGAAATGGGTTTTCCAACATTTGGTAATCTTTATCAGCATTTATTGTTAGTGTTGCCTTTCACCTCAGTGCCTGGTACGTATAAGCTACTAATTATGCATTACAAATCCATTTAATATGTCTACAATTAGTGTATAATTAAAATACCAATAATTAAACGAAATTACAGAATTGTGAACTTTTAACAGAATCAAGGGCATATGGGTGTTTCCTTTCTTTTAAAACTGTATTTTATATTTGTACGCAGATACACTTACAGGTAGATATATAAATATATATAGATATATAAATATATATATATATATTTGTACGCAGATACACTTACAGGTAGATATATACTTTAAGGGTGATTTTGTAAGTAAAAAATCGAATGATTATTGAGTTAATATTCGGTATTTACAGCGGGTGTAGCTTACAGATTAAAACTAGAATGATTATAGATCTTATGTACTAGATGTGCACATACTACAAAGACTTAATATGTTTTATTTAAAAAATAAAGAAGAATTATAGTAGTTGTTTAAGTAATTTGTGAAAAAACGTTTATTTTGCATTTCTATTTGAGTAGATATAGCTCAACGGTTCATTTTCAGAAGCTACAGCCCCCTTTTTTTATTTGTTTAAAAATTATTATAATAATAAAATAATTTCAAGCTATTCGTTACGACAACTAAAGGTCTTAAGCTCTATTCTGGTATTTATGTTGTGTTGTAATTGTAAAAATATATTTTTGGAATAATTTACATTAAATTAAATATATTCTATAAACTTAGATGGAAATAAATAAAATTTCAAGCAATTAATTGTATTAATATAATTAATATTAATATATATTGATATATTACATTGTATTATATTAATATAATAACTTTCAATATTAATTATTAATAATATAAATACTATTTTTAATATAAATATAAAAATTTTATATTAAAATATTAAAAAATAGAAATGTTTCTTGCTTGAAATTTTCTTTATTTCTGTCTATATTTAAAACATATATTTAAATCATTAATATATTTAATTATTCCAAAAATATTTTTTTTCCAATTATAACACAACATAAATACCACAATAGAGCTCAATATAAATATTAATATCAATAATTATTAATATAATACTAATTAATATTAATACTTAATATTAAAATATTAAAAAAGAGAAAAGTTACATGCTTGAAATTATCTTTATTTCTGTCTATATTTAAAACATATATTTAAATCTAATATAATATAATATATATATAATGTAAATTATTCCAAAAATATTTTTTTTCCAATTATAACACAACATAAATACCACAATAGAGCTTAATATTAATATTAATATCAATAATTATTAATATAATACTAATTAATATTAATACTTAATATTAAAATATTAAAAAATGGAAAAGTTACTTGCTCAAAAATTCATTTATTTCTATATAAATTTAAAACATAAATTTAATCTGATGTAAATAATTTCAAAAATATATTTTTATTAAAAAATATATATTAATATTTTAATATGCAGTAAATATTTTTTTAGATATACGTATAGATTGGAATTGTGGTAGCAGTACAGTTACTTTCTTACTCCAACTAGTGCATAAACAATATTTAGTAGATAGATATAAATAGACGTTTTCTATATCTCCCCAATTTATTTGCGAACATCCTAAACCACTAAGCAATATTTATGACAAAAAAAATTTGAGCATTGGGAAAACCATTGTTTTTTCTTTTTTATTATTAAATAGTACACTATTAATGCAACCTGAGCTAAAAGATCTATTGGTCGCCTAATAACAACTATAGATTTTTAATTATTTATTTAAAAGTATTTATATAAAAAGAAGTTCTTGAGCTGAAACCTTTCTGGGAATCTAGCAATCAAATTTTAAAAGTATTTAGAAACAACTAAAGAGAAAGAAATGAAATTGTACTTTTGAAATCTGTATTTGAGCTATTCACCTGTCTAGTAAGTTCATAAGCTTCCGTAATGGAATGACATTATCTAGCCAAAGGTGATCAATTTCGTAGATTTTCATTTTTTTTCCTGTTCTTATTCTTCTTCTTCTTGTATAGGTGCTGTAAATTTATTTAAAGGTCATGTCTTATTTTTCGATACAATATACCTAACGGTCAGAATTCTTAAGAAACCATCATGAGTTTTACCATTTTGAACTAAGTTCTACTCAGAAATAATTCATATTTTTGATAGATTGTGGGTTGGATCATTTAAATTGAATATAAATTTTTTAGCTCATCAAGCTCTTCCACATATATTCCTCAAGTCTTTAGAAATAAGAATTTTAGTAATATTTTCCTGCATCTAGATTTCCAAGAGTTTAGAAAAATTTCTACACATACTTTCACTTTATTTCACATTTTTGGGACTAAGAGAAATTGTAGTTTTTCTGAGAAACTCACTTCTTATTAAAAAATTTGAATTGCAGTTTATTATATAGTGTTATTATTATTTAAGACCATGTCGAATTATATATTTCACATCTGAAAAAGCTTGTTTAGTTTAATTAATTTAATTATTTTATTTTATTATTAATATCACAGAAGTTGCAACTAATTTATTGTTTATTATATTTTACTTTTCAATTTCATATAAATTAATTATTGTTTTTTTTTTTATTTTTTTAATTTAATTATTTAATTTTGCTTTAATTAGTTACTATCATTATATAAATTTAAAATATGTAAGAGTTAAAAAAAATGGATAAATATTTATTATAATTAAAAAGTAGCTCTTGCTGATGCCTGATTAGTATAGCATTGTCATTTTACTTAACAACAAGTCGATTGTAACTAACTTAAGCTCACGAGTTCTCAACAGACAACAAAATATTAATTTAACATTTTCGCAATAATGTTAATAACATAAAATGTTAGTTTTCCTGTATTTGTTAGATGTGCGTGCTTTTGCGTTTTTTCTTTTAATGAATTGGTTTATTTAGTTTTGAAATTAATGTAATTTCTATCTTTTTTACAAATGTGAAAAATATTTCTGTTGACTTTAGCATGAAATTACTTCAATTTGCAGATTTCTTTGATAAAACCTTTATTTACCATTTTGTTTGTCATACACACAATAACTATTAAAATTATGTGAAGTTTTTAAAATGCTCTATAAAATCTCTACAACTCTCTAGAGTAAAAAAAAAAAATTTTAACAATGTAAACAATAATTATCGAATTAAGTTATTTGCAAATTTTATATTTCAAAACTATGTTAAATTAAATGAATGCATATTAAAAGATTTTTATCTGTTTATTATTCAGAAAGCTTCAATTATGATAATCCAAATGAATGGTTCCAGGAATATCCACAGTGTATTGGGTTTAAACAATCACCAATAGCGATAAATACACACAAAGTAAGAGTAATATAAGTAATAATGAGAGAATTTTAACTTAAATAATTCCCTATATGTATTTAAATTAATTTTGTTTAGTATATTTTATATACATAAAAATTTTTATAGTCTTATAATGTTAATTTACCACCTTTAATATACGGTTATTATGATGATCTCTTTGAAGAATTATTATTACTAAAAAATAATGGACATACAAGTAAGCAATGTTTATTAATATACAATATTCACACTAAAATAAAAAATATTATTAATAACTTTCTATATAAAATAATGTAGTTGAGTTTGAAATACCAAAAACAATACTTGGTGGAAAACCTTTCATTACTGGCGGTTTGCTCTCTTCTATATATGAAGCTCAAGCAGCACATTTTCACTGGGGTTCTTCTCAACAAAAAGGTTCGGAACATATGTTAAATGGCAAACGTTATGATTTAGAAATGCATATTGTTCATAAAAATAGTAAATATAAAGACCTAAAGGAAGCTAGAGAGTATGAAGATGGCATAGCAGTAGTAGCCGTTTTATTTAAAGTAGTAAAGGTAAAGTAAAAATATCACACGAAAGTAATCTTTTAGAAATAACTATTACATTTATTATCCTATTTTCAGTCACCTAACGTGTATTATCCTGCACTTAATGATATATATAATACACTCCCCCAATTAGTGCATTACAACTCTTCTTCTAGCACATCACAATTTCTTACCTTAGGCGCTTTACTGGGTAACATTAATCGTGAAGATTATTTCACTTATAAAGGATCATTAACTACACCACCGTGTTCAGAAGCCGTAACTTGGCATATATTTCCAGAGGTTGTGCCAATTTCATATTTAGAAGTAATCACATAAAATATTTATATAGTATTTGGATTAAAATATTATATATTATATATTTTCAGTTACCAAAATTTTGGCAAATTCTTGATAAAAGAGGTCAATTGCTGCTGAACAATTTTAGACCCTTACAACTGCAAGAACATCGTAAAGTTTTTCATCAAAATCCACATTTAAATCATATATTTTAAGTATTATCACTATTTAAACATTATTATATATATATATATATTGATTAGAATAAGATTTAAATTAATTTAGTGTACATAAAAGTATTATTCAATATTAGTTTATTTTTACGTAGGCTATAGTTAATATATGTTATTGTATAAAGACCCTGCATTTGAACCTGATTAAGTTAATTATGAGTATTGTGTAAAACTTTGTATATGCAAATATGTATTATAAAATTTAAAATATATTTATTGATGTAAAGTCTTCAAGCGTTTTGTAAAAAAAAGTAATAAAAAAAATAATAATAAAATTAAAAATAATAAAATAAAAAGAGTTCAAGTTCAATAACTTAAAAGTAGACTGTCTCAAGTTGCAGGCGTCAAAGCGTCTTTAATTTTTATATCAGCGCTTAATTAATACGACAAATCAAAAGACGCTCTACACACTTCACCTCATCAATGTTTTGTTTATCAACAATCATCGTACAATATAAATTGCACTATATTTATTCAAATATTTCGTAAAATTTATTTAATAGTACTGAACATTTCTTTGGATTTGATTTATGTGAAAACACTTAATTTGTCATTTTTGATGTGTATCTGAAAGTATTCGCACTTCATTAGCATAAATTTTGCAAAATGAAAAAAAAAATTATTCACAAGATGTCGGAAACTTTTTGGAAATACTCTGTGTATTCGAAAGCAGTATTTTAGTAAGAATGTAATATATATATAAATACGTTTAACTCTTAAGAGGACCATAGGACCGCAATAAAATTTTTCCATTCAGAACGATTATTAGCTAATAGCTTTGAAGCTATCTCTCTCCAACTTTTCTGCACACGTGACACTTCTGTATCGGTTTGTCTTCTCCAGGTATGCGCAGGCCTACCCCTTCTTCGGTTACCCATGGGATTCCACTCGATCGCCATTCTTGTGGTGTCATTGATTGGTCTGCGCAGAGTATGGCCTATACAGTCTTGATAGGTAAAAGGACTGGTAAGTAAAGACTTGTAGCGCAACCGTATAGGAAGGTGGACTTAATGTTTGAGTTTTATATTTGAATTTTAGTTTCTGGAGTGATCTCTACACTTTATTTAAGTTTGCAAAAGCCTGTTTTGCCTTATTAATGCAATTCTTGCTGCCAGCGCTGAATATATTCTTTGATATTATGCTTTCAAAATAGCAGAATGACTACTTGCTTACATTTACTATAATTTAATATTAATTAGCTATTAAGATAGTTGTTGCCTTTTGTTTTTTGTTCTATCATTTTTTAGTACTGTTAGCTAGCACTTTCTTCAATGAACATCATCAAAATAAATTTTTTGGAATTAATATATTGCTGTTAGTTGGCACTTTTATGAAATTATTCTTCTATGTTATCATGAACTACCAAATGTTTAAGTGAAATATACATTTTTTTTCGAATAGAATTTCCTTAATTTAAATGATGTACCTACCAATTTTTTTTACCACTTCTGCTTTTTCTAGTCGAATCATTTTTTTTTTTTTTTTGTGGAAGAATTCTGTACTTTTATATTTAAAAAAACAACAAAGAAAGCTTTTCATAGTCTGCTTTCGAATTTATTATACGTAACTAAAAGCATGTTGTAGAGATCAGATATCGTTCTGATATCAGTGACGTGTCATTGTAGATATATAGGAGAGACAATTCTAGTTTTTAAGGAAAATAATTTAAAATTAGACGTAAATTAACATTGTTAACCACTTACAAACGGAAAGTCGCCCCGTTTACGATTTGTAATTTATTTAATTAAGATTGTTTATTAGAAAAGTAAAAGATACAGTTTTTTTTTTCTTAATTTGAAAAGGGATAAATATTCGACTGTGTATCAAACTCTGCAGCCATAAAAGGGTAGAGCAGTCATAAAAAAGATACAATTCATATTTATAAAAGAATTAATTGTCGACCGTGCACCAAATTTTCTAGACAAAGTAGAAGAAAAAAGTAATCGGGAAAGGAAATTAATATTTTTGAAAGGGTTAAATATTCAAATTTTCCAGCCAAAGAGTGGAAAAAACGATATATTTCAACTTACAAAAAGTAATCCTTATTCGAGTGGGAAAGAAAGAGGATACAGTTCGTCTTGCGTCATACGAAAAGAGACAAATACTCATATGTGTATTAAACATTTCAGTCAAAGTCATTATATTTTTACCGAGTCAACAAAGATATTCATTTTCATAACGCAATACATATACTTTTTTCTTAAACAAGTTTGGATATATTATATAACAATATATATATATATAACAATATATATATATTGTTATAACTTATATAACAATAAGTTTTAGAATCCTAAAAACTTATAACACAAGCAATAATGAAAATTATTTTAAGTGTTATAATAGAATCGACGGTTGGGCTAACGCTAATACAATAGATACCATATGTAGTAGGTTGCATACATAATAACATAGTGCTCTCTGATATCCCCCTACTTTAAAATCTCTCTCTTTCTCTTGAAGGGTAGAAAATAAATAAAGAGTAAATAAAACAAAAAGATGTCCCTCATTAAATAACAAATGTGTTTTAATATAAACAGTAGCGTCTACACATGGAAATTAGAAAGATAATTTACAGCCAGATAATCAGACCTTCACTTCTATAGCAAAGCTGCCAACTCCACTATCCAAAAGCTGCAAGTTGCTCAAATTCAGGTTCTTCGAAGACTCTTCAAAGTGCCATGGTATATCCGCACGAATGATATGCTAAGAGACCTCAGAATAGACCCGTTCAAAAAAAAACATATAGGGATGGTATGCAGATTTTAGGTCAGTCATCGAATAATCAGCGAAGCGTGTGAGGAATACATTAATTAGTCAAAGAGAAGAGAGGGATTGTGTAGCAACCCCCCAGCTAAGAATGAGTAAAATAGCCCAGTTGCACTAAATCGGAAAAAACCTCAACAGAAGGACACATGGACACATCTACACATGGAAATTATAATTATAAATAATTATCATTATATATAATTTATTTGTGAATATTTAAACTTATTTTTTAGTAAATAAATTGTAACTCTCATTATGTTCGTATATTATCTCCTATAATAAAAGAGAATGTTATGTTATATGAAATTGAATTAGAAATCTTGAAGTAATTTTAATATAAGGTAGGATGGGTGTAATTGTTTTAGATTTATCAAATATGAATGCAGACCGGTGATTATTTGGAAATATGAGATCCAATGCACAATGTAATATGAATAATAGTCGAAAGGTAATCGAAATATTTATATTTTCAATTGACGAAAATGTAAACATATACGAATACAATATATATTGCATATCAACATAGAGAAAGAAATAACTCCATTTTTCTGGGAATCAAAGGTATGGTAAATACTTTTTTACAATCCATGCTGTTAAATATATCATATATGTATGTGTTAATAACATATTTGGCATACTTAACATTTCAATTGGTTTTACATGGAAACCGTGGATTTTAACCTCACACCGTAGCAATCTTAAGATTGTTTTCATTCAACACAACTCATAGTAAAGCCAAGTGAAATATTTTCAGATATCAAACAATTTTTTTAATGTGGATTGTGAAAATAAAAATTGATTGATTGATTTAATAAATATAATATTAAACCATATTATTTTAACTCACATCAACAAAAACTATTGATATCACAAAGTAGGTTTTGTAAATTCCCTTTTACTATCTTAAAATTTTTTTTTTTTTTTGTTAATTTTAATGCAGTCATAAAAATTATTACAAAATCTTAATTTTTGTAAAATTTATAATTATTAGTTGAATATAAGAGTTTATATGTATAATAAAAACACTAAAACTTCAAAGAGTAAATTGCAAAAATGTTACACCAGATTACTAAAAACATGCATTTAAATAAATAATATTAACATAAGTTGGCCTTATAAAGATGAACTCTATAATTAGCGCGAAATTATTTTTAAAAAAATAAAAATGGTTTAGTTTAACATAAATTTTTTGTGAAAATGAATTAATTTTTTTATCTCCAACATAAGGCAAAAAAAGTAACAAGAATATATAATATATAATAACTATTGAAATCTTAAGAATCTTAAGAAATAAACAAAATTCAATCAGTAATACATCTATTTAGATGTTAAGGAAACTAATCTTTATTCATTGGTTTTAATTTTATATTAGACGAAGAAATATTATTAATACGAGGGTCAGATAAATGAGACCAGAATAAATCCATTGTGCATAGACTTGGTTATTTAATTTTAGACCAGGTTAGTAGTAAAGCTTTGGTCTATCAGAAACTGAACATTAAAAAAAATAGTTTGTTTCACAAAACCGCTAGCATGAATATCAAGCGACTTCACTTATTGCAATGACCTATCAAGGTAGCAGATATAGTCGTCAAATGTACCCTCTTAAACAAAAGTATCTTCTTTGACAAGTATCTTATTTGGAATGAAAAGACGTTATAGTATGCTAAACGACCTACACTATTAAATATGAAGTGTACAACTTTTTATTCCTTATATTTACTAGTCAACCAATTAAGACTTAGGACTAATTAAGTACAAGTTCACTCCTTTTTAAAATAGATAATCGGAAAGAAATCATTTGCGTTGTTTTTATTGCCAATCTCCCCTTATTGGAATAAAGATTTTGATTTTTGTTGAGTTTTGCACATCCAAACTGATATGATTCTTGCTGAAGCAGGAGGATTTTGCATCAGTTATACAGCTTTCATTTTAATACGCATTTACAATAATGTTGATGAGTTTAAAAATATAAAACAACTTTGCGCTCTTCATGGACAGAAGATTCCATCTCTTTTGCTTGCTCCATTTAAAGCACGTAGGAGTATTGCTCCTAAGATCTTTCTTTAGCCTTTGTCTAAATAAGACAATTTGATTAGTACTTGTTAAAGATTTGTTCAAACCTTAGCTTCTACGAGTTAACCCATTATTCTATAAAATGCGTCCTTGGCAATCAAATCCCTTAAGAAAGTATTTCAATCTTCTTGGATAGCCAAGCTGTCATTAAATCACTGGTAGGCGCTTTAGCCACATCAATAATAACTTAAATCTGCCGTGTTTTCCTCTAAGGACGAGGAGGAAACGGTGTTTTATCTCATGTATCAGTGCCAACCTTTGCTAGGAGAAGATGAGACATCTTGGGGGCTCATTTTCTTGCCGATCTGTTTGAGCTGTCATCCTGCAATATTATAGCATTGTCAGGTTGATTTACCTTTACCTAATGAAAAAGTCGTTGCCTTTTTGGCATTGGTTGTATACTGATCTTGTGGTCTATGTATGAATCAACGCTATTTCTGTGGTAACAAAAACGGACCTTTATTTGTGTTTAAGTGAGCTTTCTTGATATACAAGGCCACCATTCCAACCTAACATAAACTTACCTTCTACGCTATGTATGATGCATAGAATGCATTGCAATTTCTTAATACCACCCAATTTTATTAGGTGTACCCCTATTCGCTCTTTAAACGTTTTCTTGGGTTACATTCATATATTCAGCAATCATTTTCATGCAAAAATTTTCTTTCATAACTAATCCATATAATCAATAAATGTACACTACATAAACTGATTGTTGATTTAGATGCACAGAACTCAATATTTTATTTCATGGAGGTATCATATTGAATAAACTGATTTACTACTGAATCTTTATTTTAATATTCTAAATATCTTAAACTAATTCTTTTTTTTTTTTTCATTTTATTTTCGGTGAGGTAAAATGTTTTTACCTTTGTTTTAGAGATTTTAGCGATCCTTCGTTTTGTAAAATTTGGTCTAAATTGTGATTTCACTTAACTTCTTAATTGTGGAAGCTTTAGTCATATGTATTCCTAATTTTAACTCATTTTACTGATATTGAAAATATATTTATTCTAGGTTCAATAGATTAAAACCCGAATTTTATCATCCTTCCTGTAGAATCCTATAAAAATCAATTTTTCTTGTAAAAAATTATATGTTTTTCTTATAAAGTAAAATAAAAATTACTAAGTTGCACTTGGAACTTACAATAAAAGAGCATGATGTCATCATACTTACTGCATTTTTAATCAATTACCACTTTGACACAAAATACGGTAAAGGTGCATTAACTCGTTTTATTGTAACACGCTTAAATTGCAGTCGTTTTTATGCAGTAATAGTTCTACTGCTTCCAATTCGAATTTTCAATGCCTTTTATTTTAATACGCTAAAAAAAGTTTGGATGCGGTTTAAGAATGCACTTTTACGAGCGCATCCAACTAAATCTATTCAAATTAATGCCAATGAGTTAAGGCCTTGTATTAAGGGGGTAATTGATTATCTCATAGAAGTTTCCTTTCTATTTTTAATTCACACATACCCATTTTAGTGTTTTTAAATTGTTTAATAAGACAGATAAATTATTTAATATATGTTATAAATTATTTATCATTTCTTCTATTTTTGTTTAATTTTTTTTGATATTAGACCATATTTTATACATATACCTACGAAGCAGATCAAGAAATGGTGCACATTTTAGTATTTTTTTTTTATGAAAACAGAGAATCTGATTTCAATTTTGATTTCCAGACTATATACGACTGCCTCCTATAACACATACACATACATTTACCTTAGATCTTTAACACTTATGGCTTAGCTCCTCCGAATTTTTTTATTATTTAATATTACTTCGTGCACAGTTTCAGTTACGAGCACCTCAGTCTATATGCCGCAACCCATATTTTCGTCATCGATTAAGAGTGGTATTACTCAATTAAAATACTTTATTTCCATTATGACATATTTATAGCGGGCTTTAGTCACTTGTATTGACTCCGATAGTTTTCTTATTAAACTAAATAAAAAACACTGCGCTATATATATTAAATAAGTATCTTCTTTATTATGTTCAGAATTTATCAAAAGAATTTATTCACTAACGAAAACTAGAAAAATATTTCTAAGTTCATTTTTCAAAACTTGATTTTCTACCCTCAACATTTTTTAAATTCATTTTTTGAAATATCATTGCTGAGATGGCAAAATTTATTGACGCTACATATAACTTTAGGTACACTAACTGGAGAACACCATCTAATATGCCACAACCCATACTTTCTCTCTGATATACCACACTCAGAGGGTCCATTACTATTTTTATTATGAAAATGATACTTCACTTTGAAGACTTCAAGAATACTTTTAATGGCGACCACCACTTAACATATCTTTAGATACAGAATTATTATTGATATCTTCTGCAAAAGTTAAGGGAATATCATCGTCATTATTACTATTAAAAAATTTTTAATTAATTTTTATATAGACTATAAAATAAATGTATAAACATTTTTTTGAAATTGTAAATTTTTTTGATTAAAATTTATTTTTGGTTTACAATTAAAATATTTAATTATGCCAAATATACTAAGAACTACGCTAGTTGAATAAAACTTTATATATTTTAATACAATTTAATACAAATTTTTAAACAATATTACAGTATATGGCTAAAACTTTAGTTTCAATTGGCCTCTTCACTTATAAAACTACACTTTTAGGTACTTCAAGTTACAATTGTTGTTAGACTTGTTCTGAGATATCTTAGATCCTTGTTTAAAATTAAAAACTTCGATAATACATTCGTTTTCATCCTTCTTACCAATTATTTACATTCAAATTTAAATTCAATTAAAAACTAAATTTTAAATAATTAAATTATTTTTAAAAGGGCAGTTCTGATGGATTAAAGCAAATTTTTTTTTTATTTTTTTCTCTTGATTGAAAATTGATATTTTCAACGCCTGTGGATGTCCTTAAAATTGTGGATTATTACAACCTTTCTGGTGTGTTTCACTCGTGGCATGATTAAAGCGTTTTCGGGATGCTAACTAAATTTTTGGTTTTGATTTTTGATTTAAAATATTTTCAGCTATTAAAGTGCGTTTGTGTGTTTAAATAAATATATATTTATATTTCATTATATTATTTTTATATAAATAGTTAAATTATTTAGCATTGTACCCTGCGAAGAAAGTAAAAATACAGAATATATAATAAATAATTTTATATAAAAAATAATTGCACATAAGTTGGGTGCATTAATTTTTGGGGTTTTGCAATAGCCAATTTCTTGTGGTGGAAGAGTTGCTGGGGGGAAGAGATTTTTTTTAAAGTAATTCCAATTGTTTTTGTATTTAGTTCTTTTAATTTTTGGCATTTATTGTGCATTGTTTATAAAAATCCCAAATAAGTTTTATCATTTTTGCTGCAATAATTAGAAACTCATAAAAAATTAATTTAAAGAAATTATTAAATTATTATTTAAAAATAAAATAATTTAAAAAAAAATTATTAATTTTAAAAAAAATTGTAATTTTGATTTCGTGCTAAAAATGTTATTTTTCAGTTATTAAAAAAATTCGTTCATTTTTATTGGTGTATATTAGTAGCATACCCTTTAACGGCTGTTAAAACTTTTTAAATAGCCAGTGTTTTGGGGCATTTGTTTTTATTTATTTTAAGCAGCACCTGTTGTTTTAAATCTAGAAGAATTAAAAATTATATGCATTCATTTTGTAATTTTCAATTTGTTGTTTATTTTTTTTTTTAATTTGAACAATTCCATTCAAAAGTGCCAATTAAAAATCACTTAAATGCTGTCTAATACAAACATTACAAAACAATATTTGCAGGAAGGAACAAGCAAATTTTAGCTAAACATAAGGATATGCAAAAATATTTAAACAAATTAAATTATAACGCATTTTTTTATTTTTTACAAAACATTTAAGAGAGAAATTTAGAAAAATATAAAATATCCGTATACCTCTTTACTATGAATTTTTTGAAATAGAATTATAGAAATAGAAAGAAGAAATATTATAAACTCGATAATACACACTAACTCAATTTATATATGTATTTTAATATTAAATAATATACAAATTAAATTTACAAAAAATTTGACAACAAATAATAGTTATAATTTTTTTATATAAATTGTGAATTTTCCACATATATACTCTATCATTAATTTATTTAAATTTAACTATCTATTTCACGTTAAGACTTTTTCGAGTTAGTGCATCTGCGTACTTTTACTCTTTGATAGCTAAGGGGTTTCTGCAGAGTTCCACCCTTCTCACTGACTAATTTATGTATTCCTCAAAAGCTTCGTGATTATTCGATGACTGATCTAAGATCTGCTTACCACCTCGTGCGGCTAAAGATTTTTCTGAGATTAAATAGTGCTAAGTAGGGTAACCTGTCGATTTTCGCGAACAGCTTCAGGGCTTTGTCCCTTATGTATGTTTTGACCGGGTCTATTCTAAGGTCATTTGTGCGGATGTACCAAGGCACTTTGAATAACTATCTATTTCTAAGAATTAAATAAAATCACAAAACTATAGTTTGTTAAATCAATAGATAACAGTTAAGAATAGTAGTATTACTCAACCTGAAATATACTGCTGCGTACCGGAAAAAAATTGAATGTGTTTAAGAAGGTAAAACATTCGATTTCTTTTACAAGGGCCAGTACCAATATCTGCGATTGTTCTAATAGCGCAACACGATAATTAAGAAACCCTAGTTCAGAGTTTTCTACGCATTTTTTTTAAATGCAGTAAAAACTCTCTTGACCGGCCAAGTCTGTCTGTTCATTGAAGCATCCGATCAAAAGTGGTTGAGTTTTTTCAAATATTGATAAAAACTTGATAATTTTTGAAAACAATTCACCTAATGTGAGTGCATTATTACCTTGGAGACCTTTGCACGATCTGAGGCCTTGCATATTTGTTATAATCGAGAGTGAGTTCAACTTCTTTCAATTAAAACGAAACTGTACCACTAATGCAACTATTATTTAATTTTAACTTATGACGATTTATCGATATCAATAAAAAATGAAAAATATATATATATGTATAAAAAACAAAACATTTTTATTATCAAAAACTTTAATGCTTATGAAATAAGACAAACAAACAATATATTTGTTACATTAATATTTTTCTATTTACAATTGCAGTTTTAATGACAACATAAAATTGGAAATATGTATCTAAAAATCTAAAATTTATTTATAATGGTTTAATGTTTGGTATTTAGGTGTTGTTGTTGTTGTTGTTGTTGAGCAACTATTAGGAAAAATTAAGTTATTAAGTTTTTTAGTTACTTTACGAAATAAAAAGTCATATATGGAGTACATAGGTCAGGGGGCAAATGTGTCGGATTTATACATAAAATGCAGTTCTTTATGCATTTTTGAGGATATATGCTGCATGTACGATATGTTGTATGTTCCTGCACATACACACAATGATCGGATAGTTTTACTATATTTTATTTACTTGTGTGTTGTAAATTATGACCTAAAGTGTATTTTGTTAAATTAAAGTTTTGGTGTCGGCATGAAAGACGTTTCCCTAAGAAAAAAATAAAGAAATGAAAATATAAAATGCATTAAAATTCATTAATTGTTGTTAGTAATTCGCATTTTTCATTAAACTTTTTATATAAAATATATACAAAAAAAAAACAGATTAATTGATTTTTATGATACTTAAATTTTTTTGAATGAGTCTTGAATTGTGCATGCTTGAAAGTGCTATAGAAAAAATGGTTATAATGGAAATAAGTTGGTTGGGTGATACCTGTAAAATTAAAAAAAAATTTTACAAAAAATATTTCACATGTAAAACACAATAAAAATATAACCAAACGAAATAATAAACATTAGATCACTGAATTAAAAAGAAAATCCCTTAAAATTGTTGTTATAATTAAATTTGAATATCATATAAAAATCCTGAATAAGAAAGTTAAAGATATTAAGTCATAAAAACAGTGAAGTGTAATCAAAACTTTAAAATATTAAACAGATATCAAAGAAAAGTAAACAAAACATTAAGAAAATAGGAAAAATATTATACAAGAAGAAACACATTCATATAATAAATATTATATAAATATAAAAATATTTTAGAATATCTGTATTAAGTGATTATTAAATGATATAAAATCTATTAAATCACGAAGAAATAAGATAAGAAAATCATCCAAATAATATTTAAATAGTAAAGAAAAAAATTCTATTAATCATCAAGAAAATAATACTTAAGGAATCTTTTATAGATATATTACATATTATCTTAATAGTACCCAATATTGAACATTGTTCTATATCCACTCTTTACTTTGATCTTAATCTATCTTCTTTATATACGGTATAAAAATTATGAGTTATATAAAAGCGATATTTGATCATCTGGAAAGATGAATACCTCTTTTTTTTGGGTCCCTACCCTACTTCCATTCTCTCTAATTTTCTCCCTTTTCTAATTCTAATTCTAATTCTAATTATGTATGCAAATATTTAGTTAAAAAAATTTTAAGAAAAAATTAAAAGCTCTTAGACAGAAATGAAATAGGATCTTACAGAACTCACTTCTTTTTCTTAGATTACAGAAAACTGTTAGGTAAAAAGGACTGTATAATAAACCACATAAAGGAAGAAATTAAAGAAATTGGCCAGTTAATAAAACTAGACATGAATAAAGAAAAATTAAGCACAAATAATTTCTGATGCAGTCAATATATGATGTATATCTAGCGCACTAACAAACTTATAAGTATTAAAAACAAAGGAAAAGATTGTTAGAATAATGCTGAAAAGAGTGGAATGAATATATTAGATAAGTTAAAATAAAAAAACAGATAAAATAAAGCTAAAAAGAGTAGAAAGGATGTATTAAATACGTTGATATGGAAAAATACAGTAAAATGAGTTTGATAAAAGTTTGATAGATACTTAGGAAATATAAATGCACCTTAATCCTAAACACCGCTGAATAGTTTGTCCCAACCCAAATTTTATACTTATTTATATAAATTTTTTTTGTTTTTACCAATAAATCCTAATTTAATTAAATTGATAAAATAATAACATAAGGTGTGATTTATCTACAAAATACAAAATAATATTGTTTTAATAAAAGCAAATATAAATATATTAAAACATACAATAGAAGATGTAATATGTATACAAAATAAGGTAGTAGCTAATAATTTAGTGAGTTTTATCGCTTAGATAATTTCATTATTAATATTAAAAAAAAACAACAAAACAAAACATAAAAATAAATTTAGAATAAAAAAAAAATTAATATTAAAAGATAATATTAAACAAAAACAATAAAATAAAACATAAAAATTAATTTATAATAAAATAAAGAATTAATTGGACAAAATGGATTCACAAATTAACATTAGTATTAGTTTAAGTAGAAGCTTTTTCGTCAACAGTTTTTTAAGCAATCTTTGATTAGTAATATTTAGCAAACTTTAAGCAAATATAAATTAAACAATTTATAAAATTTGAAAAGCTATAGCATTAAGCGATTTTGAGAAAGAATTTAAATTTTTTGAAATATTTCAAATATTTATTAATAATTTATAAATAACTTACATGTGCTCGGGATGAGAACGTATACATTCAATCAGTTCTTCAACTTTAAGTTGATTTGTACATATTTTGTGTATGGCGGTAAATAATGGGAATCTAAAATCAAGTTTTATATAAAGTTAAATTATTTTTAAACAAATAAATTTTATAGATAAAATACTTGTCTTCTAAACCCTTATTTTTGAGCATATAGTTAACTTCTTCGGCTGTAGCGGGGCCTTGCAATTTTTGACCATTTAACAATTCAGTTTCTAATTGCGCTATTGTAAGACCAGTCTTAACAAAAGCTTCGGAAACCTTACGATTGCGGCCACCTTTAAAAAATAATGTCAATAATTAATATTATTTTATTATATAATAAACTGAAGGATTTATCACATACCATAACATGTTGTTATTAAATCTGCAACACCACAGCTTTCAAAGAAAGTTGATAATTTACTGCCAGGATAAAACACATCTACAAAGCGTATCATTTCCATTAAACCTAACCTAATGATAGCTGCTTTTGTATTATCACCCAAACCAAGACCATCTACAAACCCTGCACCACAAGCAACAATATTCTATATTTTCAAAAAAAAAAAAAATAAATAAAAAATATACTATTAGTAACTTGTTGAGTGGTAGGAAAATAAATTTATAAGTTACCTTTAGAGCTCCACAAATTTCAACAGCATCTGCATCATCAACTACAACTACTCTGAAATTTTGTGACTGGAATAATTGATGGAAGATTTTAGCGTGTTTTGCATCCCGGCAACCAATTGTTGTCTCACAGAAATTGCCTTCAGCTACTTCATTAGCTAAATTAGCGCCCATAAGTACAGAGCATGGAACCTAAATAAAAAAATTAACATTTCAATAAAATTAATATAAAACACTTTATTGCAATGAATATCAGTTGAAAGTAAATAAGTAATTAATATGTAAACATATACATAAATAGTTGATAAATATTACTACAAGTGTATAATTAAAAAAAAATTTTTTTGTGACTGAATTTAATTGTACCAGATAATTTCTTTTAATTATATGTTGAGATATGAAAAACAAGATATCGGTTTTGTAGAATTGTTATAACAGCAAGCGAAAAAAAAACTATTATGAATTTTATGAATTTATAAGAGAAATTCAAAACTTCAACACCAAACTTTTCTGAAGAAAAAAAATGCAGTTATAAACAGACAGCAAGAAGTATTCTCAATACAAGTTATATTTATGAGGTTTGCTCAAGCTTCTGCTCTTAACTTCGCGGCTTAATATATCTATTTTAATATATCACACACATATATTTGACTCATATTTCTCTGCTGCTCTATATCCCATGGCAAGTTTTTTAAATCTGTCGTGCAATATCCCCATTCTGTCACTCTTTTTAACTTCATTTAAAAATTACCCTGAATACTATCGTTTTTAATAATTGTTCGCCATAAAAATCTCTCCAGCATGATCACACCAGCTGGTTTTTTGACTACTGTTACGCTTCCCGAAATTAACGATGTTATACGACTGAGTTGAACAACGGCACTCGTAAACCAAAACATTCCTACACTTAATCCATTTTCTAATCTTTACATTATAAAAGTTTCTGATGCTTATTAACATTACAGAACTTTTCAGAGAACTTCAAGGAATAGTAAGCATGAAGAATTAAAAATCTATTACAACTCTTAATTTTATTAGATAATAAAATAATAACCTGATATTCTAAGTTATTAAAATGAAATGATTTGTTTTCAATGTCAACTTTGCAAGATTCTCTCGTTGGGTTAACGAAAGTAAACTTGCCGTGTGGCAAAAAGCAAAAGTACTGAAGGAGAGCATGAAGACAGTTGTCTTGTCTTCAAGAACAAGACAATACAAAGCATGTCCTATTGTTATTTTACTGTTTAGCACTTGCAAAATCTATATTAAAATTATTGAATTATAATGTTCTCAACTTGAACACGGTTCATGGTCTTGGTTTTCACGATTTTCTCAGATTTATTAATGAAACCAACAAATTCATCGTGGTTATCAGAATACTCCATTTTTTATCTTTTCATTGCTTCAGAATCATGTTCCGTATTTCTAGTTTTTTCACTTTTGAGATAACACAGTGATCTGTAGTCTTAGTACATTTGTTATCCTGTCTTTCAGGTCCAACTCTAATATTCTAAATCTATGCAGACAGAAGTAAGAAATAAATATTTTGGTATTTATTGTTATTACATATCTATGATTGTAGGAACATAGGAAAATATAATATAGCTGACATTAAAATCTCCAAAAAAATTTGTTTTAAGTCCCCATATAAATAAAACAAATTGTGACAACAAATATTAAATATTTCTTACCTTCAAATTTCGATTAATGATATGAGAAATTAAATCAATACCACCACCTGGCGCCTTATCAAATCCTTTAATAAGGGAAATCGCAAAAGCATTTGGTTTGATTTTACCCAAAAGTGTTTTACAAAAGCTGGGTATAAATTGATGTGGTACTACAAAAATAAGTATATCGGAGTTCTTAGCTGCCTCCACAAGATCAGGTACTGCAACCTATAAGAAAAAAAAAATACAATTAATATATTTCTACAGAATATATGCATATTCGTACATAAAAGTATTTATTTAATAAAAAAAATATATAGTTAAACAAAATATGTGTATAGTTATATAGATAATAAATTATAAATTATATTAAATATAACAATATATTTTATAAAATCTTATTAATTATTGACCAAATTTTTATCATATCATATATATACATTATCATATTAAATAACCAAATTAGCAATATTTGATGTTGGATTTTGGAAAAAAATTAATTAATCGCTGATAATATATCTTCAATATTAAGGCATTACGGAAGCCCATACATTTAGCACTTATACCAAAGGTTATAAATAACAAATTATTGAGCAAATAAAAAACCTAATAGTACAAATATTTAATATTTGATAATGGAGCGAAACCATAAAACAAAATGTTTTGTAAACAATTTTATGTGAAGTATGTGAAATGCTTGACTCAATAGAATAAACATTAGTATGGACTTTTCGTTTAAAGAATATTGAACTGTATAAGTGATAGTATTTTCAGGAGGGAAGAGGGGACTACATAAAACAATTTTATATTCCGATTGTTTATTGCATTTTACGAGGTTTTTATTAGTGCGAAAATGCGCACTAATTAAAAATATTTTTATTGCTGCTTATATCTATATATGTGTACTTCAATGTTATCAGGTTAGAAAATAGTGTCATACAAGGCATGGAACTACAATACGGGAGTATA
The DNA here is from genome assembly GCF_002237135.1 of Teleopsis dalmanni. NCBI lineage: Eukaryota > Metazoa > Arthropoda > Insecta > Diptera > Diopsidae > Teleopsis > Teleopsis dalmanni. The sequence goes on along the minus strand of NC_051847.1, from coordinate 191,304,985 downwards.
ATAATTAACTTGGGATAGACAAGCAATTTTTCAAGTATTCAACGCAATTGACTTTTTAAAGATATTATTGCAGTAAATTATAAACTATTAAATGCAATTTATTATTTACACATCATTTTTTGCAATGAATACCTCAATATAATATTAAATTGCATGTTTGGTTTCAACTAATTTTAGAGCTAATGAAATTCAAAACCAATCATTAGAGTACATACGATTAATGTGGTTCTCTACAGGTTCAAATTACAAAAATACATATTGTATATATATACAGAAGAAACATTTTTTCTACACCAAACAGTTGAGGTTGCAAACTACTCCTCTCCCTCACTTATACTATCTTACAACATGATAATATATTGTATGCCAGAATGCAGTTTTTATTTCTAATGAGATTAAACTTCTTGATACTTTATATGAATATCGAAGTTCACTTTGCGTTGGGACCTTAAACAACGTTGACACTTAGAATCTGATCGACAAAAAATATTTGGGTCAGCATTAAGTAAAAAAAATTAGTTATGTAGATCACTGTTTTTTTCTTAGTACTGACCATCTCTTAAAGCATCAATTGTTGTTGTAACCCGTAGACACCTATATAGCAGGAAATATGAATTTTATTACAAAACGTATAAATGGGTAAGGATATGATGCACCGAAGGTAAAGTGAGAAGAAGAAGGATTAATTGGTATATGAGAGGGATTAAACTTCATGTCGTACTTTATATAGCTCTGAGTCTGGAGAAAAATACACAATCAAAAACTGTTAATCCTGAAAAACTAATCGCCAAAAGATATTGTGGTCATCAGGACATAATATTGTCTTGTTTAGGTATATCATTATTTTTTTAGAAGTAAAAGTTGTTGTAATCTGTGAACAACTATGCATGAGTTAAGATGTGATTGGGTGAACCTTGAGTAAGAAAAAGAAAAAATATTTACAATATGGTAGATATTAAATTTCTTGTCGTACTTTATATCCTTCACGAAGTAGACTCTTCAAGAGGAAGATAATATAGGAACGAAATTTTTGATCCTTAGAAATTGATTGACAAAAAATATTTGTCATTATTAAAATAGCAAATTGTTTAAGTAGAACATTTTTTTTTAGTACAAAATTGGATAAATTTAAACCCGTAGTCTATGTATATACCAGTAAACATAAATGATTTTAAAATATTTGTTTTATTAGATTAGGTTAGGTTGTGTTTGCGTAAAGGTAAGATGATAAGAAAGTGGGTTATTTGGGATATGGAAGAGATATGGATAGTGCTTTTAGCAATTTGTAAGTCTATTCATGATATTTTATCAATATATTGATATATATTAAATGAATTATATCATTAACGAAAAATCAAATTTTTTCACTCTTCGATATAAGAAATATTCAGTAGTCGTGTTCGAATTTCTATAACATCTGTGGGAAGACTTTAAATAGTGAAATATTTCATTCATTGTACGTATTATCCCTTACAAACTTCTTTAATAAAATATTTCTAATAAAGGTTCAATGAAAAAAAAAACCATTACATAGTAATTGCAACAAATTGAACTTGAAAGGTATTTTTATAACTGAAAGTGACCTTAAACTAATCACAAACAAAAGAGAAAAAATAAAAAAATATAAAATAAAAAAATATCTAATCGCATAGGTATAAATTATTCGAATAAAACACTGCCAATTTCACAAAAATAAAAATCTAAATAAAATAAAATAAAAACAAACAAAAAGTGAATCTAATGAACGCATATTTTTGTGTGAATAACAATATCTATAAGAATAGATACAAAGTTTCCATAGATACCTTACCGCCTATATGCAGTTTTGTATTTTTTTTTTTAAATTGTTGTTTTCATAAACAAATTTAAAAAAATATTTAAATAAATATTTTTTATATACACAAATTTTTTAAGAAATATAAAAAAAAATTATTAAAATTTGAGTTTATGCCAAAAAAATGTGTGCTATCCACACTTACCTATTATTTTTAATAAATAAAAAAAGCCCACTCATCTCTTTTCTATTATTTGTCGTTTTTGTTTATACAAATTGTTAGCAATTTGTAATTATTCTCAGAGTTACGTATCTAAATGTATACCTACAAATATTTTATGCTATTATATATACATTAATAAATATTATATACACATTTTGAATGCAATATAGTAATAATTCTTGATTATATTTTTTTTAATATATTTGTTCATAGCTAGTGACCCCATATGCCCCCAATAAAATTATTCCCTAAAAAATATTTAACAATATTTTATAAGTGGGTTCATGGGATAGTCTTACACCGTAAATGTAATAGATCAGTAAGGAAGGCTTGGGTATCAATAGACAACAATTAAATAAAAATTTTAATAACTTTTTTGGCACATCAGTTTTGATATAAGGAAATACTTAAAATGGGTGCCTGATCCCGCTTTCTGATACGTCCATATATTTCATCAAATTGTATATATTTCATTGCATTGCATTCATTTATATATATAAATGAATTCTATTTTATTAAATTTTTTTTTTTTGAAAAATAAAAATTTATATTAAAAGTTTACAATAATTAATTATACAACTATTTATTAAAAATTAAATAAAAATACCGGCTAATAAGAAAGTTCATTGTTCGTATATAATAAAATTTTAATCACTCTTAAAGCAGAAGCCGGCAAAAATGTCAAATTTGCTTAACGAAAACGGTTAGCAGAAAATGGAAATAAATTTAAATAAATGATTTATAACAACGCAATATATCTCTGATACTATGATATAGTGAAAGTAGCGATAGAAACTAGTTTTTGTATTTAAAAGTAAATGAGTGAATTAGTTATGCAACTCTATTCAGTTACAAAAATATTGAAATAGAAAGTATATATATATATATAACATTGCAAAAATTTATTTTTAGCAATAGAAAAATAGAAACTGACTGAATAAAAAGATATAATAAATGGATAAATTTGTTATAGCTAGTTTAATATATTAAGTATTTTTATTTAAAATATTTCAATAATTTTTAAAGCATTTTTAAAAATATGGTATATTTCATATATACCATAATTTATAATTTTTGTTTTAAACATTTATATACTATATATTATAAAAAAGTTAATGTCTATATCAATTTACATATAACACATATTTATTTTAATTTAAATAAATAATTGTAAGATAATGTGCTTACGTCTTGAGGCTCAAGTTAGTAGCTCTGGAAAACTGAATGTCTGCCACTGGCTAATATGGTTATATTAGCCATTAAAAAGTCATTTAAAATAATTAAATCTAGTTGAGCTTTTATTTTTTTATTTTAATATAATTTATTTTTATTTTCTAGCAAAATAATGTGAAAAAAGGATTACAGTGAATGACATTAATGCAATTTTAATTATAATTTATGAGCTGAAATGATATTTTGCGCAGCTCAACAAATAATAAACGAATTGCGACAGTAAAATATTAAAAAAAAAAGTAAAATAAAAAAAATAAAATAATATATGAATATAAATAAACAAAATTAAAATATATTTAATAGAAAATATAATAGAATATAAATTAGTAAATTGCAAAATATACATATCTTAAAAATTAATTTATATTTCTGGAAACTAACCAAAACTTTGATAAAAAAAAATTAATTTGCAATAATTACTTAATTGTTTTGTCAAAAATGATAAAGTTTTGATATCAAATCGATAAAAACTACATTCATGCTAAACTTAAACAAAACATTTATGAAAATTGTACTTCAACACGCATTTGATATGCCTTTTAACTACACCTTCTATTTTCATATCAATATATTATTAACAAAAAAAAAAAGAAATAAAAAGTAAATATTTTATATAAATAAAAACAAATGTCTTAAATAAACAAAAAAAAAAGCGCTTATCAACAATTCTTGTTTATATTTTGAACTTTGCTTATCGTTTGGATGTACTACTTAACTACTAAAAAAATATTGGACATCATAAAAAATGTTTTTAAATAATAATAAAACAATACAGAAAGATTTCAGGAAATACAATTAAATATTATAAAAACTTTTTTGAATCTTAAGACAATATAATAATAATAGATTCAAAATAATAAATTCAATTTTAACAAATGAAGACAGCCCACCTGTTGTAATATAGAAAAAGTAAACAAGATAACTTGTTGCTCTATAAAGAATGGAAATTTTTTTATAAATTTATTCAGTCTGCTCTCTAAGTTTCTATAATTTACCTTTACGTCACGTAAGTTGTTATTAAATATTTTTATATTAACAAGCGGATTTTAATAAAAAAAAGCGCTCAAGCATTTTTAATAAAAATTTTTGCAAGGCTCAACATAATTCTAAGCACTTGAAATAGCACTTGAGCGCTTAGTAACAACACGTTTTTTATAGCGAATACATTAATGGATTTACAGGTTTGTTTAACAAATTGTTTTGAAGTACTGATAACTTCAAATATATCAGTGTTTTTATGGTATTTTTTATGGTAGAAAAAAAGTGTTATTTAATAATGTACGATTGAATAAATTGAATTTATTTTATTATTAATTGATATATGGTATAAACAATTTTTTAAAAAATTTGTTACGATATAAATATTCTTTTCTGTTATGTTTCTCACTTTTTTTCAATGAATCAGAAATCAGTATTAATAAGATTAAATAATTAACGTTTTCAAAAAAATACTACTGTATTTTAACAATTAATAAACTATAATTAATTCAATTATTTTATAACTGATATATGATTCAAATTAGATAATGAATTTTCACAGCAAATTTTCAAAAACTCCAAGATAAAACAATACCAAATGAAATTCAGGTTTAGACCATTCATTTTAGTCAGGTTAGTCAGTGACTTTTAGTTTAAATTTTGACAGAGTACAAGTTTAACTCTTGGTCGTATAGTCTCAAAAACTGATTTACGAATAATTAAATTTAAGAAATATATCCAAAAAATACCTCTAAAAATGGGTGTTCATCAATACTAACAACAGCTGTATGGTCTCAGCCAAATACTCAAATAATTGCAGATAAAAATGAATTGTTATAATTGTCTACTGTTCAAAAAACATTTTTCAAACATTTTTAAGTTCTTTTGGAACTCAAAGGTTCCAATATACTAGATGACAAAGTAGTATTTACATCTAATTTAGTTTTAAAACAATGAAATTTCTCAATCTGTAAAGCATATCAAACTCTCTTTTCACTTAATATTTAATTTAAAAATATTAACTTAAAACTGATTCGAAGCAAAACACAGTATTTTCTGAACTCCCACGATGCTACAATGTTCACATTTTTAAATTAAGACAATATAACCTTAAATATCTGGTTATGACTTTCATAAACCGTAGAGATGGCATATATGGTATGCAAAAAAAGATCGCATAGCAGTTACTATAGGAGACAATTATGATCATGCATAAGCTAAGAGCGGTTCAACATATTCGGAAGTAAACCAAAGCATTCAGTTAAAGTACCTAGCATTCAGGAGAAAAATTCTTCAGAAAATCTATTCTCCTCCACTTGTTGACAACAAGTAACGTATTATTAACACTGACATATGTTAGTTAAGTGCATAAAAATTTTTGGACTTGGCTGACTGGGTCATATCGAGCGAATGGAAGAAAGTGTTCCAACTAGAAACGTGTTTGATTCATTACCTATTAATAAAAAACGGAATAGAGGACATCCCCATCTTTAGTGAAAATAGCAGGTGACCAATGATGTGAAGGTACTCGGTACTACCAACGGGCACAGCAAACCACTGATCGAGCTAGCTGGTGGAGGCTATTGTACGCGAACAAACACGACTCACATCTGTAATGACCAACTAATCAAGTTAATGACAGTAGAGTCAACTATTGGTATCAATATGATCAATTAGAAACATTGATACAAGTTAAAACAGCATCAGCTTACGATTATTTCAACAAATATGATGATTGGAACAAGTTTTACGGATGGCTGATTACAGCATTAGTTAATACTTTAGACGTTTTACCTAACGGTGGTTCCTAAAGGAGTTTTCCATCCGGACGAGCAGAGTTTTTAGGGCAATTGAAATCTCGCACTAAATAGGGTTTCGAGCTTTTCTTCCAATTAAAAAAAAGAACTTTAGTTAATAAAGTCTTGAACATAGAGATTTTGGATGTCGAATGAAAGATTTTGGTCTATCTGATGCAACAAATTAGTGCAGTTAAAAAAGAGCTAACGGCAATAAATTTTAGAAGTTTTTTTTGAAATGCATTAAATATTAATAATCTTAACGACCATTTTTCAAGTACGTAAAGAAGAAAGAAAAAACAATTTATAAATGTTGTCATTTGACGTATGAGTCATCTTAATTAACATATTTTTTTTTTTTTATATTTCGATAAAGTTTATAACAAAGTTTTTTTTTTCAAATATTGTACATGAAAATTAAATAATATTGATTGTTGTTCATTTGCTTAATGCAATTTAGTTAGATATGGTGCTGTCAAGGCATTATGAGAGTGACTCCCACATATCCTGTAACCTTGAAAGTGTATTTCTTATAAATAAAATTTCCTTGAAAATGCAAATAAGTAATAACAACAGCAGCAACAACAACAAATGTAACCACAACAGCGAGAACAGTGTAAATAACAGCAACAACAACAGTGGCAATAATAGCAACAACAAAAACACCAACAAATATGTGCCAATAAAACTTAACTATTAAATGTTAAGATTATTTTGAAGAGATATAAAACCCTTTAAACAGTTTTATTTTTATTTTTTTTTTGGAATAATCTAACAAAATAAACAAAAGTAAAAGCAAATCGAACAAAGCAAAGTTTGCAAGCTGTTGGAGCACAGAAATCACACATGGCCTTGACCCACACGTTGCATTACAATTTAAACAACAAATATGCAGCCAAAGAGAAAACCAACCAACACAGTTATACAGCGAATACCACAAATTCTAAAAAGAATGGAAGTTTCACAATACCTTCAACATACAAACACCCACACACACACACACACACACAAATATATACTGACTGACGGACGGTATTGCCTTGTTTAGTGCCAGACTGAAATGATTTTAGCCAAATGATGCTATAATGCACTGAGAGAAAGAGAGAAACAAATCAAAAGAGATTAACAAAATATTTACAACTTCAAGGTAGTTTATTTATGCTCTTGGCTAGAAAAGCAAATGAAAAATAAGCAAAAACAATTTACTGCAAAAAATTGCATGCTATAAAACAAAAACAAAATATATAGGTGAGAAACATGAAAATAGCAAAAGAAATGTCATTGTCATTGTCTGATTAGATAATGTATATGGCAGCACTTTGCTTAAGGTTTAATTTACGTAAGGATTTTAAATAAAATTTATTTGATTTTCTTAACAAAAATATAACAAAAATATAATAAAAATTGAGAAAACAAAAAAAAAATTTAGAAAAACTTTTAAAACGATTTTATTTGTTTTAGTAGGTAGTATTATGTGTACGAACATTTTTATTTGGCTGTGCTTGAGCTTATTTGAAATAACAATTAAAAATAAAATTTAATAAGAATGCATTTTAGCATTTGTTGCATAATATTGTATTTTTCACTGAAATGAAAACGTGTTTTAAGATTTTTTACTTTGCGAATAAAATGCCCAATTAGCTTTTATTTATTTAATTATGAACAATAAATAAAATTTCCATTACTTCATCACTGAAATGAATTTTTTTTACTTGTTTACTTTACGGCAGTAAACTTGAAAAAGCATTGACGAACAGGTTGGAAAAAAAATTAAAACTAATTAATAAATATAGAAACTAAAGCAAATCTACTGTATTTAAATGATAATTATAATTATTGCTTTTAATTAAACTAATTTAAAATATTTTTAAAATGAGCAAAAAATTATTAAAACGGCTGGTGGGAGAACGAAAGTAGAATCTCATAAAAATATAGAAAAATCAGAGATGTGGAAGAGTTCAATGTAATTAAACTATTCTCATATATATATAGACAATTTGTACACATAAATATTACTTAATAATAATATAATTATATATTATATATAGCATAAAAAAGATATAATATAGTAATAATGGTAATTACTATGCTTAATGAAAGTAAAAATACCATTTGTGGATGTTCTTGCAAATTGCAGAATGTGTGCTGGGAGAGTATCTATTCAACTTCAAACCCACTATATCTGTAATGAACAAGGCATTTATACTAAAGGTTGCTAAAAATCCAATAAATTTGACTTACATATTCTCTCTATAGATCAAGAATTTGACAACATCAATCGATACATAATCCAAAAGAAAATGTTTGTATTGCACATCAGCAGAAAACTCATTCGACTAATAAAAGCGACTTTGAAAAATAGTAAAAGGAACAATATATACACAGGAACAATGAAGAGAAAGGAATAGCAATCCCGTCCAACAACAAAGATTTACAGCCCTCAACACAGATGCAGTATCCTCGTCAAGACCACTAACTTCAAATATCAGTAGGCAGGACCTAGCCGTCTTGATGTAGGTGATAATACAGCACTAACTGAATAGCAAACACACTACTATACTCAAAGCTTCCTTAAATTGTTTTGGTAGGAGCTGCCATGCCGAGATGACGATTTAGCATCTTCTCCGCAACTTTCTAGTTTTATGCAGGATTCGAATAAGTACACTAGAAAAAGCGTTCCTGGATAATCTGGGAAAAATTTCAAAATGGAGTTATGCCCTATTTTAATGTTTACGAGGTTCTATAGTTAGTTCTATAAAACATTGTTGACTATACCATGGCAAGAAGACGATTGAGTATCTTCTCTGCAACTATATAGCTTATAGACTTCACATGTGTACACAAGGGAAACCTAGGTGGAAATTGCTGAAATGAACTTATACCCTATGTAGATGCTTACGAGGTTAGGCTATATGGTTGATTTTGCGGAAAAGCAAACGATTTCTTAACTGGGATAGGATGGTGTCACAACGGGCCAATAGGGCGACAATCACTGTACTCAAATGTCTTAAAATATGTTGTATGTAGTATGAAAGTGTTATAAAAGTAATATACAAAAAAAATTTTTTTTTAATAACACAACAAAATTTTGTATTTATTTTATTTTTTAAAACATTAAACCCCCGTTAGATATATATAAATTAATTCTTAAAATAATTGGTGATATTTTTTCATTAATGAATACACTAATTTTTGAATCACGAAAAATTTATTTATTTGAAAAAAAGATTTAAAAATAATTAATGAAAAAAAGTATTATTTGATTGAAGATTATATAAAAATTCAATGAGAAGAAACGCAAATAATTTACTTATTTTTTAAATGAAAGAAAAAGGTTATATAACATTTTTTTTTTCAAATAAAAAAAAAGGATTAAAAAAAAAATAATTGATTAATTAATTAGATTTATTGAACAATGTTTTAAATAACAGATCAAACAATTTTAATTAAATAAATTAATAATCCACTATGCCACATATTCCCCTCAATCTGTTACTAAGAGATTTCGATTTAGAATTCAAGAAATAAATATGTATACATAATAAATATAATTTATTTTTTTTTGTTCAGAAAAAAAAAATCATTCATTAACAAGTTTTATAACTCCGCCGAGCAAAAACTAAGGCAGACTTAGAAAACAAAAATGTTAATTATTTGTTTAAACTAAAAATTTAAGAAACTGCTTTCTGTGGACCGAAATTTAAAGATCAAAGGTTTGGTTTTAAAAATAGCAAATCTACATTTTCGAATATTGTTTTAAAAATAATCTTATCTCCATTTGATAATCAACTTGTATGACAGACTAATTTACTTACCACATTTTCTGGTAGCTTATGTCCCGGTAAATATTTCACATTCTCATGAGTGTCGTTGATGATTTCTGTTAGTTTTCTGCCATTGACCACTTCTTCATAAACATACATATTAACGCGATTGTCGAACTCATCCATGTTAGCACAATTCGCGCCTACAATCTTGGCAATCGCAGATCCCCTTCAAGATGCAAGTTAGACATTGAGAAACGATAAAAAAAATCATAGATTTTAGAATCCATTTAAAATTATATAACATGTGGGAGTTGCATGGACTGCAACGTTGCATGCAAGCGTGTATTAACAAAACAAAAAAAATGACACCTACCAATTGCCAGAACCGACAATGCACACGCTTAGTTTTTCCATATTGTTTTATTTATTAAATCAAAGGTAAAATTTTTGAAATCAAGCGATTAATTCAAATCGTAGCGTAAACTTTTCTTTTGGATTTTATTAATTCACCAAACACGTTCAACACGTACAAAGCAACAACGACGACTGATTGCAACCAGCAAGCAAATTGTCCAATTAGAAAAAATAGCTGGTACTCGCATTAACCAAGATTGCTCTTTGGCTGACTGCTGTGAGGTACAAGAGATTTGATAATCCGTTGAGAGAGAAAGAGAGAGAGAGAGTTTGCTATTTTGTTTTCCGTGCACGTTGGTTGATAAACAGAGTTTTTTTCCGTTTTGGAGGGGTTTGTTTTTTAATTTTATTTTTTTTCTTAATTTTTTGTAATATGTTTTACTATGGAAGCACTTTACATTCTATTGTTCAGTTTTTAAACCATAATTATTTATAATCACAAACATTTATGAAACTAATTAAAATTTAGCTACTTAAATTAATACTAAATACTATATATAAAATATAATACGTAGTTTTGTTTATTTTAAGACTGAAAAAATATAACTCCGACTATCAAATCACTGTGATAAACTTTTGACGTTTGTCTTCAAAGGAATATGTAATACAAAATCAGTGATGCCACCCTATAAACTAAAAATCTATTCATGAATATAAGATTGTGTTATACCAGGTTCGCACTATCTCATTTAGGCACTTGCTCATTTATATAAATGAGGAAGCATTCACATAATAATGAGCTCATTTATACAGCTTTTAGAACTTTTATATGTCAAAAAAACTATAAAAGAACTTTCTTTTGTTTACAAATAAAACACAAAGAAAAAATTTGGTATTGTGTAAAATAAATATTTTAAAATGGGAAACGCGGAAAATTTAAAAAACATAATATATAATGTGTGTGAAATTATTAATAATAGAAAGAAAGAAAGCAATTTCTGAATATCGTAAATGTCGTGCAATGCATATTTCAAAATATACTTGAAATAAGAAAAAAGCAAATAACAATACTTTCTACAATAATTGCTAGCAACCGGAGGAAGTGCTGGACTTTGGTTAGTGCCGCCAGTAATGATTATTAAATAAAGTTTAAAATTAACATTTTTTTTCAGAAAATAACAAAGAAATTCTGGGAAATGGATTGCCAGAAAAATGGTCCAAATTTTTTCAAAGAAAATTTTCGCATGAGTTTGGAATGTTTTAAGGAGTTATGTGAATTATTAAAAGGACTACAGAAAAAAGATATAAACTTTCAAATTTTAATTTCTTTAGAAAAGAGAATTGCCATTGGCTTGTATTGCCTTGGGTCGTCGGCTGAATACAGAAGCGTAGCAAATCTGTTTGGCGTTGGCAAGTCAACCGTGTGCATTTGCCTGAAATTATTTTGCTACTAAAAATTTAAATATTTAATTGATATTTTAAATCATTTATATACATGTTATATATCAATTATATATTCAATTAATAAAAACAGATTGTATTTAATGCTCACTTTTTCAGTGTGCTTGTTTACAGCTCAATTGTTGTTTGTTTACATTTTAAATTTAAAAATATATGACAGACACTTCAAATTTTGGTCATTTCCCTTCTGGGAAATTTTTTTTAAAGGGTTGCATTCGACAATTTTGGTCTAAAATGAGCTGATTTATTGTAAATCAGCACATTTATATGAAAGCTCTTTGTATGGTAAATCATGCTCATTAGTGATTATAATGAGCAAAACCGCCTAAATGAGATAGTGTGAATGTACTATTAATTGACATGTTATTAGCCGTAATTTTTTTTTTTCAGAGTTGTAAAAATCATATTAAGTCTGGTTGAATCAAATTATCATTTTTAAAATTTGTTCAATTCTTTTTTGACATGCGTTTTCATTGTGTTAATGAAATATATTGAGAATAAGATTCTCAAAGAAAGCGGCCCCTAAAGTAATGAGTTCTGTCAAATATATTTATTTGATCACATTGTATCTGTCAGTATATAAACAAATAATTGCACAATACAATATGACTCTTTCTTTGTCTAACAATTAAAAAATGTGTGCCAAGGCATCCACACATTTACACAGGAATTATATATTTTTCCTTTAAGCGATTTACTGAAGTGTTTAGTGTTTTCATACACTTATACATAGTTTTGTAAATCAATCTTATACTTGACCGTGATATCAATATAATTATAAAAAATATGAATAAAATTAGGTCATTAAAATATAAATTATAAACTTATTACTGTACATAACACTACTTTGACTATATGCGTATCACTCAATTGATTACAATTAAAGTGATTAATAAATTTCTCGCTGGGTAGGTTGCATTGTAACGACAATACGAGTATCTGGCAGCACTAAACCTTAAACATATGTTTGAAAAATAGTTTCAAAACTCGTGCTAAATTTAAATAAGCAAAATAGAAGTGATAAATAAATAATCCAAATAAATATTGAGAAACTTTTTTTATAATGGTACTAAGCAATATAAATGAAAATAACTGGGACAGTGACCCAAAATCTTGGTCAAAACCGATAAAGCCGCTCGAAGAGAAATGGAAACTAGTGCCGGCTTTTTTACAGGTTAAAGGATTAGTAAAGCAACACATAGACTCTTTTAATCACTTTGTTAATGTAGACATTAAGAAAATTGTGGAAGCAAATCAAATAGTATTAAGTGATGCAGATCCGTTGTTTTATCTTAAATATCTTGATGTGCGGATTGGCAAACCAGACATTGAAGATGGCTTCAATATAACAAAAAATACAACACCACATGAGTGTCGTTTGCGCGACACCACCTACTCTGCACCCATAACTGTAGACATCGAATATACACGTGGTACGCAGCGTACAGCGCGAAATAATTTACTCATCGGAAGGTTGCCCATCATGTTGCGCTCGTCGAACTGCGTCCTAACTGATAAATCTGAATTTGAGTTGTCGAAAATGAATGAATGTCCATTAGATCCAGGTGGTTATTTTGTAGTACGTGGTCAGGAAAAAGTAATACTCATACAAGAACAGTTATCATGGAATAAAATGATTACCGAAGAGTTCAATGGAGTTGTACAGTGTCAAGTTACTTCCTCCACACACGAAAAAAAATCACGTACGGTTGTTCTTAGCAAACACAACAAATACTATTTGAAACACAATTCAATGGTGGACGACATACCGATTGTGGTAATTTTTAAAGCAATGGGCATTACTTCAGATCAAGAAATTATGTCACTTATAGGTATGGGGGTAGAAACGCAAAACCGATTTGCACCATCGTTATTTGAAGCTTACCATTTGAAAATTTTCACACAACAAAGAGCTTTAGAATATATGGGTGAGTTGCTAAAATGATAGAATTAATGTGTTCTACAAACTAACTAAATTATTTCATTTAAGGTTCTAAACTCGCCGTCAAAAGGTTTCAAACTGCTAAGACTGTTCCTCCAGCTGATGAAGCGCGAGAGCTTATAGCAACTACAATTTTGGCGCATGTGCCAGTGGAAAATTATAATTTTCAAATTAAATCTGTTTATGTGGCGCTTATGGTGAGGCGTGTAATGGCAGCCGAATTGGATATTACAACTGTGGATGATCGTGATTATTATGGCAATAAACGTTTGGAACTAGCCGGATCCTTAATATCACTTATGTTTGAGGATTTATTTAAACGTATGAATTGGGAATTAAAAATGATAGCTGACAAAAATATACCCAAAGTAAAGGCTGCCCAATTCGATGTTGTGAAACACATGCGTGCGGCACAAATTACTGTTGGCTTAGAGTCTGCAATTTCATCTGGCAATTGGACTATAAAACGTTTTAAAATGGAGCGTACTGGGGTTACACAAGTGCTTTCACGTTTGAGTTATATATCAGCGCTGGGTATGATGACAAGAGTGAATTCACAATTCGAAAAGACAAGAAAAGTTTCTGGTCCACGTTCACTGCAACCCAGTCAATGGGGTATGCTATGCCCATCAGACACACCTGAAGGTGAAGCTTGTGGTTTGGTAAAGAATTTGGCGCTTATGACACATATAACAACAGAAGTTGATGAAGCACCTGTAATACGTTTGGCGTTTAATGCAGGCGTCGCAGATATACGGTTTGCTGGCGGAGATGCGATTAATAATCCTAGCATGTTTTTAGTATTTATCAATGGTATGTATAAATAAAATTACAAAATTATCTTATTGTAAATAAAAACAATCTTTTAATTTACAGGTAATATACTCGGTTTGGTTTCGAACTACAAGCGTTTAGTGGAAGTATTTCGTATGATGCGTCGTAAAGGTCAACTGGGTCCTTTCGTTTCTATACACACTTCACACACGCAACGCTGTGTTTATATACACACTGATGGTGGACGCCTTTGTCGTCCATATATAATAGTAAAATATGGCAATTCAGCAGTTACTCAAAAACATTTAGACGAAATGGAAGGAGGTATACGAAAATTTGAAGATTTTCTACATGATGGCCTCATCGAATACTTAGATGTCAATGAAGAAAATGATTCATTTATTGCCTGGAATGAAGCAGATATAAATGCAGGTACCACGACTCACTTAGAAATTGAGCCATTTACATTACTCGGTGTGTGTGCTGGTCTCGTTCCTTATCCACATCATAATCAAAGTCCACGAAACACCTATCAATGTGCTATGGGTAAACAAGCTATGGGAGTAATCGGCTACAATCAAAAGAATCGTATTGATTCACTTATGTACAATTTAGTTTATCCTCAAGCACCCATGGTCAAATCGAAAACAATTGAACTGACTAACTTTGATAAGTTACCTGCTGGCCAGAACGCCACTGTTGCAGTGATGAGTTATTCAGGCTACGACATTGAAGATGCGCTTATTCTCAATAAAGCATCAATTGATCGCGGTTTTGGTCGTTGTTTGATATACAAAAATTCAAAGTGCACGGTTAAACGTTACGCCAATCAAACATATGATCGTATTATGGGTCCAGTCAAGGATGCTGTTACAAATAAAGTTATTGCCAAACACGATGTCTTAGATACAGATGGTATTGTATCACCCGGTGAAATGGTTGTTAATAAGCAAGTACTCATAAACAAAGAAATGCCTGCGGTAACTTCTATAAATCCTTTAGAGCAAAGTGGACAAACTGCACAAGTAAGACCAGCGAACACTGTTTTAGAAGGTTTTTTTAATTTATTACATTTTACAGATTCCATATACACCAGTGCCAATTCAATATAAGGGCCCTGAACCTAGTTATGTTGAAAAAGTGATGGTCTCTGCTAATAGTGAAGAAGATTTTCTTATTAAAATTTTGCTACGACAAACAAGAAGACCTGAAATAGGCGATAAATTCAGTTCACGTCACGGACAAAAAGGTGTAACTGGCTTAATAGTGAATCAGGAGGATTTACCATTTAATGATTATGGTATATGTCCAGATATGGTTATGAATCCACATGGTTTTCCCTCACGTATGACAGTAGGAAAAACACTTGAGTTATTAGGCGGAAAAGCTGGTCTACTGGAAGGTAAATTTCACTACGGTACTGCTTTTGGCGGCTCCAAATGTAAAGACATACAGGATGAACTTTTCAAACACAATTTCAATTATATGGGAAAGGATTTTTTCTACTCGGGCATAACTGGTGAACCGCTCGAAGCTTACATCTATTCTGGTCCCGTCTATTATCAGAAATTGAAACATATGGTACAGGATAAAATGCATGCACGTGCTCGTGGTCCAAAGGCTGTGCTAACTCGTCAACCCACACAAGGTCGCAGTCGTGAAGGCGGTTTACGTTTGGGTGAAATGGAACGGGATTGTTTGATTTCTTATGGTGCCAGTATGTTAATTATGGAAAGACTAATGATATCTTCTGATGCATTTGATGTGGATGTCTGCAAGACTTGTGGTCGACTTGCATACTGTTCTTGGTGCAACTATTGTCAGTCATCAGCAAATGTTTCGAAAATATCAATGCCATATGCATGCAAATTATTATTTCAGGAACTAACTAGCATGAATGTTGTACCAAAACTAAAGTTAGAGAATTATTGAAACTTTTGTTGGAGTAATGCCACTTCCATTCTTGATTTCTAACGTTAAATAATGATATTCAGTGATTGAGTTTTTTAAGTAAAGGAGTTTCTATGCGTAGCCGCTAAAATCCAATGAGGATAGTCCTTTTCCAAAACCTGCGACAAGGTGCTGATTTTCACCAATGTTTAGGTTTGTTTTTAACATTTTTTCGCAATATAAATTTGATTCTTATGGTACAAACAGGTTATATATATAACATATTGGCAAAAAAAATGCTTTATTCACCGTTCCCAAGTACCAGTCATAAATTGGTATTATTCTAATGATTATTAGATAAATGACAGTGATACGTCCATTGATACTTTCAAAGCAAAAGACAAAAAGAGCTTTGTACGTTGAGCAAATATTACTTTTTGGCAGGAAAAATATCGTTAACGCAAAAGATGGTTTAGATAAGTACTAGGAAGACTGTGTCCCAGGAAAATAAGTCACAAGTTATTGGAATATTGAATTTAAACGTTGTGTTTGCAGAGACCAATATACCAAAAGCTGTGGTTGCCGAACGAACTGATGGCTGATAACGTAAAAAGATCAATAGAACAATTGGATTTCTTCACGCGATATATAATCATTAATCGGACATGTTGCAAGCATTATATTCAATGAAACAGAAACGAAACAGTCGTCCGAAAAATGTATGTTATTTGTCTTTTGGGATGTGCTCGATGCAATACGTAACGTTTATCTTGAAAAGTATTAAAACAACTTAAAGAAGGAGTTGTATATATATAGTTCTTTATAAATCAAAATAATGCATTATACCGCAAGTCCATGATATTGATGGAAAAATTATATTAATTGCTCTTCCACCGATATTGGCGCCTAGCCGTAATCGTTAGGCAAATGATGACAAACGATATTCCGGAAAAAAATTTGGCTCGAATGAAGAAGCGATTATCGCTATGTTGCCTTATGTTGAAGGTATCTAGAAATTATGTTAAAAAAATTGTGAAAGAATTGTATAAGACTTAAAGGAATATAATATATAATATAATATATAATAATACATATTATATATTGATAAAAGTAGGAAAATCTGATCTAGTATGTTTCTCCATATTAGACTAACAGGCCCATCATTTTTTTATATAGTATTATAACTGGCAGTCTTTTGAGCTCAAATGGGGATTTTAGGTTTAAGGTCGGGGCTCCAACCTAACCTATTATATCAGAAAGTTTTTTAGTTTTGTTTAGAAATTTTAGATAATTTAATTTAATGTTTCTTATATGGTTTTCAAATCAAGTTTGTGGTTCTATAAATTTTCTATAGTTCACCCATCCTAACATTAGAAAAACCGAATTATAAGATGCACTTCTATAGAATTAAACTGATCTTTTAGTTAAAATAAATTGCTTGAATATTTTTTGAGGTTAGAAATTTGTTGTATTAATAATTTTTTTTTATAATTTATGTTTTTTTAATATATTTTTTTAAAAATTTATTTTTTTTTTATTTTTTATAAAATGTATTTTTTTTTTATTACTAATCGGCAAGTATGTTTTAAGAAATATTTATTAATTTACATTAATAAACTGTTATAGTTATAAGATATAAAAAATATATAATAATTGAAATAATTTATAAAACTCTAATCATGATTAATGTTATATTTAAGTTATTTAATAAGATATATTTAACATAAGAGTTATAATGACTATATGGAATTTTATTATTTATTATGCATGTTTAAGCCTTTTATTTTATATTTTATAAAAAAAAATATAATGTATACATCATTTACGCTTTTTGAAAATTATGTAAAAGTATGTTTATAATCTTGATTAATTATTATCTAGTTTTTTGAACGTTATGTTTTTGCTCTGCTAAATAAAACAGTTAGTTTGTTATATTATTAATGTCTATATATTAAGTACAAGAAACTGTAAGAATTTATTCTATAAATTTCTCTTTTATTTTATGCCATAATATTTTATAATAAAATGGATTGATTTTTATTTATAAATAAAATTTCTCATACTTCGAAATGGAAGTGGTATATTATATTATATTATATTTATAATTAGCGTAATCTTAAGCTATTATCTCAATTAAAAAAATATTATGATTATAATTTGAATTTATATATTAATAAAATGAACTTAATATTTTTGTTATAAAATTATTTTTATTTAATAATAAATAAATAAGATAAAGTTTGACATTCAATGGAGTGGAAAAACTATTTTGAAAATAAACTACTCCTAATAGTTTTTATTGCTTCGCGTTTTCGCTAGAAGAAAACCGAAAGGCCTATATAGCTAGAAGGGTATCCACAACACTACATAATTATCTATCCAAACATGATCGTTAATTTCAACGATATATTATAATATCGTCGTTCTGTTTAATTGTTCAACTGTTTTAATAGATTTAATCTCAATTTATAATTCCATTTCATTGATATGTTCGTGTAATAAATTGTATTCAGATTTGATTTAATTTTTTGTGACTCTACATCTACTCGAAATTATATTATTTTTATCATTTGTAATAGTTCTCTTCTTCCTTCTTCTTCTTCTTCTTGTAACATAGCAATCATTTATGTATATTCTTAGCTTGTGAATCTTCTTCAATATTAGTGGAATTAAAAAACAAGAGGATTTTGCTCTAAAATTTGCAATAAATTAATTATGGTAAAATGAACTAGTTCGATATTTTAGTGAAAAAATATTTGTAAGAAGTTTTTATCTAAATAAACAACTTAACTATTATATTTGAAAGATTCTATTCTGCGTATTTATAAAAAAAAATTATTGCGAAATAAAAAATTAAAGGATTTGTTTAAATTAAAGGTTCTTCATTTAAATGAACTAGTTCAATGAATTTTGCTACTACATTCCTCGCAAGAACCCTAGTATAGAAGAGTAGAGACTAAAATTTAATAGGTCTTTCTTCTTCATCGTTGAGTAGTCTGATAAACTATCACAGAAGTTGATTTGTGCTACTTTCAGCATTCGAGCAGCCGAAGATTATCAGGAATCACGAAAATTATCAGGAATACTCAAAGTTGTCAGTGAGATGGGCGGACTCTGCAGAATCCCCACAGCTATCATAGAGTAAAAGTGTCCAGATGCACTAACTCGGAAAAGTCTTAACATAACAAAACTTGGTATTTTTAATAAAAAAAAAACATGAACAAGTTTAGAAATAACCCGCAATTCCTATAAGTATTTTATTCTATAGCTTGTTCCAATCTACTATATAAAATTTGATAAGAAAATATTTATTTGAAAATATTGAAAATATTTAAATAAAAAAATTATTACAAAATTTTTTATAATTTTTTAATATATATTTATAAACTGGCTATAGGTTACGTTTATTTCAATAAAAATTAAAAAAAATCCTTGTTGCTGTTTATTAAAAAATTCTATATTTCGACTCTCTTTGAGAGTCATCATCAGGAGAATGTTCTAAAAAAAAATAATAAAAATTAATAATATCACATTCCATTTTTGTTGTCTAGTTGTCTATTGTCCATATTGCACTGACAACTAATAGACAACTAAAATGGAATGTGATATTATTAATTTTTATTAGAATATACCCCTGATGATGACTATGAAAGAGAGTCAAAATATAAAATTTTTTAAACAAACAGCAATAAAGGATTTTTTTTAATTTTTATTGAAATAAAAGTGATCTATAGCTAGCTAATAAATAAACAAAAAAATCATTATAGAATACAGGTGGATAAACAAATTTAAAGTTTAATAATTTATTATTATATATTTTTATAATTTTCTATTAATACAAAAACAACTATAGTGTGTTATTATTATGGCGTCTTCGATTGGTAAATCTGTATTAAATTTACTTTCGATCTGTCAAAGTTTGTTGTGCAATTAAACATTTTTAGGCTAGTGCCAAGTTAGCAACGTTGCTGGAAAATGCAGGGCTGTATTTTTAAAAAATTTTTAAAAAATGATATTTTCGTTAATATATGGAATTAAACTAAAACAAAAGGCATTATTCTTATAGAGTTTTGAAAGATCTTTCGATTGGCATTTACCAATTTGAGATACGATGCGTATTTTTCAAATTATAGGGAAAATAAAAATTGACCAAAATCGACTTTTTTTGAAAAAATTTATTTTTAGAAAAATCTAGAACAGGTACAATGTTGCACGGAAATACATCTAATAGAGAATTAATCAGGCTATCAACAGCAAAAAAAATCATAAAAATCGAGTAGACCAATTTTGAGAAATTTGATGTCAAAGTCAAATTTCCAAACTCGTCAAATTTCAAGCTTTTTAAAAAATGTAAAACGCAAAAGTATAAAAAAAACTTTCGCAAAACCGGATAAATAAGAATCATTTCAATATCTCAACTAAAACATCAAAATATTATTAAAATAAGTATAAATTTTGCACATGTTCCGATATAAGTGCATTTTATTTAAATTTCGAAGGAGGTACAACCTGCACGCTTAAAGTTCCTAAAACTAAATTGATCACTCTTTCAAACAAAACTAATTTCACAAAAATCGAGTAGAACGTTTTTTAATTATATATGTTTAAAAAAGTGGATTTTTTACGAAAAAAATGTATGTTAACTAACACCATTCTAATAACATATTAAGGTGAAAACCTGTACAAGGCTAAAAATTCACCACCATTGTAAAGTTTATTAAAGAACTCTGTTAAAAGTATCTATAGGCGGTTGTATTCTGTGGTAAGGGAATGATAATAAAATTTAATTTATATAATAATAATATTTTAAATTCAATATTTAAATTAAATTCAAAAATATATTGCATATAAATAAAAAAGAAAGATTTTCGTCTGTAAACTGCTAACATATACCGCCATATCGAACATTTTTCTATATATATTAGAAACAAAAATAAAAAGTAGTACAATGTTGCACGGTATTTTTTTAAATTGTTTATATTTTTCTAATATGAATTGATGTAAGAATTATCAAAATCGAGTAGCAAACAATAAAGATATTAACAAAAACAACTTTTGCAGCATATTCACGAATGCATTAAACTCTGTTACAGGCATTTGTTGTTGGTTATATTCTGTGTTAGGGGACACTATGAAAATTGAAATAATTATAAATTTTACGGAATGGTACACTGTTGCACGGTATTTTTTTAAAAAATAGACATATTCTAGAATATTTTGCTATATAAAATCTGTCTACTCATTTTTAAAGATTTATATAGCAAAATATTCTAGAATATGTCTATTTTTTAAAAAAATACCGTGCAACAGTATTTTGCTATATAAAATCTGTCTACTCATTTTTAAAGATTTATATACCAAAATATTCTAGAATATGTCTATTTTTTAAAAAAATACCGTGCAACAGTGTACCCTTCCGTAAAATTTATAATTATTTAAATTTTGATAGTGTCCCCTAACACAGAATATAACCAACAACAAATGCCTGTAACAGAGTTCAATGCATTTGTGAATATGCTGCAAAAGTTGTTTTTGTTAATATCTTTATTGTTTGCTACTCGATTTTGATAATTCTTACATCAATTCATATTAGAAAAATATAAACAATTTAAAAAAATACCGTGCAACATTGTACTACTTTTTATTTTTTTTTTTTAATATATAGTGAAAAATGTTCGATATGGCGGTATATGTTAGCAGTTTACAGACGAAAATCTTTGTTTCTTACATGCAATATATTTTTGAAAATTTTAGAAAATCTGTCTACTCATTTTTAAAGATGTATATACCAAAATATTCTAGAATATGTCTATTTTTTAAAAAAATACCGTGCAACAGTGTACCATTCCGTAAAATTTATAATTATTTAAATTTTGATAGTGTCCCCTAACACAGAATATAACCAACAACAAATGCCTGTAACAGAGTTCAATGCATTTGTGAATATGCTGCAAAAGTTGTTTTTGTTAATATCTTTATTGTTTGCTACTCGATTTTGATAATTCTTACATCAATTCATATTAGAAAAATATAAACAATTTAAAAAAATACCGTGCAACATTGTACTACTTTTTATTTTTGTTTCTAATATATATTGAAAAATGTTCGTTATGGCGGTATATGTTAGCAGTTTACAGACGAAAATCTTTCTTTTTTATATGCAATATATATTTGAATTTAATTTAAATATTGAATTTAAAATATTATTATTATATAAATTAAATTTTATAATCATCCCCTTACCACAGAATACAACCACCTATAAATACTTTTAACAGAGTTCTTAATAAACTTTACAGTGGTGGTGAATTTTTAGCCTTGTACAGGTTTTCACCTTAATATGTTATTAGAATGGTGTTAGTTAACATACGTTTTTTTCGTAAAAAATCCACTTTTTTAAACTTATATAATTAAAAAACGTTCTACTCGATTTTTGTGAAATTAGTTTTGTTTGAAAGAGTGATCAATTTAGTTTTAGGAACTTTAAGCGTGCAGGTTGTACCTCCTTCGAAATTTAAATAAAATGCACTTATATCGGAACATGTGCAAAATTTATGCTTATTTTAATAATATTTTGATGTTTTAGTTGAGATATTGAAATGATTCTTATTTATCCGGTTTTGTGAAAGTTTTTTTTATACTTTTGCGTTTTACATTTTTTAAAAAGCTTGAAATTTGACGAGTTTGGAAATTTGACTTTGACATCAAATTTTTCAAAATTGGTCTACTCGATTTTTATGATTTTTTTGCTGTTGATAGCCTGATTAATTCTCTATTAGATGTATTTCCGTGCAACATTGTACCTGTTCTAGATTTTTCTAAAAATAAATTTTTTCAAAAAAAGTCGATTTTGGTCAATTTTTATTTTCCCTATAATTTGAAAAATACGCATCGTATCTCAAATTGGTAAATGCCAATCGAAAGATCTTTCAAAACTCTATAAGAATAATGCCTTTTGTTTTAGTTTAATTCCATATATTAACGAAAATATCATTTTTTAAAAATTTTTTAAAAATACAGCTCTGCATTTTCCAGCAACGTTGCTAACT
>NC_051847.1:191246209-191281644 GCF_002237135.1 Teleopsis dalmanni | reverse complement strand
TGCGGACTCTGTCACAAAAATTATTTTTGAGTATACTAGCTCTAGCGGAATGCTCAGCACAATGCTTGTCATTATATAACTAACTCATTATATAACATTATGTAATACTAAGTCTGATTTTGGTTTAAGAAAGCAATTTGCTGACTGGAAAAAATAAATATATGCTTATTGTACTTTCTGGCTTGACAATATATTTTTTCAAAAAAAAATTTTTTTTTTTTTACATATCAGTTTATGTAAATTACAACGACCCACTTATTTCGTTGGTAGTAAAGTTATTGACCTGATTTATGCGATTAACTTACAACTTTTATTAATTTTATTACTTCTTGTTTTAACAATGACAAATTAAAACTAATTAATACGAGATTTCAAAATAAAAGAATAAAATCATTCATAAAACCATTTCATTCAGTTTCAAGTACCTGCGCATGTGATGCGCACCGAGTGTGCCTTTAAAGTTCGCTTGCGTTGCAGTGCAACGTGAAGGGAACACAACGTGGACAGCTTAACGCTCATACCAAACGTACCGCTTACAACGCATCGCGTATTTCATAGCTTAAAATTTAATTACTCAACATTTATTTATGGCAATTTTGTTGGTTAATTATTATTTTGACCATTAAAAATTCATAATTATGAGTAAAAACTGTATGCCACATGCACGCAACTCAACTATTTTGAACTATTTGGAGAATTGGAGAAGAAGAGCAGTATCGCAGATAAATTTTAGGAGGTCTTATTTACATTCTCGAGTTTAAAGCTATGTGTCATGACCGTGTGTCATGCAGAAGTACTTCACATTACTAACCTAGTCCCTTCCAAGTCATTTGAAAGGTAATTGAAATTTTTGACATTTTCGCTGATTTATGTGATTTAGTCAATTCTCTTAAGATTTTATGTGATCTTTAGTTCCAGGTTCAGCTATTTCCTTGCAAGAAATCTAATTTTATTACTTATTGCGCTACCTGAACAAATCATCTCAAAGCGTTTTATTGTTATACAAATACGAGCAGCAAATGCCCCACGTGCAGCATGGCACTTCAACTCCAATTCTGTGTCCATATCTTATATTGCATATAAAAAATAAAGTCTGAAAAAATTTTGGCTCAGTCGGTTTTCAAATGTTTGCCAAAAATGAACGCGGCTTAAGACGCGCTGCAAAAATTGCTGAAAAAGATAAGCTTGGATTTTAAACTTCGTGCGTTATTTGTGTTGAAGTGAAGATAAAATATAATAGTGTTTATTGTTTTGATTATATTAAAATATTATTATTATTATTGATCTAATATTAATTGTGAAATGGGTTTTCCAACATTTGGTAATCTTTATCAGCATTTATTGTTAGTGTTGCCTTTCACCTCAGTGCCTGGTACGTATGAGCTACTAATTATGCATTACAAATCCATTTAATATGTCTACAATTAGTGTATAATTAAAATACCAATAATTAAACGAAATTACAGAATTGTGAACTTTTAACAGAATCAAGGGCATATGGGAGTTTCCTTTCTTTTAAAACTGTATTTTATATTTGTACGCAGATACACTTATAGTGAGATATATACTTTAAGGGTGACTTTGCAAGTAAAAAATCGAATGATTATAAAATTAATCTTCGGTTTTAACAGCGGATGTAGCTTGCAGATTAAAACTAGAATGGTTATAGAACTTATTATTTAGATAAGCACATACTACAAAGACTCAATATATTTTATTTAAAAAATAAAGAAGAATTATAGTGGTTGTTTAAATAATTTGTGAAAAAGCGTTTATTTTGCATTTCTATTTGAATAGATATAGCTCAACGGTTCATTTTCAGAAGCTACAGCCCGCTTTTTATTTGTTGAAAAATTATTATAATAATAAAATAATTTCGAACTATTGCTTACGACAACTAATGGTCTTAAGCTCTATTCTGGTATTTATGTTGTGTTGTAATTGTAAAAATATATTTTTGGAATAATTTACATTAAATTAAATATATTCTGTAAATTTAGATAAAATTTCAAGCAATTAATTATATTAATATAATTAATATTAATAAATTTTGATATATTACATTGTATTATATTAATATATTAACTTTTAATATTAATTATTAATAATATAAATACTATTTTTAATATAAATATAAAAATTTTATATTAAAATATTAAAAAATAGAAAAGTTACATGCTTGAAATTTTCTTTATTTCTGTCTAAATTTAAAACATATATTTAAATCTAATATAATATAATATATATATAATGTAAATTATTCCAAAAATATTTTTTTGCCAATTATAACACAACATAAATACCACAATAGAGCTTAATATTAATATTAATATCAATAATTATTAATATAATATTAATTAATATTAATATTTAATATTAAAATTTTAAAAAATGGAAAAGTTACTTGCTCAAAATTTTATTTATTTCTATCTAAATTTAAAACATAAATTTAATCTTATGTAAATTATTTCAAAAACATATTTTTATAAAAAAATATATATTAATATTTTAATATGTAGTAAATATTTTTTTAGATATATGTTACATATAGATTGCAATTGTGGTAGCAGTACAGTTACTTTCTTACTCCAAGTAGTGCATAAACAATATTTAGTAGATAGATATAAATAGACGTTTTCTATATCTCCCCAATTTATTTACGAACATCCTAAACCACTAAGCAATATTTATGACAAAAAAAATTTGATCATTGGGAAAACCATTGTTATTTCTTTTTTTATTATTAAATAGTACACTATTAATGCAATCTGAGCTAAAAGATCTATTGTGCGCCTAATAACAATTATATATTTTTAATTATTTATTTAAAAATGTTTATTTAAAAAGAAGTTCTTGAGCTGAAATCTTTCTGGGAATCTCGTAATGAAATCTTAAAAGTATTTAGTAAGGTCTAAAAAGAACTTATGCGATTGCTAAACGAAATTGTACTTTTAAAATCTATATTTGAGCCATTCACCTGTCTAGTAAGTTCATAAGCTTCCGTAATGGAATGACATTATCTAGCCAAAGGTGATAAATTTCGTGTATTTTCATTTTTTTCCTGTTCTTATTCTTCTTCTTCTTTTAGGTGCTGTAAATTTATTTAAAAGGCATGTCTTATTTTTCGATACAATATACCTAACGGTCAGAATTCTTAAGAAACCATCATGAGTTTAACCATTTTGAACTAAGTTCTACTCAGAAATAATTCATATTTTTGATAGATTGTGGGTTGGATCATTTAAATTGAATATAAATTTTTTAGCTCATCAAGCTCTTCCACATATGTTCGGCTAGTCTTTAGAAATAAGAATTTTAGTAATATTATCCTGCATCTAGATTTACAAGAGTTTAGAAAGATTTCTACACACACTTTCACTTTATTTCACATTTTTGGGGCTAACAGAAATTGTGGTTTTGCTGAGAAACTCACTTCTTATTAAAAAATTTGAATTGCAGTTTATTATTTAGTGTTATTATTATTTAAGACCATGTCGAATTATATATTTCACATCTGAAAATGCTTGTTTAGTTTAATTAATTTAATGATTTAATTTTATTATTAATATCACAGAAGTTGTAACTAATTTATTGTTTATTATATTTTACTTTTCAATTTCAGATAAATTAATTATTCTTTTTTTTTTCTTTTTTTAATTTAATTATTTAATTTAACCTTAATTAGTTACTATCATTATATAAAATAAAATGTGTAAGAGTTAAAAAAATAGATAAATATTTATTATCAGTTAAAAAGTAGCTCTTGCTGGTGCCTGATTAGTATAGCATTGTCATTTTACTTAACAACACGTCGATTGTAACTAACTAAGCTCACGAGTTCTCAACAAACAACTAAATATTAATTTAACATTTTCGCAATAATGTTAATAACATAAAATGTTAGTTTTCCTGTATTTGTTAGATGTGCGTGCTTTTGCGTTTTTTCTTTTAATGAATTGGTTTATTTAGTTTTGAAATTAATGTAATTTCTATCTTTTTTACAAATGTGAAATATATTTCTGTTGACTTTAGCATGAAATTACTTCAATTTGCAGATTTTTTTGATAAAACCTTAATTTACCATTTTGTTTGTCATACACACAATAACTATTAAAATTATGTGAAGTTTTTAAAATGCTCTATAAAATCTCTACAACTCTCTAGAGTAAAAAAAAAAAATTTTAACAATGTAAACAATAATTATCGAATTAAGTTATTTGCAAATTTTATATTTCAAAACTATGTTAAATTAAATGAATGCATATTAAAAGATTTTTATCTGTTTATTATTCAGAAAGCTTCAATTATGATAATCCAAATGAATGGTTCCAGGAATATCCACAGTGTATTGGGTTTAAACAATCACCAATAGCGATAAATACACACAAAGTAAGAGTAATATAAGTAATAATGAGAGAATTTTAACTTAAATAATTCCCTATATGTATTTAAATTAATTTTGTTTAGTATATTTTATATACATAAAAATTTTTATAGTCTTATAATGTTAATTTACCACCTTTAATATACGGTTATTATGATGATCTCTTTGAAGAATTATTATTACTAAAAAATAATGGACATACAAGTAAGCAATGTTTATTAATATACAATATTCACACTAAAATAAAAAATATTATTAATAACTTTCTATATAAAATAATGTAGTTGAGTTTGAAATACCAAAAACAATACTTGGTGGAAAACCTTTCATTACTGGCGGTTTGCTCTCTTCTATATATGAAGCTCAAGCAGCACATTTTCACTGGGGTTCTTCTCAACAAAAAGGTTCGGAACATATGTTAAATGGCAAACGTTATGATTTAGAAATGCATATTGTTCATAAAAATAGTAAATATAAAGACCTAAAGGAAGCTAGAGAGTATGAAGATGGCATAGCAGTAGTAGCCGTTTTATTTAAAGTAGTAAAGGTAAAGTAAAAATATCACACGAAAGTAATCTTTTAGAAATAACTATTACATTTATTATCCTATTTTCAGTCACCTAACGTGTATTATCCTGCACTTAATGATATATATAATACACTCCCCCAATTAGTGCATTACAACTCTTCTTCTAGCACATCACAATTTCTTACCTTAGGCGCTTTACTGGGTAACATTAATCGTGAAGATTATTTCACTTATAAAGGATCATTAACTACACCACCGTGTTCAGAAGCCGTAACTTGGCATATATTTCCAGAGGTTGTGCCAATTTCATATTTAGAAGTAATCACATAAAATATTTATATAGTATTTGGATTAAAATATTATATATTATATATTTTCAGTTACCAAAATTTTGGCAAATTCTTGATAAAAGAGGTCAATTGCTGCTGAACAATTTTAGACCCTTACAACTGCAAGAACATCGTAAAGTTTTTCATCAAAATCCACATTTAAATCATATATTTTAAGTATTATCACTATTTAAACATTATTATATATATATATATATTGATTAGAATAAGATTTAAATTAATTTAGTGTACATAAAAGTATTATTCAATATTAGTTTATTTTTACGTAGGCTATAGTTAATATATGTTATTGTATAAAGACCCTGCATTTGAACCTGATTAAGTTAATTATGAGTATTGTGTAAAACTTTGTATATGCAAATATGTATTATAAAATTTAAAATATATTTATTGATGTAAAGTCTTCAAGCGTTTTGTAAAAAAAAGTAATAAAAAAAATAATAATAAAATTAAAAATAATAAAATAAAAAGAGTTCAAGTTCAATAACTTAAAAGTAGACTGTCTCAAGTTGCAGGCGTCAAAGCGTCTTTAATTTTTATATCAGCGCTTAATTAATACGACAAATCAAAAGACGCTCTACACACTTCACCTCATCAATGTTTTGTTTATCAACAATCATCGTACAATATAAATTGCACTATATTTATTCAAATATTTCGTAAAATTTATTTAATAGTACTGAACATTTCTTTGGATTTGATTTATGTGAAAACACTTAATTTGTCATTTTTGATGTGTTTCTGAAAGTATTCGCACTTGATTAGCATAAATTTTGCAAAATGAAAAAAAAAATTCAAAAGATGTCGAAAACTTTTTGGAAATACGCTGTGTATACGAAAACAGTATTTTAGTGAGATATATATAAATACGTTTAACTCTTAAGAGGAGCATAGGACCGCAATAAAATTTTTCCATTCAGAACAATTATTAGCTAATAGCTTTGAAGCTATCTCTCTCCAACTTTTCTGCACACGTGACACTTCTGTATCCGTTTGTCTTCTCCAGGTATGCGCAAGCCTACCCCTTCTTCGGTTACCCATGAAATTCCACTCGATCGTCATTCTTGTGGTGTTATTGATTGGTCTTCGCAGAGTATGGCCTATCCAGTCTTGTTAGGTAAAAGGACTGGTAAGTAAAGACTTGTAACGCATCCATATAGGAAGGTGGACTTTATTATTGAGTTGAATATTTGAATTTTAGTTTCTGGAGTTTTATTTAAGTTTGCAAAAGCCTGTTTTGCCTTATTAATGCAATTCTTGCTGCTAGCCCTGAATATATTCTTTGATATTATGCTTTCAAAATAGCAGAATGACTACTTGCTTACATTTACTAGAATTTAATATTAAATAGCTATTAAGATAGTTTTTAGTTATTGCCTCTTTTTTTTTGTTCCATCATTTTTTAGTACTGTTAGCTAGCACTTTCTTCAATGAACATCATCAAAATAAATTTTTTGGTATTATGAAATTATTTTTCTATGTTACCATGAACTACCAAATGTTTAAGTGAAATATAAATTTTTTTTCGAATAGAATTTTCTATACTTAAATGATGTACCTACCACTTTTTACCACTTCTGCTTTTTTCGACTAGAATCATTTTTTTTTACTCGAATACTTATTCGAGTGGGAAAGAAATATCCAAGTGGAAAGTGGGAATATCCAAACTTCTTAAACAAGTTTAGATATATTTTTTCTTATTTTTTAATGTTTTGTTTAACAACACTAATTATTGCTGGTATAAAATTGTATCAATACTATAACCATAGGAAACATTTTACGTACACAAGTAGTAATTTTTTTTTAATTTAACAGTATGTCTCTATTGAATCGCTTTTATTTAATGCCTAACAATAAGTTTTAGAATCCTAAAAACTTATAACACAAGCAATAATGAAAATTATTTTAAGTGTTATAATAGAATCGACGATTGGGATAAGGCTAATACAATAGATATCATATGTAGTAGGTTGCATACATATAAACATAGTGCTCTCTGATATCCCCCTTACTTTAAAATCTCTCTCTTTCTTTCGAAGGGTAGAAAAAAGTTAAAGAATAAATAAAACCAAAGGATGTCCCTAATTAAATAACAACTGAACTAAACGTGTTTTAATATAAACAGTAGCGTCTACACATGGAAATTAGAAAGATGATCTACAGTCAGATAATCAGACCGGCACTTCTATAGCCAAGCTGCCAACTCCACTATCCAAAAGCTGCAAGTTGCTCAAATTCAGGTTCTTCGAGTAAAAATGCCCAGTTGCACTAAATCGGAAAAAACCTCAACAGAAGGACACATGGACACATCTACACATGGAAATTATAATTTTAATTATATTTAATTTGTTTGTGAATTTTTAAACTTATTTTTTAGTAAATAAATTATAACTCTCATTATGTTTGTATATTATCTCCTATAATAAAAGAGAATGTTATGTTATATGTAATTGAATTAGAAATCTTAATGTAATTTTAATATAAGATAGGATGGGTGTAATTGTTTTAGATTTATCAAATATGAATGCAGACCAGTGATTATATGGAAATATGAGATCCAATGCACAATGTAATATGAATAATAATCGAAAGGTAATCGAAATATTTATATTTTCAATTGGCGAAAATGTAAACATATACGAATACAATATATATTGCATATCAACATAGAGAAAGAAATAACTCCATTTTTCTGGGAATCAAAGGTATGGTAAATACTTTTTTACAATCCATACTGTTAAAAATATCATATATGTATGTGTTAATAATATATTTGGCATACTTAGCATTTCAATTGGTTTTACATGGAAACCGTGGATTTTAACCTCACACCGTAGCAATCTTAAGATTGTTTTCATTCAACACAACTCATAGTAAAGCCAAGTGAAATATTTTCAGATATCAAACAATTTTTAATGTGGATTGTGAAAATAAAAGTTGATTGATTGATTTAATAAATATAATATTGAACCATATTATTTTAACTCACATCAGCAAAAACTATTGATATCACAAAGTAGGTTTTGTAAATTCCCTTTTACTATCTTAAAAATTTTTTTTTTTTTTTTAATTTTAATGCAGTCATAAAAATTATTACAAAATCTTAATTTTTGTAAAAATTATAATTATTAGTTGAATATAAGAGTTTTATATGTATAATAAAAACACTAAAACTTCAAAGAAAAATTGCAAAAATGTTACACCAGATTACCAAAAACATGCATTTAAATAAATAATATTAACATAAGTTGGCCTTATAAAGATGAACTCCATAATTAGCGCGAAATTATTTTTAAAAAAATAAAAATGGTTTAGTTTAACATAAATTTTTTGTGAAAATGAATCAATTTTGTGATCTCCAACATAAGGCAAAAAAAGTAACAAGAATATATAGTATATAATAACTATTGAAATCTTAAGAAATAAACAAAATTCAATCAGTAATACATCTATTTAGATGTTAAGGAAACGAATCTTTATTAATTGATTTTAATTTTATATTAGATGAAGAATTATTATTAATACGAGAGTCAGATAAATGAGACCAGAATAAATCCATTGTGCATAGACTTGGTTATTTAATTTTAGACCAGGTTAGTAGTAAAGCTTTGGTCTATCAGAAGCTGGACATTAAAAATAATAGTTTGTTTCACAAAACCGCTAGCATGAATATCAAGCGACTTCACTTATTGCAATGACCTATAAAGTAACCAGATATAAACGTCACGCATAGTCTCTTTAGCGAAAACATCTTACTTGATAAGTATCTTATTTGGAATGAAAAGACGTTATAGTATGCTAAACGACCTACACTATTAAGTACAAAGTGAACAACCTTTTATTCCTTTTATTTACTAGTCAACCAGTTAAGACTCAGGACTAATTAAGTACAAGTTCACTCCTTTTTAGAATAGATAATCGAACGAAATAATTTGCATTCATCTTACTGCCCATCTCCCCTTATTAGGATAGAGCTTTTTGATTTTGTTTATTAATATACTGTGATTTGAGTTTTGTACATCCAAACTGATATGATTCCTGCTAAAGCAGACGGATTTTGCATCAGCTAATCTTAGTTATACCTACAGCTTTCATTTTAATACGAATTAACAATAATTTTTATGAATTCAGAAATGTACAGTAGCTTCGCTCTCTTCATGAACAGAAGCTCACTTCTCTTCTGCATATTTCCATT
The DNA here is from genome assembly GCF_002237135.1 of Teleopsis dalmanni. Lineage (NCBI taxonomy): Eukaryota > Metazoa > Arthropoda > Insecta > Diptera > Diopsidae > Teleopsis > Teleopsis dalmanni. The sequence continues at coordinate 191,272,186 of NC_051847.1, read as the reverse complement.
TAAAGCACGTAGGAGCTTTGCTCTTTTTATGAATAAGAGCATACCCTCATTTAAATCGCCTGTATCTAAATAAGACAATTTGATCAGAACGTGTTAAAGCTTTATTTAAAGTTTACCTTCTATGGGTCTGTGCATTATGCTGTAAAATGCGTCCTTGGCAATCAATGCCCTGAATCACTTGTAGGCACTTAAGCTACATCAATCATAACTCAAACCTGCCATGCTTCCTTAAATCACTTACCTAAACTAGGTCTTCCTTATAATGACCTCTTTCAGGGTTCGGTTGGGGTTTTGAAGACGAGGAGGAAACTATATTTCGCCTTATGTGTCAGTACCAATCTGTCTGAGCTTTCATCCTGCAATATTAGGAACTTAACCAGATTCATAGAATTCTCAGGTTTGCCTAATGTGGGAGTAGTTGCCTTTTTCGGCATTGGTCATATACTGAGCTTTTTGTCTATGTACGAACCAGCACTATTCCTGTGGTAACACAGCGGGCCATTATTTGTGCTCAAGTAGGCTTTCTTGGTATGCAAAGCCGCCACTCCAACCTAATCTAACCATACTTTCTACGGCATTTATGAATCGTAGAGTGCATTGCATTTTCTTTATACCATCCAATTGTAGTAGGTGTTCTCTTAAGTTTTCTTGGGTTCCATTTATAATTAAAATATACAGCAATAATTTTCATGCAAAAATTTTCTTTCATAACTAATCCATTTAATCAATAAATGTACACTACATAAACTGATTTTTGATTTAGATGCACAGAACTCAATATTTTATTTCATGGAGATATCATATTGAATAAACTGATTTACTACTGAAACTTTATTTTAATATTTTAAATATCTTAAACTAATTCATTTTTTTTTTGTCATTTTATTTTTGGTGAGGTAAAATGTTTTTACCTTTGTTTTAGAGATTTTAGCGATCCTTCGTTTTGTAAAATTTGATCTAAATTGTGATTTTACTTAACTTCTTGATTGTGGAGACTTCAGTCATATGTATTCCTAATTTTAACTCATTTTACTGATATTGAATATATATTTATTCTAGGTTTAATAGATTAAAACCCGAATTTTATCATCCTTCCTGTAGAATCCTATAAAAAGCAATTTTTCTTGTAAAAATTATATATTTTTCTTATAAAGTAAAATGAAAATTACTAAGTTGCACTTGGAACTTACAATAAAAGAGCATGATGTCATCATACTTACTGCTTTTTTAATCAATTACCGCGTTGACACAAAATACGGTAAAGGTGCATTAACTCGTTTTATTGTAGCACACTTAAATTGCAGTCGTTTATATGCTGTGATAGTTCAACTGCTTCCAATTCGAATTTCAATGTCTTTTATTTTAATACGCTAAAAAAAGTTTGGATGCGGTTTAAGAATGCACTTTTACGAGCGCATCCAACTAAATCTATTCAAATTAATACCAATGAGTTAAGGCCTTGTATTAAGGGGGTAATTGATTATCTCATAGAAGTTTCCTTTCTATTTTTAATTCACACATACCCATTTTAGTGTTTTTAAATTGTTTAATAAGACAGATAAATTATTTAATATATGTTATAAATTATTTATCATTTCTTCTATTTTTGTTTAATTTTTTTTTTTTTGCTATTAGACTATATTTTATACACATAACTACGAAGCAGATCAAGAAATGGTGCATATTTTAGTATTTTTTTTATGAAAACTTATGTGCCAATCGAAATCATAAAACAGAGAATCTGATTTCAATTTTATTTTTAAGACTGTATACGACTGCCTCCTCTAACACATACACATACCTTTACCTTAGAACTTTCACACTTATGGCTTAGCCCCTCCGGATTTTTTTATTATTAAATATTACTTCGTGCACAGTTTCAGTTACGAGCACCTCAGTCTATATGCCGCAACCCATATTTTCGTCATCGATTAAGAGTGGTATTACTCTATTAAAATGCTTTATTTCCATTATGACATATTTATAGCGGGCTTTAGTGACTTGTATTGACTCCGATAGTTTTCTTATTAAACTAAATAAAAAACACTACGCTATATATATTAAATAAGTATCTCCTTTATTATGTTCAGAATTTATCAAAAGAATTTATTCACAACCGAAAACTAGAAAAGTATTTCTAAGTTCATTTCTTAAAACTAGATTTTCTAACCTCAACATTTTTTAAATTCATTTTTTGAAATATCACTGCTGAGATGGCAAAATTTATTAACGCTACATACACCAACTGAGGAACACCATCTAATATGCCACAACCCATACTTTCTCTCTGATATACCACACTCAAAAAGTCCATTACTATTTTCAATATGAAAATTATACTTCACTTCGAAGACTTCAAGAACACTTTTAATGGTGACCCCCACATAACATATCTTTTAAATTCAATTTGTGAAATATGATTGCTGAGATGTATAAATGTTAATGCTACATATAACTTTTGGTACACCAACGGGGGAACACCATCTAATATGCCACAACCCATACTTTCTCTTTGATATACCTCACTTAGAGTTCTCTTACTTCAGAGACACTTCAGGAACACTTTTAATCGCGACCACCACTTAACATATCTTTAGATACAGAATGCATGGTAATCATGGTAAGAATATCATGATTATTGACATCTTCTGCGAGAGTTAAGGGAACATCATCGTCATTATTACTATTAAAAATTTTTAATTACTTTTTATATAGGCTATAAAATAAATGTATAAACATTTTTTTGAAATTGTAAATTTTTTTGATTAAAATTTATTTTTGGTTTACAATTAAAATATTTAATTATGCCAAATATACTAAGAACTACGCTAGTTGAATAAAACTTTATATATTTTAATACAATTTAATACAAATTTTTAAACAATATTACAGTATATGGCTAAAACTTTAGTTTCAATTGGCCTCTTCACTTATAAAACTACACTTTTAGGTACTTCAAGTTACAATTGTTGTTAGACTTGTTCTGAGATTTCTTAGATCCTTGTTTAAAATTAAAAACTTCGATAATACATTCGTTTTCATCCTTCTTACCAATTATTTACATTCAAATTGAAATTCAATTAAAAACTAAATTTTAAATAATTAAATTATTTTTAAAAGGGCAGTTCTGATGGATTAAAGCAAATTTTTTTTTATTATTTTCTCTTGATTGAAAATTGATATTTTCAACGCCTGTGGATGTCCTTAAAATTGTGGATTATTACAACCTTTCTGGTGTGTTTCACTCGTGGCATGATTAAAGCGTTTTCGGGATGCTAACTAAATTTTTGGTTTTGATTTTTGATTTAAAATACTTTCAGCTACTAAAGTGCGTTTGTGTGTTTAAATAAATATTAAATATATATTTCATTATATTTCATTATATTATTTTTATATAAATAGTTAAATTATTTAGCATTGTACCCTGCGAAGAAAGTAAAAATACAGAATATATAATAAATAATTTTATATAAAAAATAATTGCACATAAGTTGGGTGCATTAATTTTTGGGGTTTTGAAATAGCCAATTTCTTGTGGTGAAAGAGTTGCTGGGGGAAGAGATTTTTTTAAAGTAATTCCAATTGTTTTTGTGTTTAGTTCTTTTAATTTTTGGCATTTATTGTGCATTGTTTATAAAAATCCCAAATAAGTTTTATCATTTTTGCTGCAATAATTAGAAACTCATAAAAAATTAATTTAAAAAAATGATTAAATTATTAATTTAAAAAAAAATAATTTAAAAAAAAAATAATAAATTTTAAAAAAAATTTTAATTTTGATTTCGTGCTAAAATGTTATTTTTCAGTTATTAAAAAAATTCGTTCATTTTTAGTGGTGTATATTAGTAGCATACCCTTTAACGGCTGTTAAAACTTTTTAAATAGCCAGTGTTTTGGGGCATTTGTTTTTATTTATTTTAAGCAGCACCTGTTGTTTTAAATCTAGAAGAATTAAAAATTATATGCATTCATTTTGTAATTCTCAATTTGTTGTTTTTTTTTTTAATTTGAACAATTCCATTCAAAAGTGCCAATTAAAAATCACTTAAATGCTGTCTAATACAAACATTACAAAACAATATTTGCAGGAAGGAACAAGCAAGTTTTAGCTAAACATAAGGATATGCAAAAATATTTAAACAAATTAAATTATAACGCATTTTTTTGTTTATTACAAAACATTTAAGAGAGAAATTTAGAAAAATATAAAATATCCATATACCTCTTTACTATGAATTTTTTGAAATAGAATTATAGAAATAGAAAGAAGAAACATTATAAACTCGATAATACACACTAACTCAATTTATATATATATTTTAAAATTAAATAATATACAAATTAGATTTACAAAAAATTTGACAACAAATAATAGTTATAATTCTTTTATATAAATTGTTAGATTTTCCACATATATACTCTATCATTTATTTATATAAATTTAACTGTCTATTTCATGTTAAGACTTTTTCGAGTTAGTGCATCTGAAGTACTTTTACTCTTTGATAAGGTGGTTTCTGCAGAGTTCCACCCTTCTCACTGACTAATTTAAGTATTTCTCAAAAGCTTCGTGATTATTCAATGACTGATCTAAGATCTGCTTACCACCTCGTGCGGCTAGAGATTTTTCTGAGATTAAATAGTGCTAAGTAGGGTAACCTGTCGATTTTCGCAAATAGCTTCAGGGCTCTGTCCCTTATGTATGTTTTGACCGGGTCTATTCTAAGGTCATTTGTGCGGATGTACCAAATCACTTTAAATAACTGTCTATTTCTGAGAATTAAATGAAATCACAAAACTATAGTTTGTTAAGTTAATAGATAACAAATAAGACTAGTAGTATTACTCAACCTGAAATATACTGCGTACCGGAAAAAAATTTAATATGTTTAAGAAGGTAAAACATTCGATTTCTTTTACAAGGGCCGGTACCAATATCTACGATTGTTCTAATAGCGCAACACGATTATTAAGAAACCCTAGTTCAGAGTTATCTAGGCATTTTTTTTTAAATGCAGTAAAAACTCACTTGACCGGCCAAGTCTGTCTGTTCATTGAAGCATCCGATCAAAAGTGGTTGAGTTTTTTCAAATATTGATAAAAACTTGATAATTTTTGAAAACAATTCACCTAATGTGAGTGCATTATTACCTTGGAGACCTTTGCACGATCTGAGGCCTTGCATATTTGTTATAATCGAGAGTGAGTTCAACTTCTTTCAATTAAAACGAAACTGTACCACTAATGCAACTATTATTTAATTTTAACTTATGACGATTTATCGATATCAATAAAAAATGAAAAATATATATATATGTATAAAAAACAAAACATTTTTATTATCAAAAACTTTAATGCTTATGAAATAAGACAAACAAACAATATATTTGTTACATTAATATTTTTCTATTTACAATTGCAGTTTTAATGACAACATAAAATTGGAAATATGTATCTAAAAATCTAAAATTTATTTATAATGGTTTAATGTTTGGTATATAGGTGTTGTTGTTGTTGTTGTTGAGCAACTATTAGGAAAAATTAAGTTATTAAGTTTTTTAGTTACTTTACGAAATAAAAAGTCATATATGGAGTACATAGGTCAGGGGGCAAATGTGTCGGATTTATACATAAAATGCAGTTTTTTATGCATTTTTGAGGATATATGCTGCATGTACGATATGTTGTATGTTCCTGCACATACACACAATGATCGGATAGTTTTACTATATTTTATTTACTTGTGTGTTGTAAATTATGACCTAAAGTGTATTTTGTTAAATTAAAGTTTTGGTGTCGGCATGAAAGACGTTTCCCTAAGAAAAAAATAAAGAAATGAAAATATAAAATGCATTAAAATTCATTAATTGTTGTTAGTAATCAGCATTTTTCATTAAACTTTTTATATAAAATATATACAAAAACAAAAACAGATTAATTGATTTTTATGATACTTAAATTTTTTTGAATGAGTCTTGAATTGTGCATGCTTGAAAGTGCTATAGAAAAAAATGGTTATAATGGAAATAAGTTGGTTGGGTGATACCTGTAAAATTAAAAAAAAAATATTTACAAAAAAAATTTACATGTAAAACACAATAAAAATATAACCAAACGAAAGAATAAACATTAGATCACTGAATTAAAAAGAAAATCCCTTAAAATTGTTGTTATAAATAAATTTGAATATCATATAAAAATTCTGAATAACAAAGTTAAAGATATTAAGTCATAAAAATAGTGAAGTGTAATCAAAAACTTTAAAATATTAAACAGATATCAAAGTAAAGTAAACAAAACATTAAGAAAATAGGAAGAATATTATACAAGAAGAAACACATTCATATAATAAATATTATATAAATATAGAAATATTTTAGAATATCTGTATTAAGTGATTATTAAATGATATAAAATCTATTAAATCACGAAGAAATAAGATAAGAAAATCATCCAAATAATATTTAAACAGTAAAGGAAAAAATTTCTATTAATCATTAAGAAAATGAACTTAAAATCGATTCTTGTATAATGATAGGATATTAAATAATGCTTACGGAAAATCATATATTCTACATTCATATCTCAGAAATAATCTTTTATAGATATACTACACATACTCTTCGTAGTACCCCAAGTACACAATATTGAACATTTTTTCATACCCAATTTTCACTTCAACCTTAATCTATCTACTTCATATACGGTATATTTTTATAAGTTTTCTACTTCATATACGGTATATTTTTATAAGTTTTGAATATCGCGACGTGTGCGCCATTTGATCATCTGAAAAGATGAGTACCTCTAAAACATAGATTTTTTCGCTCCCCATACCACTTACATCCACTCTAATTTTCCACCTTTTCTAATTGTATTATGTATGCAAATATTTATTTAAAAAATTTTAAGAAATTATTGAAACCTCTTACATAGAAATGAAATAGGAATTTACAGAACTCACTTCTTTTTCATAGATCACAGAAAACTACTAGGTAAAAAGGACTGTATACTAAACCACATAAAGGAAGAAATTAAAGAAATTGGCCAGTTAATGAAACAAGACATGAATAAAGGAAAATTAAGCACAAAAAATTTCTGATGCAGTCAATATATGATGTATATCTAGCGCACCAACAAACTTATAAGTATTAAAAACAAAGGAAAAGATTGTTAGAATAATGCTGGAAAGAGTGGAATGAATATATTAGATAAGTTAAAATAAAGCTAAAAAGGATAGAAAGTGTAACACAGTAAAATGAGCTAAAAGTTCGATAAATACTTGTGAAATATAAATGCACCTTAATCCTAAACTCCGCTGAATACTTTGTCCCAACTCAAATTTTATACTTATTTATATATATATTTATTATTTTTACCAATAAATCCTAATTTAATGATATTGATAAAATAATAACATATGGTGTGAGATTTATCTACAAAATACAAAATAATATTATTTTAATAAAAGCAAATATAAATACATGAAAACATTAATAGAAGATGTAAGGTAGTAGTTAATAATTTAGTGAATTTTATCTCTCATTTTTAATATTAAACAAAAATAACACAACAATACATAAAAATAAATTTAAAATAAAAGAAAGAAATTAATATTAAAAAATAATATTAAACAAAAACAACAAAATAAAACATAAAAATAAAAATTAATTTATAATAAAATAAAGAATTAATTGGACAAAATAGATTCACAAATTAACATTAGTATTAGTTTAAGTAGAAGCTTTTTTGTCAACAGTTTTTTAAGCAAACTTTGATTAGTAATATTTAGCAAACTTTAAGCAAATATAAATGAAACAGTTTATAAAATTTGAAAAACTATAGCATTAAGCGATTTTGAGAAAGAATTTAAATTTTTTCAAATATTTTAAATATTTATTAATAATTTATAAAAGACTTACATGTGCTCGGGATGAGAACGTATACATTCAATCAGTTCTTCAACTTTAAGTTGATTTGTACATATTTTGTGTATGGCGGTAAATAATGGGAATCTAAAATCAAATTTTATATAAAGTTAAATTATTTTTAAACAAATAAATTTTATAGATAAAATACTTGTCTTCTAAACCCTTATTTTTGAGCATATAGTTAACTTCTTCGGCTGTAGCGGGGCCTTGCAATTTTTGACCATTTAACAATTCAGTTTCTAATTGCGCTATTGTAAGACCAGTCTTAACAAAAGCTTCAGAAACCTTACGATTGCGGCCACCTTTAAAAAATAATGTAAATAATTAATATTATATTATTATATAATAAACTGAAGGATTTATCACATACCATAACATGTTGTTATTAAATCTGCAACACCACAACTTTCAAAGAAAGTTGATAATTTACTGCCAGGATAAAACACATCTACAAAGCGTATCATTTCCATTAAACCTAACCTAATGATAGCTGCTTTTGTATTATCACCCAAACCAAGACCATCTACAAACCCTGCACCACAAGCTACAATATTCTATATTTTCAAAAATAAAAAAAAAATATTATTAGTAACTTGTTGAATGATGGGAAAATAAATTTATAAGTTACCTTTAGAGCTCCACAAATTTCAACAGCATCTGCATCATCAACTACAACTACTCTGAAATTTTGTGACTGGAATAATTGATGGAAGATTTTAGCGTGTTTTGCATCCCGGCAACCAATTGTTGTCTCACAGAAATTGCCTTCAGCTACTTCATTAGCTAAATTAGCGCCCATAAGTACAGAGCATGGAACCTATATAAAAAAATTAACATTTCAATAAAATTAATATAAAACACTTTATTGCAATGAATATCAGTTGAAAGTAAATAAGTAATTAATATGTAAACATATACATAAATAGTTGATAAATATTACTACAAGTGTATAATTAAAAAAATTTTTTGTGACTGAATTTAATTGTACCAGATAATTTCTTTTAATTATATGTTGAGATATGAAAAACAAGATATCGGTTTTGTAGAATTGTTATAACAGCAAGCGAAAAAAAAACTATTATGAATTTTATGAATTTATAAGAGAAATTCAAAACTTCAACACCAAACTTTTCTGAAGAAAAAAAATGCAGTTATAAACAGACAGCAAGAAGTATTCTCAATACAAGTTATATTTATGAGGTTTGCTCAAGCTTCTGCTTTCAACTCCGCGGCTTAATATATCAATTTTAATATATCACACACATATATTTGACTCATATTTCTCTGCTGCTCTTTATCCCCTGGATGACAAGTTTTTTAAATCTCTCGTGCAATATCCCCATTCTGTCACTCTTTTTAACTTCATTATATCACCCTGCTTTCTATCTTTTTCTCTCATTGTTCACCATAAAAATCTCTCCAGCATGATCACACCAGCTGGTTTTTTGACTACTGTTACGCTTCCCGAAATTAACGATGTTATACGACTGAGTTGAACAACGGCACTCGTAAACCAAAACATTCCTACACTTAATCCATTTTCTAATCTTTACATTATAAAAGTTTCTGATGCTTATTAACATTACAGAACTTTTCAGAGAACTTCAAGGAATAGTAAGCATGAAGAATTAAAAATCTATTACAACTCTTAATTTTATTAGATAATAAAATAATAACCTGATATTCTAGGTTATTAAAATGAAATGATTTGTTTTCAATGTCAACTTTGCAAGATTCTCTCGTTGGGTTAACGAAAGCACTATCCAAAAAAATTCGATTCTTAAAGTAAACTTGCCGTGTGGCAAAAAGCTTTGTGAGATAACCGGACAGACAACTACGGGTATTTTTTTTGCAAAAGTACGGAAGAAGAGCATGAAGACAGTTGTCTTGTCTTCAAGAACAAGATAATATAAAGCATGTGCTATTGTTATTTTACTGTTTAGCACTTGCAAGATCTATATGAAAATTATTGAATTATAATGTTCTCAACATAAACACGGTTCATGGTCTTGGTTTTCACGATTTTCTCAGATTTATTAATGAAACTAAACTTCTACTTCTTCAGAATCATGTTCCGTCTTTCTAGTTCTTTCACTTTTACACAGTGATCTGCAGACTTAGACTTAGTAAACTTGTTAGCCTGCCTTTCAAGTCTAACTTTAATATCCTAAATCTATGCAGACAGAAGTAAGAAGTAAAGATTTTGATATTTATTGTTACTACAGATCTATGATTGTAGCAACATAGGACAATATAATACAGCTGGCATCAAAAAATTTTTTAAATCCCCATATAAATAAAACAAACTGTGACAACAAATATTAAATTTTTCTTACCTTCAAATTTCGATTAATGATATGAGAAATTAAATCAATACCACCACCTGGAGCCTTATCAAATCCTTTAATAAGGGAAATCGCAAAAGCATTTGGTTTGATTTTACCCAAAAGTGTTTTACAAAAGCTGGGTATAAATTGATGTGGTACTACAAAAATAAGTATATCGGAGTTCTTAGCTGCCTCTACAAGATCAGGTACTGCAACCTATAAGAAAAAAAAATTCCATTAATATATTTCTACAGAATATGTGCATATTCGTACATAAATGTATTTATTTAATAAAAAAAATATATAGTTAAACAAAATATGTGTATAGTTATATAGATAATAAAAATATTTATAAATTATATTAAATATAACAATATATTTTATAAAATCTTATTAATTATTGACCTTTTATTTAATTTATTCAAATTTTTATCATATCATATATATATATTATCATATTAAATAACCAAATTAGCAATATTTGCTGTTGGATTTTGGAAAAAAATTAATTAATCGCTGATAATATATCTACAATATTAAGGCATTACGGAAGCCCATACATTTAGCACTTATACCAAAGGTTATAAATAACAAATTATTGAGCAAATAAAAACCTAATAGTACAAATATTTAATATTTGATAATGGAGCGAAACCATAAAACAAAATGTTTTGTAAACAATTTTATGTGAAGTATGTGAAATGCTTGACTCAATAGAATAAACATTAGTATGGACTTTTCGTTTAAAGAATATTGAACTGTATAAGTGATAGTATTTTCAGGAGGAAAGAGGGGACTACATAAAACAATTTTATATTCCGATTGTTTATTGCATTTTACGAGGTTTTTATTAGTGCGAAAATGCGCACTAATTAAAAATATTTTTATTGTTGCTTATATCTATATATGTGTACTTCAATGTTATCAGGTTAGAAAATAGTGTCATACAAGGCATGGAGCTACAATACGGGAGAATAATAATTAACTTGGGATAGACAAGCAATTTTTCAAGTATTCAACGCAATTGACTTTTTAAAGATTTTATTGCAGTAAATTATGAACTATTAAATGCAATTTATTATTTACACATCATTTTTTGCAATGAATACCTCAATATAATATTAAATTGCATGTTTGATTTCAACTAATTTTAGAGCTAATGAAATTCAAAACCAATCATTAGAGTACATACGATTAAAGTGGTTCTCTACAGGTTCAAATTACAAAAATACATATTGTATATATATACAGAAGAAACATTTTTTCTACACCAAACAGTTGAGGTTACAAACTACTCCTCTCCCTCACTTATACTATCTTAAAACATGATAATATATGCCAGAATGAAGTTTTTATTTCTAATGAGATTAAACTTCTTGACACTTTATATGAATATCGAAGTTCACTTTGCGTTGGGACCTTAAACAACGTTGACACTTAGAAACTGATCGACAAAAAATATTTGGGTCAGCATTAAGTAAAAAAAAATAGTTATGTAGATCACTGTTTTTTTCTTAGTACTGACCATCTCTTAAAGCATCAATTGTTGTTGTAACCCGTAGACACCTATATAGCAGGAAATAAAATTAAATACAAAACGTATAAATGGGTAAGATTATGATGCACCGTAGGCAAAGAGAGAAGAAGAAGGATTAATTAGTATATGAGAGGGATTAAACTTCATGTCGTACTTTATATATCTGCCCAAATTGACTCTGACTCCGGAGAAAAATACACGATTAAGAACTGTTAATCCTGAGAAAGTGATCGCCAAAAGATATTGTGGTCATCAGGCAGACTGTCTTGTTTAGGTATATCATTATTTTTGTTAATAACTATCTGTTGAAGTAACAGTTGTTTTTGTAATCTGCGGACACCTATGCATGAGTTAAGATGTTGGTTGAGTGAAGGTTGAGTAAGAAAAAGAAAATGTTTAACAATATGGTAGATACTAACCTTCTTGTTGTACATTATATTCTTCACGAAGTTGGCTCTACGTCAGAAACATAATATAGAAACAAAGCTTTTGATCCTCAGAAACTGATTGACAAAAAATATTTAAGTCATTATTGAAACAGCAAAATGTCTTTAGTTTAAGTAGAACATGTATTTTTCATACAAAGTTGGATAAATTGAAACCCGTGGAAGTCTATATACCAGTAAACATAAATGATTTTAAAATATTTGTTTTGTTAGATTAGGTTAGGTTGTGTTTGCGTAAAGGTAAGATGATAAGAAAGTGGGTTATTTGGGATATGGAAGAGATATGGATTGTGCTTTTAGCAATTTGTAAGTCTATTCATGATATTTTATCAATATATTGATATATATTAAATGAATTATATTATTAACGAAAAATCAAATTTTTTCATTCTTCGATATAAGAAATATTCAGTAGTCCTGTTCGAATTTTTATAACATCTGTGGGAGACTTTAAATAGTGAAATATTTCATTCATTGTACGTATTACCCCTTACAAACTTCTTTAATAAAATATTTCTAATAAAGGTTCAATGAAAAAAAAACCATTACATTAGTAATTGCAACAAATTGAACTTGAAAGGTATTTTTATAACTGAAAGTGACCTTAAACTAATCACAAACAAAAGAGAAAAAATAAAAAAATATAAAATAAAAAAATATAAAATAAAAAAATATAAAATAAAAAAATATCTAATCGCATAGGTATAAATTATTCGAATAAAACAATGCCAATTTCACAAAAATAAAAATCTAAATAAAATAAAATAAAAACAAACAAAAAAAGTGAATCAAATGAACGCATATTTTTGTGTGAATAACAATATCTATAAGAATAGATACAAAGTTTCCATAGATACCTTACCGCCTATATGCAGTTTTGTGTTTTTTTTTTTAAAAAATTGTTGTTTTCATAAACAAATTTAAAAAAATATTTAAATAAATATTTTTTATATACACAAATTTTTTAAGAAATATAAAAAAAAATTATTAAAATTTGAGTTTATGCCAAAAAAATGTGTGCTATCCACACTTACCTATTATTTTTAATAAATAAAAAAGCCCACTCATCTCTTTTCTATTATTTGTCGTTTTTGTTTATACAAATTGTTAGCAGTTTGTAATTATTCTCAGAGTTACGTATCTAAATGTATACCTATAAATATTTTATGCTATTATATATACATTAATAAATATTATATACATATTTTTAAATGCAATATAATACTAATTCTGGTTATATTTTTTTTATATATTTGATCATAGCTGGTGACCCCATATGCCCCCAATAAAATTATTCCCTAAAAAATATTTAACAATATTTCATAAGTGGGTTCATGGGATAGGGTTACACCGTAAATGTGATAGATCAGTAAGGAAGGCTTGGGTATCAATAGACAACAATTAAATACAAATTTTAATAACTTTTTTGGCACATAAGTTTTGATAAAGGGAAATACTTAAAATGGATGCCTAATCCCGCTTTCTGATACGTCCATATATTTCATTAAATTGTATATATTTCATTGCATTGCATTCATTTATATATATAAATGAATTCTATTTTGTTAAATTTTTTTTTTTTTGAAAAATAAAAATTTATATTAAAAGTTTACAATAATTAATTATACAACTACTTATTAAAAATTAAAAATACCGGCTAATAAGAAAGTTCATTGTTCGAATATAATAAAATTTTAATTAATCTTAAAGCAGAAGCCGGCAAAAATGTCAAATTTGTTTAACGAAAACGGTTAGCAGAAAATGGAAATAAATTTAAATAAATGATTTATAACAACGCAATATATCTCAGATACTATGATATAGTGAAAGTAGCGATAGAAACTAGTTTTTGTATTTAAAAAAAGTAAATGAGTGAATTAGTTATGCAACTATATTGACTTACAAAAATATTGAAATAGAAAGTATATATATATATAACATTGCAAAAATTTATTTTTAGCAATAGAAAAATAGAAACTGACTGAATAAAAAGATATAATAAATGGATAAATTTGTTATAGCTAGTTTAATATATTTAGTATTTTTATTTATTTTATTTAAATAATTGTTAAAGCATTTTTAAAAATATGGTATATTTCATATATACCATAATTTATAATTTTTGTTTTAAACATTTATATACTATATATATTAAAAAAAGTTAATGTCTGTAGCAATTTACATACAACACATATTTATTTTAATTTAAATAAATAATTGTAAAATAATGTGCTTACGTCTTGAGGCTCAAGTTAGTAGCTCTGAAAAACTGAATGTCTGCCACTGGCTAATATGGTTATATTAGCCATTAAAAAGTCATTTAAAATAATTAAATCTAGTTGAGCTTTTATTTTTTTATTTTAATATAATGTATTTATATTTTCTAGCAAAATTATGTGAAAAAAGGATTACAGTGAATGACATTAAAGCAATTTTAATTATAATTTATGAGCTGAAATGATATTTTGCGCAGCTCAACAAATAATAAACGAATTGCGACAGCAAAATACTTAAAAAAAAATAAAATAAAATTAAAAAAAATAAAATAAAAAAAAAATAAAATAAAAAAAAAATAAAATAATATATGAATATAATTAACAAAACGAAAATATATTTAATAGAAAATATAATAGAATATAAATTAATAAATTGCAAAATATACATAATTTCAAAATTTCTTAAAAATTAAATTATATTTCTGAGAATGAAAACTAACCAAAACTTTGATAAAAAAAAATTAATTTGCAATAATTACTTAATTGTTTTGTCAAAAATGATAAAGTTTTGATATCAAATCGATAAAAACTACGTTCATGCTAAACTTAAACAAAACATTTATGAAAATTGTACTTCAACACGCATTTGATATGCCTTTTAACTACACCTTCTATTTTCATATCAATATATTATTAACAAAAAAAATAAAAATAAAAAGAAAATATTTTATATAAATAAAAACAAATGTCTTAAATAAACAAAAAAAAGCGCTTATCAACAATACTTGTTTATATTTTGAACTTTGCTTATCGTTTGGATGTACTACTTAACTACTAAAAAAATATTGGACATCATAAAAAATGTTTTTAAATAATAATAAAACAATACAGAAAGATTTCAGGAAATACAATTAAATATTATAAAAACTTTTTTGAATCTTAAGACAATATAATAATAATAGATTCAAAATAATAAATTCAATTTTAACAAATGAAGACAGCCCACCTGTTGTAATATAGAAAAAGTAAACAAGATAACTTGTTGCTCTATAAAGAATGGAAATTTTTTTATAAATTTATTCAGTCTGCTCTCTAAGTTTCTATAATTTACCTTTACGTCACGTAAGTTGTTATTAAATATTTTTATATTAACAAGCGGATTTTAATAAAAAAAAGCGCTCAAGCATTTTTAATAAAAATTTTTGCAAGGCTCAACATAATTCTAAGCACTTGAAATAGCACTTGAGCGCTTAGTAACAACACGTTTTTTATAGCGAATACATTAATGGATTTACAGGTTTGTTTAACAAATTGTTTTGAAGTACTGATAACTTCAAATATATCAGTGTTTTTATGGTATTTTTTATGGTAGAAAAAAAGTGTTATTTAATAATGTACGATTGAATAAATTGAATTTATTTTATTATTAATTGATATATGGTATAAACAATTTTTTAAAAAATTTGTTACGATATAAATATTCTTTTCTGTTATGTTTCTCACTTTTTTTCAATGAATCAGAAATCAGTATTAATAAGATTAAATAATTAACGTTTTCAAAAAAATACTACTGTATTTTAACAATTAATAAACTATAATTAATTCAATTATTTTATAACTGATATATGATTCAAATTAGATAATGAATTTTCACAGCAAATTTTCAAAAACTCCAAGATAAAACAATACCAAATGAAATTCAGGTTTAGACCATTCATTTTAGTCAGGTTAGTCAGTGACTTTTAGTTTAAATTTTGACAGAGTACAAGTTTAACTCTTGGTCGTATAGTCTCAAAAACTGATTTACGAATAATTAAATTTAAGAAATATATCCAAAAAATACCTCTAAAAATGGGTGTTCATCAATACTAACAACAGCTGTATGGTCTCAGCCAAATACTCAAATAATTGCAGATAAAAATGAATTGTTATAATTGTCTACTGTTCAAAAAACATTTTTCAAACATTTTTAAGTTCTTTTGGAACTCAAAGGTTCCAATATACTAGATGACAAAGTAGTATTTACATCTAATTTAGTTTTAAAACAATGAAATTTCTCAATCTGTAAAGCATATCAAACTCTCTTTTCACTTAATATTTAATTTAAAAATATTAACTTAAAACTGATTCGAAGCAAAACACAGTATTTTCTGAACTCCCACGATGCTACAATGTTCACATTTTTAAATTAAGACAATATAACCTTAAATATCTGGTTATGACTTTCATAAACCGTAGAGATGGCATATATGGTATGCAAAAAAAGATCGCATAGCAGTTACTATAGGAGACAATTATGATCATGCATAAGCTAAGAGCGGTTCAACATATTCGGAAGTAAACCAAAGCATTCAGTTAAAGTACCTAGCATTCAGGAGAAAAATTCTTCAGAAAATCTATTCTCCTCCACTTGTTGACAACAAGTAACGTATTATTAACACTGACATATGTTAGTTAAGTGCATAAAAATTTTTGGACTTGGCTGACTGGGTCATATCGAGCGAATGGAAGAAAGTGTTCCAACTAGAAACGTGTTTGATTCATTACCTATTAATAAAAAACGGAATAGAGGACATCCCCATCTTTAGTGAAAATAGCAGGTGACCAATGATGTGAAGGTACTCGGTACTACCAACGGGCACAGCAAACCACTGATCGAGCTAGCTGGTGGAGGCTATTGTACGCGAACAAACACGACTCACATCTGTAATGACCAACTAATCAAGTTAATGACAGTAGAGTCAACTATTGGTATCAATATGATCAATTAGAAACATTGATACAAGTTAAAACAGCATCAGCTTACGATTATTTCAACAAATATGATGATTGGAACAAGTTTTACGGATGGCTGATTACAGCATTAGTTAATACTTTAGACGTTTTACCTAACGGTGGTTCCTAAAGGAGTTTTCCATCCGGACGAGCAGAGTTTTTAGGGCAATTGAAATCTCGCACTAAATAGGGTTTCGAGCTTTTCTTCCAATTAAAAAAAAGAACTTTAGTTAATAAAGTCTTGAACATAGAGATTTTGGATGTCGAATGAAAGATTTTGGTCTATCTGATGCAACAAATTAGTGCAGTTAAAAAAGAGCTAACGGCAATAAATTTTAGAAGTTTTTTTTGAAATGCATTAAATATTAATAATCTTAACGACCATTTTTCAAGTACGTAAAGAAGAAAGAAAAAACAATTTATAAATGTTGTCATTTGACGTATGAGTCATCTTAATTAACATATTTTTTTTTTTTTATATTTCGATAAAGTTTATAACAAAGTTTTTTTTTTCAAATATTGTACATGAAAATTAAATAATATTGATTGTTGTTCATTTGCTTAATGCAATTTAGTTAGATATGGTGCTGTCAAGGCATTATGAGAGTGACTCCCACATATCCTGTAACCTTGAAAGTGTATTTCTTATAAATAAAATTTCCTTGAAAATGCAAATAAGTAATAACAACAGCAGCAACAACAACAAATGTAACCACAACAGCGAGAACAGTGTAAATAACAGCAACAACAACAGTGGCAATAATAGCAACAACAAAAACACCAACAAATATGTGCCAATAAAACTTAACTATTAAATGTTAAGATTATTTTGAAGAGATATAAAACCCTTTAAACAGTTTTATTTTTATTTTTTTTTTGGAATAATCTAACAAAATAAACAAAAGTAAAAGCAAATCGAACAAAGCAAAGTTTGCAAGCTGTTGGAGCACAGAAATCACACATGGCCTTGACCCACACGTTGCATTACAATTTAAACAACAAATATGCAGCCAAAGAGAAAACCAACCAACACAGTTATACAGCGAATACCACAAATTCTAAAAAGAATGGAAGTTTCACAATACCTTCAACATACAAACACCCACACCCACACACACACACAAATATATACTGACTGACGGACGGTATTGCCTTGTTTAGTGCCAGACTGAAATGATTTTAGCCAAATGATGCTATAATGCACTGAGAGAAAGAGAGAAACAAATCAAAAGAGATTAACAAAATATTTACAACTTCAAGGTAGTTTATTTATGCTCTTGGCTAGAAAAGCAAATGAAAAATAAGCAAAAACAATTTACTGCAAAAAATTGCATGCTATAAAACAAAAACAAAATATATAGGTGAGAAACATGAAAATAGCAAAAGAAATGTCATTGTCATTGTCTGATTAGATAATGTATATGGCAGCACTTTGCTTGTTTTAATTTACGTAAGGATTTTAAATAAAATTTATTTGATTTTCTTAACAAAAATATAACAAAAATATAATAAAAATTGAGAAAACAAAAAAAAAATTTAGAAAAACTTTTAAAACGATTTTATTTGTTTTAGTAGGTAGTATTATGTGTACGAACATTTTTATTTGGCTGTGCTTGAGCTTATTTGAAATAACAATTAAAAATAAAATTTAATAAGAATGCATTTTAGCATTTGTTGCATAATATTGTATTTTTCACTGAAATGAAAACGTGTTTTAAGATTTTTTACTTTGCGAATAAAATGCCCAATTAGCTTTTATTTATTTAATTATGAACAATAAATAAAATTTCCATTACTTCATCACTGAAATGAATTTTTTTTACTTGTTTACTTTACGGCAGTAAACTTGAAAAAGCATTGACGAACAGGTTGGAAAAAAAATTAAAACTAATTAATAAATATAGAAACTAAAGCAAATCTACTGTATTTAAATGATAATTATAATTATTGCTTTTAATTAAACTAATTTAAAATATTTTTAAAATGAGCAAAAAATTATTAAAACGGCTGGTGGGAGAACGAAAGTAGAATCTCATAAAAATATAGAAAAATCAGAGATGTGGAAGAGTTCAATGTAATTAAACTATTCTCATATATATATAGACAATTTGTACACATAAATATTACTTAATAATAATATAATTATATATTATATATAGCATAAAAAAGATATAATATAGTAATAATGGTAATTACTATGCTTAATGAAAGTAAAAATACCATTTGTGGATGTTCTTGCAAATTGCAGAATGTGTGCTGGGAGAGTATCTATTCAACTTCAAACCCACTATATCTGTAATGAACAAGGCATTTATACTAAAGGTTGCTAAAAATCCAATAAATTTGACTTACATATTCTCTCTATAGATCAAGAATTTGACAACATCAATCGATACATAATCCAAAAGAAAATGTTTGTATTGCACATCAGCAGAAAACTCATTCGACTAATAAAAGCGACTTTGAAAAATAGTAAAAGGAACAATATATACACAGGAACAATGAAGAGAAAGGAATAGCAATCCCGTCCAACAACAAAGATTTACAGCCCTCAACACAGATGCAGTATCCTCGTCAAGACCACTAACTTCAAATATCAGTAGGCAGGACCTAGCCGTCTTGATGTAGGTGATAATACAGCACTAACTGAATAGCAAACACACTACTATACTCAAAGCTTCCTTAAATTGTTTTGGTAGGAGCTGCCATGCCGAGATGACGATTTAGCATCTTCTCCGCAACTTTCTAGTTTTATGCAGGATTCGAATAAGTACACTAGAAAAAGCGTTCCTGGATAATCTGGGAAAAATTTCAAAATGGAGTTATGCCCTATTTTAATGTTTACGAGGTTCTATAGTTAGTTCTATAAAACATTGTTGACTATACCATGGCAAGAAGACGATTGAGTATCTTCTCTGCAACTATATAGCTTATAGACTTCACATGTGTACACAAGGGAAACCTAGGTGGAAATTGCTGAAATGAACTTATACCCTATGTAGATGCTTACGAGGTTAGGCTATATGGTTGATTTTGCGGAAAAGCAAACGATTTCTTAACTGGGATAGGATGGTGTCACAACGGGCCAATAGGGCGACAATCACTGTACTCAAATGTCTTAAAATATGTTGTATGTAGTATGAAAGTGTTATAAAAGTAATATACAAAAAAAATTTTTTTTTAATAACACAACAAAATTTTGTATTTATTTTATTTTTTAAAACATTAAACCCCCGTTAGATATATATAAATTAATTCTTAAAATAATTGGTGATATTTTTTCATTAATGAATACACTAATTTTTGAATCACGAAAAATTTATTTATTTGAAAAAAAGATTTAAAAATAATTAATGAAAAAAAGTATTATTTGATTGAAGATTATATAAAAATTCAATGAGAAGAAACGCAAATAATTTACTTATTTTTTAAATGAAAGAAAAAGGTTATATAACATTTTTTTTTTCAAATAAAAAAAAAGGATTAAAAAAAAAATAATTGATTAATTAATTAGATTTATTGAACAATGTTTTAAATAACAGATCAAACAATTTTAATTAAATAAATTAATAATCCACTATGCCACATATTCCCCTCAATCTGTTACTAAGAGATTTCGATTTAGAATTCAAGAAATAAATATGTATACATAATAAATATAATTTATTTTTTTTTGTTCAGAAAAAAAAAATCATTCATTAACAAGTTTTATAACTCCGCCGAGCAAAAACTAAGGCAGACTTAGAAAACAAAAATGTTAATTATTTGTTTAAACTAAAAATTTAAGAAACTGCTTTCTGTGGACCGAAATTTAAAGATCAAAGGTTTGGTTTTAAAAATAGCAAATCTACATTTTCGAATATTGTTTTAAAAATAATCTTATCTCCATTTGATAATCAACTTGTATGACAGACTAATTTACTTACCACATTTTCTGGTAGCTTATGTCCCGGTAAATATTTCACATTCTCATGAGTGTCGTTGATGATTTCTGTTAGTTTTCTGCCATTGACCACTTCTTCATAAACATACATATTAACGCGATTGTCGAACTCATCCATGTTAGCACAATTCGCGCCTACAATCTTGGCAATCGCAGATCCCCTTCAAGATGCAAGTTAGACATTGAGAAACGATAAAAAAAATCATAGATTTTAGAATCCATTTAAAATTATATAACATGTGGGAGTTGCATGGACTGCAACGTTGCATGCAAGCGTGTATTAACAAAACATAAAAGTGACACCTACCAATTGCCAGAACCGACAATGCACACGCTTAGTTTTTCCATATTACTTTATTTATTAAATCAAAGGTAAAATTTTTGAAATCAAGCGATTAATTCAAATCGTAGCGTAAACTTTTCTTTTGGATTTTATTAATTCACCAAACACGTTCAACACGTACAAAGCAACAACGACGACTGATTGCAACCAGCAAGCAAATTGTCCAATTAGAAAAAATAGCTGGTACTCGCATTAACCAAGATTGCTCTTTGGCTGACTGCTGCGAGGTACAAGAGATTTAATAATCCGTAGAGAGAGAAAGAGAGAGAGAGAGTTTGCTATTTTGTTTTCCGTGCACGTTGGTTGATAAACAGAGTTTTTTTCCGTTTTGGAGGGGTTTGTTTTTTAATTTTATTTTTTTTCTTAATTTTTTGTAATATGTTTTACTATGGAAGCACTTTACATTCTATTGTACTGTTTTTAAACCATAATTATTTATAATCACAAACATTTATGAAACTAATTAAAATTTAGCTACTTAAATTAAGACTAAATACTATACATAAAATATAATACGTAGTTTTGTTTATTTTAAGACTGAAAAAATATAACTCCGACTATCAAATCACTGCGATAAACTTTTGACGTTTGTCTTCAAAGGAATATGTAATACAAAATCTGTGATGCCACCCTATAAGCTTAAAATCTATTCATGAATATAAGATTGGTGTTAATTGACATGTTATTAGCCGTAATTTTTTTTTTCAGAGTTGTAAAAAAACCACATTAAGTTTGATTTGAAACAAATTATAATTTTTAAAATTTGTTCAATTCTTTTTTGGCATACGTTTTCATTGTGTTGTGCACAATATAAATAAAAAAATTGTAAATACTAAAAATTAATTAATTTACAGAAAAGATTTATTAAATTAAATAAAATAAATATTAAAAAGGCAATAATTAACATTTTTATCTCACAATTTATTTATGTATTTAAATTTATTAGTAAATGAATGAAATTTTGCAACATATATCCAATGAATATTCAAAATAAACAGATTTTTGAATTTGGCTGTACTGATACTTAAAACTTAAAAACGTTTCCGAGTAAAAAAAAACTATTAGTTCGAGATGAGACTTTAAGCAACGAGAGTATGAAATTTATAAAATTAGATACAAATGGTATTTTATATTTTGAAATAAGTAAAGAATATCTATTTTTCTCTACTCTTTGTCTATTGTGTAATAATTTACTTGTTTACAATTTAACACACATAAACTGTACAAAAAAGTGAAAACAAATTTGGTAATCGTATATATACTATATCCTTTTAAAACCTCGTTTAATACGAAATATATTTTTGCATGATATATATCCGATATTTCGACAAATAAACGCCACTTTCTAATATTGGTTGATATTTACATTAGGCTAGGTCATATCGGGGATCCAAAGGGAATCCACTTAAACATATTTGCCTATTCTGCTGTAGCATAATGGAAAAACTGAGGGTTTAAAACAACCTGGAACCCTTGGTGAAGCTTAAAATGCTATTTAGTGAAAGGTCTTATAGTTGAATAAGATTCTCAAAGAAAGCGGCCCCTAAAGTAATGAGTCGCCACCGCGCATGATCTGGACAAAGACAAAGAAGATGAGAGATATAAATATATCTACGTGGCATCTAAATGTTTATTTAATAGATAATAAAATATTACTAAAATCATAATATAAACTGCACAGCTGTTCTGTCAAATATATTTATTTGATCACATTGTATCTGTCAGTATATAAACAAATAATTGCACAATACAATATGACTCTTTCTTTGTCTAACAATTAAATAATATGTGACAATGCATCCGCACATTTACACAGGAATTATATATATTTTCTTTAAACGATTTACTGAAGTGTTTAGTGTTTTCATACACTTATACATAGTTTTGTAAATCAGTCTTATAGTTGACCGTGATGTCAATATAAGTTTAATAAATATGAATAAAATTTGTTCATTAAAATATAAATTATAAAATTATTACTGTACATAACACTACTTTGACTATGTGCAAATTTTTCAATTGATTACCATTAAAGTGATTATTAAATTTCTCGCTGGGTAGGTTGCATTGTAACGACAATACGAGTATCTGGCAGCACTAAACCTTAAACATATGTTTGAAAAATAGTTTCAAAACTCGTGCTAAATTTAAATAAGCAAAATAGAAGTGATAAGTAAATAATCCAAATAAATATTGAGAAACTTTCTTTATAATGGTGCTAAGCAATATAAATGAAAATAATTGGGACAGTGATCCAAAATCTTGGTCAAAACCGATAAAGCCGCTCGAAGAGAAATGGAAACTAGTGCCGGCTTTTTTACAGGTTAAAGGATTAGTAAAGCAACACATAGACTCTTTTAATCACTTTGTTAATGTAGACATTAAGAAAATTGTGGAAGCAAATCAAATAGTATTAAGTGATGCAGATCCGTTGTTTTATCTTAAATATCTTGATGTGCGGATTGGCAAACCAGACATTGAAGATGGCTTTAATATAACAAAAAATACAACACCACATGAGTGTCGTTTGCGCGACACCACCTACTCTGCACCCATAACTGTAGATATCGAATATACACGTGGTACGCAGCGTACAGCGCGAAATAATTTACTCATCGGAAGGTTGCCCATCATGTTGCGCTCGTCGAACTGCGTCCTAACTGATAAATCTGAATTTGAGCTGTCGAAAATGAATGAGTGTCCATTAGATCCAGGTGGTTATTTTGTAGTACGTGGTCAGGAAAAAGTAATACTCATACAAGAACAGTTATCATGGAATAAAATGATTACCGAAGAATTCAATGGAGTTGTACAGTGTCAAGTTACTTCCTCCACACACGAAAAGAAATCGCGTACAGTTGTTCTTAGCAAACACAACAAATACTATTTGAAACACAATTCAATGGTGGACGATATACCGATTGTGGTAATTTTTAAAGCAATGGGCATTACTTCAGATCAAGAAATTATGTCACTTATAGGTATGGGAGTGGAAACGCAAAACCGATTTGCACCATCGTTATTTGAAGCTTACCATTTGAAAATTTTTACACAACAAAGAGCTTTAGAATATATGGGTGAGTTGCTAAAATGATAGAATTAATGTGTTCTGCAAACTAACTAAATTATTTCATTTAAGGTTCTAAACTTGCCGTCAAAAGGTTTCAAACTGCTAAGACTGTTCCTCCAGCTGATGAAGCGCGAGAGCTTATAGCAACTACAATTTTAGCACATGTGCCAGTAGAAAATTATAATTTTCAAATTAAATCTGTTTATGTGGCGCTTATGGTGAGGCGTGTAATGGCAGCGGAATTGGATATTACAACTGTAGATGATCGTGATTATTATGGCAATAAACGTTTGGAACTTGCCGGATCCTTAATATCGCTTATGTTTGAGGATTTATTTAAACGTATGAATTGGGAATTAAAAATGATAGCTGACAAAAATATACCCAAAGTAAAGGCTGCCCAATTCGATGTTGTGAAACACATGCGTGCGGCACAAATTACTGTTGGCTTAGAGTCTGCAATTTCATCTGGCAATTGGACTATAAAACGTTTTAAAATGGAGCGTACTGGAGTTACACAAGTGCTTTCACGTTTGAGTTATATATCAGCGTTGGGTATGATGACAAGAGTGAATTCACAATTCGAAAAGACAAGAAAAGTTTCTGGTCCACGTTCACTGCAACCCAGTCAATGGGGTATGCTATGTCCATCAGACACACCTGAAGGTGAAGCTTGTGGTTTGGTAAAGAATTTGGCGCTTATGACACATATAACAACAGAAGTTGATGAAGCACCTGTAATACGTTTAGCGTTTAATGCAGGCGTCGCAGATATACGGTTTGCTGGCGGAGATGCGATTAATAATCCTAGCATGTTTTTAGTATTTATCAATGGTATGTATAAATAAAATTCCTAAATTAACTGATTGTAAATGAAATCAATCTTTTGATTTACAGGCAATATACTCGGTTTGGTTTCGAACTACAAGCGTTTAGTGGAAGTATTTCGTATGATGCGTCGTAAAGGTCAACTGGGTCCTTTCGTTTCTATACACACTTCACACACGCAACGCTGTGTTTATATACACACTGATGGTGGTCGCCTTTGTCGTCCATATATAATAGTAAAATATGGCAATTCAGCAGTTACTCAAAAACATTTAGACGAAATGGAAGGAGGTATACGAAAATTTGAAGATTTTCTACATGATGGCCTCATCGAATACTTAGATGTCAATGAAGAAAATGATTCATTTATTGCCTGGAATGAAGCAGATATAAATGCAGGTACCACGACTCACTTGGAAATTGAGCCATTTACATTACTCGGTGTTTGTGCTGGTCTCGTTCCTTATCCACATCATAATCAAAGTCCACGAAACACCTATCAATGTGCTATGGGTAAACAAGCTATGGGAGTAATCGGCTACAATCAAAAGAATCGTATTG
>NC_051847.1:191226594-191246109 GCF_002237135.1 Teleopsis dalmanni | reverse complement strand
ATAAAGAAAGTTATCATCGTCAAATCAATTCATAGAACATAGATTGTTAAATCAATATTCATGATATTCTTTCGAATACTACATTTTTTTGTTTTAATTATATAAATATTATTACACCTTAATCATGAAATTAACAAAAATAATATAGGAAAGAAGAAAATTTTCACAATGTTCCATAATAACCGAAAGACTAAGTTTTAAAATAAACTCTAGTTGAAAAACACGTGCTATCATAAAATCGTCTAAACCAGTGTTTCACAAATAAAAAGATTCTGTAGATCGAAAAAATATTCTATATGCTTTACATGGACCGGTAGAATATTCAATATAAAGACCGGTACCAATAATTACTCAACTGTTAATGTCGGTAGAGGTAAGAAAACAATATTTTGCGGATCGGTTTAAAAACTCTGTTCTCTTTTGTGGTATTTGATAAAAAATAAAGTTAGTAGTTAAAGGACTTTTAATAATGCTTCATTTAGGATATTGAGTCACTCCAAACCTGATCTATACGAGTATATAAGATAGCGATCAGTGCTCTATACAGTTAAAACAGCTAAATCTTTAAAATGGAAAATATAAACGTATATAAAATAATAGGTACATTCATACAGAAACATAGGTACATTCAACTACGAGAAATCAAATTTTCTTTATTAAATATCTAGAATTATAAATTTGGAAAAGCTTGAAAGTTAGAATTTGTTGTTAATTACAATAGTTGGATCTTATCTTAGATCGTTTTGGTCATAATGCATGTAGACACATTATATCAATTTATAGTACTTTTTTCCCAATTTGTTTTTATGTTTTATGGTCTAAATATCATTCTAAAATAAACAATCTCGCTAATTTTTTCTTTGTATCTAATAACAATCATCTTCAGCTCATAATGCATTTACTAGATTGTTTTATAATATTTTATATATATCTTCAAACAAATTGTCTCAATATATGCTCATAACATGATTATATTATTACTTTGAGTTCGATTGCATCGATGCTTACCTAAATATATCTCCAACATTTCTTTATACATAAGCCATAAAAATATATTTCTCCCAGAATCGCATTCTGGAAGTACTGGATCTAACATATTCTCTAATAATTTTGGTTAGATATACACATAATTTTAAGAAATTAATTAGCGATTAATTGGTTTGTAAGTAATGTTGTTTGAATGACAGAGAGCATTATATAATAATAGAATATTCGATATAAATACATTCAATATAAAATCATTCTAACAAGTAAGGAAGGAAGTAATTGTAATAATTATATATATCTTCATATATATATATATTTTTTTAATCATCTTAATCTATGTAAAAAAGAAAGAAATATTCATTTGCTCTCTATTACGTTACAATACATTTCCTTTATTTGTTTTTTAATGTTTTAATAAATGAAATTCATTAAATAATTTTTATCGATTATTATTTATTATGCTACATAACGATTTCATTTTTTTTGCCATGGTACAAAAACCTAAAAAATGTGGCGGCTATAAAAACAATCAATTTAAAAAAAAGTAGTTACCAATCTAAATAACCTGGTATGTAACAGGCAAGAAACGTCAACCGAGTGTAACGTATCTTGTCTTCCTGTTTTGCTTGTTGTTGTTGTTGTGTTTTCAACATTTTATAATAAACTTTTTATTTAATAACAGTTAACATTAAATTTATGAGTACTCAGTTCAATGATTTTATTGAGTTATATCGGTTAAATGGAAAGTATTTAAAATTTGAAATATATTTTTGTTTTAAATTTTTTTTAATTTAATATTTAATTTTATGAAAATATAAATTTTATGATGTTAAGAAATATTAAAACTGCAGTTTAATTTAATGTAAATCTTTTTGATGGTATATATAAAGCTATACTGTAGTTGTTATTTTTCGGTTTCTCTAAAAAAATTTTTAAAAATTAAAATAAATTGGAAATAAAATTTAAAACTCTTAATTGGAGTTTTTAACTATATAAAAATTAAAATGCAATGTAAAATAAATAATAATATTTAAAAATAATATCAAGTTAAAATTATTTAAATTAACATATTTTTAAAAAAGTAAATATTTCTTTTTAAAAATATAAATATTTTTTTTTAAATAAAAATTGTTATTTGGCAATACTCGAAACAGCTGTATGGTCAGCCAAAAATTCTATTAATTAATATAATATAAAAAAATAAAATTTTTGTTGTTATAGTTTACTACTGTTCGAAAATATCTCTTTATAAAAATATAAATTCTATAACATTTAACCCTTCTATAGGATTCGAAAAGTAATGAAGAAATAACAACTACAAAAATACTTGAGAATACTTAAAATGGCATTGGATGGTCAGCTAAATTTCAATAAATTAATCAAATTTTTGTAGTAGTTTTTTCTTCAGTACTCTTCGAACCCTTCTAGCTTTCTTTGCGTCAAAAAAAAAATTTTTCCTTATAAATTAATTATTTTCTTAAAAATATAAATTTTTTTGAATAAATATATACATATTTTATTTAAATAAAATTTAGGTAAGAAATATGAAAGCTATGTTGAAATTTTACACCACCCGAAATAGCTATATACTGAACTCAAAATATAAACCTAAGTAAAAATTAGTTTTTATAACTTAATTTGTTTACTATCTACTTTTCTCTTTCAAAACTTAGAATTTAGTAAAAATATAACTAAAAAAGAATTTTAATACAAAATGCTTTTCAAGCGCTATGTCCATGATTAAGCTATTATATATCAAATTAACTCATATGACTGCGTACTTTCTAGTTATTAGAAAAAACTAACCTATGAATTTAAATTGAATTTTTAAAATTTATTTAAAATAATTAGCTATTAAAATAATATTAATAATCGAAAAAAAATTTTAAATTTCATTATAAATTTTTTTCATTACAAAAAAGTTTTTTTCATTTTTCATTTCTTTTTTTTTTTTTGGCAATATCACAACTTCTTTAGGTTAAGTTGTTCATTAACTTATGGTCAAAAGTAAATTTATTATAAATTAAATTGGCAGCAACTGGCTGCTCAATATATAGATTTATAAATTTAAAAAAATTTTTTTTTCCATTTTTCTTGGTTTCTTATTCATTGAACGCATTTTAAAAACGCAATTAAACGCATTTTTTCACGTCTCACTTGCAAAAACCCAACACATCCACATCCACATCGATCCATCCATCCATCAATTATAATTTCATTTTCAACTATTTTTGGCCATATTCACCACTAAATGCTCTACGTGTTGCATTATTTGTTGAAGTTGTAAATTTGAATCGCGTCTCAGTCTAATTTCAATTTAGCGCACATATTCGTTTATATTGAAAAGGAAAGTTTATATTTCTTAACGATTTTGTAATTGGTTTCGTTTTCAATGCGAATAATTATCACTGATTAACACTTGGTCAGGGTTGCCAAATAAATTTACAAATTCATTTACGTATGTTAACATTTTTCAATACACATTTGTATGCTAAAATGCTTCTTAAGAAATATATCTAAATAAATTATTTTATGCCAAGTTGATGCCAACTTTTTAACTACTACTACAGAGCTTAATATATATATAAATGTATATATTTCTTTTTGAAATTCTTAAAAAATAAAATAAATAAATAAGTCCGTACTTGGAAATAGTGCTAATTTTTATTAACATAACATAGCATAACATAGTAACACACGTGTTATTTTCATAACAATTAACCATGCTTCAGGCATTCGATAAATATTTTTGAAATTGATATTGGTGATGATGATGATTTATTAATGATGAAACGTACAAAATTATCTTTCAAATAACGTTTGAAGTGAAGTAAAAAATATTTTAATGTTACTAACAACTGTTTAGTTGTTAAAAAGCGATCGTTTGGGAAGTATTTTTTTATAAATATGAAATGATTCAATTTTTTACAAAAATATATTTTATGCTTTTTTTCTTATATTTATTCAATTCAGTTTATTTGATTTTTTTATTTCAAAAATACCGATATACAAATTTATCTTTATTGATTTTATTGAACAGAAACGCTATCAATATTTGTAAAATTAATATGTAAAATAAAAAAGGTTTCAATGTTACTAACAACTATTTAGTTGTAAAAAATGCAATTGATTAGAAAGTATTTTCGTAAATATAAATGATTCAATATTTACAAAAAATATATTTTATTTTAATTTTTTTTTTATATTTAATTTAGTTTTTCTTTCAATTTTTTAGTTAAAAAATATTGATGTGCAGATTTATCTTTATTGATTTCTTGATTAGACTTACATCAGACTGGAAGTTTGAAGCATTTATTGTTTAAAACGAAAAATTTTGACATTAAATATTTCTTTAAAATATTTGCAATCATTTTAAACTAGATGTAATGAATTTTTTCAATTCAATATTTCATATTAACTTCAAATGAGTTAAAAAACTCTTCTATTAATGATTCAGTGTTTTTAAAATATCATAGTATAGGTAATAGGTAAGGTAGGGATTAATAATTTTAATTGGAGTAACTTTGGTGTAAAAATATTCAAAGATATGTAATCGTTTTAGGTTTTCTAAATCTTTTGTGAACTGTAATTTAGCAGACAAGATCTGTAGAGCAAAAATATGTTTAATAGATTTCCATGTATCTATATCTACTAAGTTCTTTGATAAGTTCTTGGAATGCTATCTATTTGTTAATAATAAAACTAAACCTTTCGACACTATTTTCTTATTTTATCATTCATAAAAACGTAGCGAAAACTTTCTTTTGACTTGTTAATTTATTCCTTGTTTACAAGATATTTGAGGTTTACGTGTCAGTGTATTTTTTAACAGTGGAAAAATTAAACATGATGTGATTATATTTTTTTTGTAAGAGAATATTAATACCGAAATGATAAATATGTTAGTTAAAGCAGCTCGTTGCAAACAAAAAGATTTATAGATGAGCTGATTTGTTCTATAAGTGGTTCTATAAATCTACAAATCAAAAATGAGTTAACATCAGAAATTGTCGTAAGAATATAGATTTGGCTGTATTTGCTTTAGTTGTTTTTTTTTTTTTAAGTTTTTGTTGGTAGATCCTGTTGGTAGAACAGGATCAGAATTAGAAAATATTAGAAAAATTAAATAAAACTATTTTTTTTCCTTTCCTAACATAGAAACGAATAGAATAATCTAAAATTATATAAATTTAATTATCGAAATAAATTCTTCAAACATTTTTAACAGTATTTAATTATCATTAAAACTTTTTAAAGCCATTGTGTTAAAAAATTCAACTAAAAGAATTCGGCATACAGTAGAAAAAAATTATTTTTCATCAAGAGAATGTATGCAGTTACTATCACATCCTTATAAATTTCCACTACAATTAATGAATTATCATAAGATTATTGTGGCTGAAGATATAGTAGCTGTAATAGATTTAACTCCATCTGAGTTCTGTTTTTTGTTCGAAAAGTATTTCTATTAAACGAAGATTTTATAACTGCAATAGGTTTAACTCCATCTGACTTCTGTTTTTTGATAGAAAAGTACTTCTATTAAATGAATATATTATAACTGCAATAGGATTAACTCCATCTGACTTCTGTTTTTTGGTCGAAAAGTATTTCTATCAAATGAATATATTGCAACTGCCATAGGGGCTTATATTTTATACCTTTGTAGAATTACTACAACAATTTCACGCATTTAAATTGGGTAAATTTTACTTTTACTTTAGTCATATTTACAGTTAAAAATTCATTTTCCAAAAACACCTTATCTATAAAATCTACAGTTGACATTTGTAAAACTTAAAATCTTTTAATTAACGACTTTCTTTGCCAAGGTAATAAAAAAAGTTAAATTCTATATACTTTCTGTTTGACCTTAATTTTTTTGTAGTTTTGTTTATTTATTTGAGTAAAGTATTTAATGTGTTTTCTGACTAACTTAGATTTCTTATTATTTGAACAATTTTATTGCCGTCAAACACTTTCGGTTTTAAACAAATTTATTGCATTTATGAATTATTAATGAGGTAGCCCTTTCAAAGCGATAAATTTGATTTTTGAAAGAAACTCAATAATCAAAATTTTGTATATTCCGATAAACTATAAACAAAATTGATTTAATCATATCCCATAGCAGAAGTAAACAGAAAGGAAAACCCAAACATTTTTACAATAAGTGCTCGTTAATATTTTGATATGTCAACAAAATCTTTACTCGGATTTCATTTCGAAACTTTATTAATTTTTACATCCCATGAATAAGATAACAGCAATCCCACGTGTTACAACTTATTTGCTTAACAAATGAGACTAGTCAGACAGTCAGCTTAGACGGGCTGACTCGGGCTGACTGCTGCTGCGATAATTCAGTCAATAAGAATTCGTGTGCGGCAAATTAACAATTTAAAATTTAAATCGAAAAGTGGTAATAAAAATGTTGTACAATAATTATGTGTATCTTCAATATTGACAGCGAAACATTGCGATGAACATCTTTGATGTTTCGGAAACATGAAATGCATAGCCCGGTATTATGCCTACTTTTCAACTCGCAGAGTTAATGGGCGACCAAGGGCGTCACTTACGCAGTTGCCTTTCAGCAAAGTTGTCAAATAACACATGCAACTCACAGCATCCATTGCTTGCTGATATGCTTGCAACAAGTTTTTCATTATTGTTTTTGTTTTTTTTGTTTTCGTTTTCATTTTTAGTCCAACAATATTTATGTAGGGTTTTTCACATGGAAGAAGCCATTTTGAATATACAATGTTTTTATAAGATTAAATTTTTTCTGCTCCAACCAACCAATCTTTTGTAATTATTATAATTATTTCTGTTGTAATATCTTTCGGCATTGCTGGCATTCCTTCAGAGTTTCACTGTTGCACTTGTTATTAACATTAGTGCTGCTTGGAGTGTAATAGCGGATGCAAGGACGACTTACCTTTATCACGATATAAAGATTTTTTCCCCATTTTTTTTTATCGTTTCTTATAAACAAAAGATAATTTTCGAATTCCCTGTGGTGAGTTTTCAAGTTTTTGCTTTGCTTACGTGAGTATCGGCATGCATTCGTGAAGCTGTGCAGTTACTTTTCATCTCATTTGGTATATTTCGGACAAATCACTTAAATCCAAGCTTAATACCTGTTCTTTAGGTAAAAGAGAAAACAAAAAATAATATATACTGTCAGTTATAAAAATATTAAAATTGAAGTTTATCTTACTTAATAAAAGCGGTTACTTTTTTAGATTTAAGTTTTATTTTGTGCAGTTTTCAAGCATAAAATGTATATGTTAACATATGTATGCAATATTATGACTGCTTGGCAGCAATTTATTCGATCATGATTATGCATGGTTTCATCTATATCGTTTTGTTCATAGGATGGGTAAATACTTCATATACTAATAGTACATCTATTAGTCATATACTAATAGATTAAATTAATTACCATAAGTTTTACTAAAAGAGATATAGTGTAAAAATAAAAAATAAACATCTCAAAGAATATTTATTACCTCAAAAAATATTATATGAAACATAATTAGGTTTTTAAAGGGTTTCATTGTAATTGTTTTATCATCACTTTCATCAAAAATAACAAATACTGACTTAAATGCTTATTATCAAGAATAAAACTTCCATTTTGAAATATGCACTTAATACAATAAAAATTTCCGATACTTGAGATTATGTGATCCAGAACTTAGTATAAAAAGGGTGTAAAGTCTTCGTTTATAATATGAATCGAACTAAGTTATAGGAAAAATAATGATGTCGTTCAGTGAATAATTTACATATTTAATTTGCTTTTTAATATTTTACTCCAATTTAGGTGAAATGCGGGTTCCAACTCAATGCCTTTCAAAATCCTATTCACTTCCATTTGCAATCATAAATTTCTATTGTTGCTCGTACTTAGCTTATCCAAGTACATATATCCATATTGGATATTATATGGGGCCAGCAATGATGCGCAAGATTTTTTGGAGACATTTCTTTTAAAATTTTGAAGAAAGTAACATGACGAGATTTCATGGTACTTTCGCATGTTACAACATTAAATGGAATTTCCTTTATTTTTGCATTAATTATAAGAATAATTATTTTGAAATTTTTATATTGTTAACTTAATTAAAAATATTTAAATTAATTAATAAGCCTTCTGAATTAGAAAATCTGTTCCGACTCCACCTAGAAGCAAACAAGACTTCCAATCGCATTCTCTGTGAATGCCCAGTCTTGATTTGGGCCAGGAGGAGGTCACTGAATCGAGAACTGCTTTCCCCCCTTTTGAAATTAGGAGGTCCTCAACGAAAGCCGAAATGTCTTCTGTTCGGTTAGTGTCTGTTGCAGCACAAAAGATCAAATATGGTCGCGGCGTTCTCTTCCGTTGGGAGCTGGTACCCTGTTTATTTCTATTCTATTGTATTGTATTCTAATGTTATAAATAAAATATATTTTTTACATTATTTAAATTAATGTAAACGAAAAAGTGATCTAAATTCTGACAAAAAAAAAATACTGTAAAAAACTGATTATTTTTAAAATATTTTAAAGTAAAATATATTAAATAGAATAATAGAATATCTTAGATATTTACTATGTTATATTTTTTTAATGCAAACAATTTTTTCTTTTAATATATTTTTTAAAATCCTTGATCTGGTTTCGTGACATTTTATCTAAACGCATTAAATGAAATAAATTTTAATTTTCTTTGCTTTGAAAACTAACAATTCAATGTCAACGCATCTTTTAAGGTGTTGTAATCATTGTGTTACTTTGTGGCACACATGTTTTTTTCTTTATTTATTTATTTTTTTTTTAATAATGTAATTAAATACACATAAATAGATATATCTGCATTTGTAAAATATCTAATGCACCATATACATGGTGTTAATAAGTATATCGTATATATGTGTGAACAAATAAGTTAGTTGCATCGAATATCTACCAAATGCAGGTCACATTATAAATATTTACATTAATGCTTACAAGCAAGCACAGCAAATATAAATGCAGCCACTGCTATTCTCTGACTGCTGCCGTTTCGTTGAGCTGTTAAAACTATTATTGCTGTTAATGTTAATGTAAATGCTGTAAATGAGTCTGTTGTTGGCAGCGATGTTGTTATTTTGGGTGTTTGGTATGTTTACATTTGTGAGTAGCAGCAGCAGCAGCAGCAGCAGTGACAGTAATAGTAATCTGCATTTAAATGCTGTTTTGAAATTTTCATTTAAATTTACTTTTTGATATCTTGAGGTGTTTTTATTTTTTATACATCAAATACAAATAAGCAAATTATAAATACAAGAAATTACATAATTTGTAAGTTAATAGATAAAAATGCATGTAGCTTTGACAAATAAACTTGTGTAATATAAGCTTTATTTTTGTTGACAACTTATATCAACTGAAGAGCAACATTAAGCAAGGCAAATCAATTCCATTTACATTAACATTAAAGTAGGTGCAAATTAAGTTAGTTAAATAAATACAGCTTAAAAATAATGTTTGTACTTTTTGTGATGAAATAATTTAAAATAATTTCTGTCGATTTAATTTTAAATAATTTAACATAACAATACTCGCAATTATGTTAAGCTATTTTCTATAGTTAGAGTAAGGAATTACATATTTAAAATATTCTGTCTTGCAACATTATTCTAATTTGAAGTAAAATTAAGTAAGCACGTCACCTAATATTACTGGCGGAATTGAATGCTTCTCTTTTGACTTCGACTTTGACTTCTGACAATAGCAGCATCAGTAATGAAAAAATATTAAAGTCAATTAAGTTAATACATTTTTAATAATTTTTAAAGTTTAAATCAATTTGACG
Organism: Teleopsis dalmanni; assembly: GCF_002237135.1. Lineage (NCBI taxonomy): Eukaryota > Metazoa > Arthropoda > Insecta > Diptera > Diopsidae > Teleopsis > Teleopsis dalmanni. Next base: position 191,236,274 of record NC_051847.1, on the reverse strand, counting down.
GTTAAGGCATGCGCAACAAACAGTGGCTATTAGTAGTAATGGCCGTAGTGTGTCATCACTAAATCGGTTAACAATAGTTTAGATATAGTGACAACACAATACATATGCTAAAATGTTAGTATAGTAACACCAAAGTTGCCTTAGAATCAAGGTTACCAATGAGTGAATATTGACATTATGTACTTCTGTACAATATTGACATCATGCATGTACAATGTTATTTAGAATTACCTTGCAGCGTTTATGTTTTGTGGCAATTTCAGTCTTTTTTTTATATTTTTTTGCATATCTACATCTGAGTTGCTAATTCACGCACAAGTGCAATGCGGCAATTTTAATTTTCCAATTACTTTACATTATCACTGCTGATTCTGTCAGTCACAACTTCTGGTACATAACCAAAAATCGTCAATTTGTTACTGGTTGACTGCTCCGCTTTGGTTTTACTTGGTTCAACTTGGTCGCGAGCCACAAATCACTTGCCACAAACCCGTTGAATTTGTTTTGTTCGCTGATTACTGCAATTGAAAGTTGTTAAGTTGTTCAAAGTGTTTTTTTATCTTTTGTTTTTTTGTTGGATTTTAAAATTTGTTGCAATTATAAACTTTTAAAAATTAAGCACTTATAAACGCCTATTTTCTTGTTTCGTTGCCAGCAGAATTTTATATATTTTCTTTTAACGTTTATTGCTGCCGGTCGGCAAATAATTACGTATTTTGATTGATAATTTTAATTTTAACTTTCTTAAATTTTAAAACTAATTTTAATTAATTTATAAAATTAATTTTTTTTTTGTTTTTTTACAGCAAAATAAAAATACAAAATCGAAATGTTCAAATTTAAACTGCCGCAAATATAGTTCAGTTCACACACAACAACCGGCTGGACCCGTTAGAGAAATACAAATAGATCCTTATATAATACTTGATGATGAGCTGAAATATTTTTATGATGATGTCAGAGATGTAAGTATAATTAATATTTTTAATCGTTTATATATTTACTTTTTATTAAAAGAAAAAGCATGTTTATTATAATATATATTATTTATAATACATATTAGATAAAATATATATTATTTATAATATTTATTATTTATAATAGATTTTATTAATAATATTTATTATTTATAATCTATAATATAAAAAAAAAAGTTATATTAAAAACAGAAGTCAGCTATAGGAAAACGTTATTAACATTGAAACTGTTCATTTAATTTATATTTATAATTTCCTAAGCAGATATTCATATATTCATAAATATAATTTATCTTCTGTGTTGTTTATTTTATTACATTTTTTCATTTTAATATATTATATGCGAATATATTTATGCGAACTTGAGCACTGACTGCATGAGTAAGTAATTATTTGTTCGTTTTTACGTACTGTTACCTGGTACGCCGGCTTTTGTTCATTTTAAAGAATATATTTCAGCTAACTTAAGCAGTGACTGCATATAAAATCTTGGTTTTTTCAATACTGTTAGCTGGTACGTTAACTTTTATTTATTTCAAGAAATTTATTGCAGTTCACTTGAGTACTGACTGCGTGAATGAGTTAATTGATGAGATTTAATGAAAGATTGAAATAAATTATATTTAGTAAACCGATTCATAATGCATATGAATTTACGTTAATTGCTTTAGTCAATGTTGTTTAGAATTATAGGGAGTATAGGGAGTATGGAGTATCATACATAATATTATATGCATACAGGTTAGACTAGATAATTCTGTCCATCCATAAGTCACGCATAGATTTAGTGATACTAGATAGAGTAAACCCTTCTGTGCATTAATTATCTAAATAAGCAAAGTTTTAAGTAAGTTATATGCATTAATTTTTATATCACAACAAACAACATCCTTTATTTTCAACTCTTAATATTTGTTATTGATTTTACATAGTATACCGAAAATATTTATAAAATAATTAAAATATCAATTAATTTTATAGCTTTTATACTAGATACTTGAAAAGCAGTGAAAAGTTTATGAAACCGTATATGCCTTTAAAGCCTTTATTTTAATGCTGTTGTGATTTTAATATTATCTTAAAAATCAGAGAAGCAATAACAATAAAAACCATAATTTAAAAAAATACAAAAATAAAAATAATAAACTGATGAAATAATTCGCAAAATGTACTGACGATACAATATCTTTCATATTCAATTTCGAATAATTTTATTGTTTTTTTTTTGTAGTGATTTAAAAATATAAAATTTTTTATAGCTACATTTACAATAAGCAGCTTTTACACTTACTGCCATTACTATAAAGATATTAACCAGATGCACTTTACATTCTACTAATAGTTTCACTTAATTTACGACAATTTTTAATTATTTATTAATTGGCAATCAAATATAATAATAATTTGAAATAATAACATATTGAATTGATGTTTTTAAAAGTCAAATTTAACGAAAGAAATTTTTTTGAATAGAAAGGTTTGAACATTAATAATTTACTATAATAATTAAATTTTTGATTAATGAAAATTCCTTGACTAACCATATTGCTATTTCAAGTACTACTAAAATTATAATCACTAATTATTCCATTATTAGTGATCTTTGTAAATATTTGTTGGTTTTATTATCTGTCCGTAAACAATTTCAAAGGCCACCCATGATTGGTCTGTATGGACTAGTGTAAGACTACTCCAAATTCAGGATTAAAACCTTAGAACCTTCAAAACTTTATTCAAAGCAAGACAATTAGTTCACCCTTAAAACATCCGCATGTAAAACGTCTTAACAGTCTAGTTTCGGATTGGTTATATAGTCCGTTATTGTTCTTTTAGATTGTTTCGACTTCATGCAAGAAAATAGCATTTATATATCGTTTGATTTTATACAAAATTTTTATTAAAGTGATTATCATTTAAAAGCAGTCCAGTTAATTGGGGATATCTATTATTAATATAATCCATATATTATTTTATTTATATTATATATTAATTTTAATTGCAAATTATTAGATGCAATAAGTTATATTATTTTAAAAAAATCCAAAACTATATTTACTAACCCAATTAAATCATTCATACAAAATATCTCATTGAATTTATATTAATTATAAAGTAAAAGCTGTCATTTCACATCTACATAAATAAAGTATACCCATAAGTTACTTCAAACAAAACTAACAAAATTGTTTGAAAAGGTGTGCGCTTGAAAAATAAAAAAGAATAAAGTTAGTGCTGCTTAACTGCACTTAAAAAATAATCAAATAAAAAAGAGATACAATTTCTGTAGGTTGAGATCACTTATAGCTCTGTTAGCTCGAGATACCAAATTAGTGTTTTTAAATGCATTAAATGACAGTACATGTTGCTTATGACATTGTAGAGAATTTGGACCTTAAGTAGAGCTTCTTTAAGAAGTCATTACATTTATACTTAGACGTACTATTCTTCACCAACAAACACCTGAAAATTAGTTATTTATATTCTCTAATATTGAAATATTTTTTTTTTGTTAATTGTTTCATTTCATTTTGAAATATATTGGGGCAAAGCTTGTAAATAAATATTGCATTAATTTATATGTATTGTTCTATATGCTCTATTGTCCATATTTTTTCTATATATGCTTGTGCGGATATAACGCATATAATTATGTGTAATATTTTCCATATAAAACTTAAGCGCATACGTATCCGCGCTAAATATAAAACACGGTTAATGCTAATGAGCTAAATGTTAATTTATATAAAGAGAAACCTGCAGTTTTGAACCTTATGCTTACCTAAACAGATAGAAATATTTACATAGTATTTGAATCAGTATAATATTTTTGTTATTATCAATATTTTAGTAAGTTTCTTCAACAATTATAAGTATCTAAAAAAAAACTTTGCATCAAAGAACTATACGACTAAACATTAGTATTATACTACTTTTACATATTATTTTCTAATTCATAAATTCATAAATATTTAAATTCATTGGAATATGTGAATATGCTTTTAGAGATACATTTTATTGATTTAATTAATGTCCTTCATATATAGTAATATAAAAATTCAATATTAAAATCAACGATGCGCTTGTTTAAATATAATATAATTGAAATTATATTTATGCAATTAATTATGATCCTATCAAAAATAGACAACGGCGTGATCAATGTCATAGTTTCTCATATGGGTATTCCTAAAAATATTTGGCATTTATTTGTTTATTAAACTTAAATAAACGTAAAATCTTTTCTATATCAATATAATTTAATGTTAGTTATAACCTTGAATTTTAAGTCAATGTAAAGTCTAAAATGCTTTGATTTCAATTTATCCGTGAAATGATGATAATTTCATTGTTATTGATTATACTACCACATATTACTAAACATACTCGGTCGCGCTACACGGTTTTAACATACATCAATGAAAATTCTACACATTAAATAGCAATTATAGAAATGCTTTAATTTGTTTTAAATTAGTTGAAATATATACATTTTTAAATGATTTTAAAAAATTACTTTATTTTTAATAAATTTTAACACATTTTGCAGCTTCTTCAACAAGGCACACGTCAACCCGAACTTGATAAAATAGCGTCGTATTACTTTGATGGACAAGGCAAAGCACTGAGGCCCATGGTAACAATGCTTATGGCCAAAGCGATAAACTATCATTTAAATAAAGAATCAAGGTAAGCATAGCACTTTGTATGTACTATATATATATCTATTTGCTGCTGTTTATTTTATATTTTTACAATAAATAATTCATACACACATTTTATTTGTAAACAAACTGAAGGAAACTAAAATTAACAAAACCAACCCAGAAAAATAAAAAAATAAAATAAAAAAAATCACTCAAAAATTCAACTATTAAATAAACTTTATGAAATTTACAATAAACATTTTTATGCTAAAAATTATTTGCACAAGACATTATTTTTAATTTCTGTAAAATTTACTGCCGCAATAAATTGATTAACACAAGCCTGCAACTCTTCAACTCTTGTAATCAAACACCAAAAATTTATTTAATTTTTTTTATTTAGATGTTACTTAACAATAGTCATAAATCCGCTTAAATAAAAAAAATGAACTTCATTAAGACATATATTTTCAAAATTTATTTTTATCACTATGTATATATAGTCAGTCAGTCCGCTAGTATTATGTGTAATTACAATTTAACTTAATTTAAGAAAAACAAAATTTTTTAAAAATACCATATTTAATACTTTTGTATCTTTTTTGCAGCCTTTTGGTACACAAACAACGACAAATTGCGCTTTTTTCTGAAATGGTGCACTCTGCCAGTTTGGTGCATGATGATGTTATCGATCAATCTGATTTCCGGCGTGGTAAGCCCAGTGTTAACGCGCTGTGGAATCATAAAAAGGTAAGATTAATTTACAAAGATTACGCGCACTACTGTGAACCTTCTCTGGGTTCATGGTTCTTATGTGGTCATCTGCTCATAGTTTGTGGTCCGCTGACTTTAGTAGTTCTAGTTTTAATTAAGTTGAGATGTAAAAGCTATTTAAATGCTTTAGTAATTTAATATTTTGAGTTACTCACTGGGCACAAATGCGACCTTTTGAGGTTGCAATTGTGGTAATAAATTCTATTTATGTAAGTAAATGCAAGTCTTAGTAGCTTCATGGTTGATTAACCACGATAGTTGTTGGTTTAAATATGCTTTGAAATATTTCTAAATATCTTTATTTAGAAATATTTTATGTTTAATAAAAATAATAAATTAATGTTCTGTGAAGAGATTAAGTTAAAAATTTTTAATAATTATACTAAAATGGGAAGCTTCGGTTGTTATAATATAACCATAAATTTTTTTTAGTTTATGGTAATTCACTCTTTCTTTACTTCAAATTTATCTTCTTGAAAGTCAAGTTACAAGGTGATCAAATTAAACTGCAATGCGATTTTTCAATTTTTTGGTAAAACGGCAGAAAATGAATATTGCAAACTATATAATTTTTGCGATATCTGAATAGAATTAGGAACTATGGAACTATGGAAAGATGTTCTTGAGCAGATGCTTTGTCTGTTTTAGTATTGAAAAAAGACAAAGTATTATGCAAAATGTTCCATACGGGAAGATTATACAGCTTGTGTCGGGTGTTCAAGCACTGAAGTGATCACTCATTTATTTTTGCATACAAAAAACTCTGGTGTTTCAAAAAGCCCTGAACCTTTGGCAAAACCTAAAAATCGGCCCTGCATACGTGCTTACGTTGGGCAGTAACTGAGAAGAAGTGATTCACTTTCATTATCCTCTTCACAGTTGTAATAGGATTGTTTAAATGGAGGATTTAATTTTCTAGTATAGTTCCATAATCTCCTGTGACCTGTCAAGAAACTTATCACAGGATTTATATTCCTATAGGCCAACTCAATGAGAGTACTGGATTTTTTCTTAATAGAACGTGGCTAAGTTTTGTAAAGATGCCTACATCTGCTAGATGATTTCCATCTTTTATTAAATTTTTGAGGCGAATAATTTTATTTCATTTTTAATAATTTTCATTTTAATTTTAATTCGTTTTAAATTAAATCCTTTTTGTGTTTAAACCTTTGCTGCTATTGGAAATTCATTTTTTGTTAAAATAAAAGATTTATTTATGATAAAATAAATATTTATTTATAATAAAATAAATATTTATTTATAATAAAAAATGTGTTGTTGTTCTTTTAAAAATTTAAAAATTTTATATAGCAATTTTCATTTCAAAATTAATTAAATAAGTGAGAACTCACACCGATAAATAATGAACTTAATGTGTGAATATGTTTTAAATACTTAATTGCATTGCATAGTGCAGTAGATTACTACACTGCAACATTTTTTAAAAGTTAAAATATTTAAAACATTTTTTAAACATTTTACTTAAATTGTTTTTTATTTTTCACTAAATTAATAAAAATTTGAGGTTTCGCAATTTTATATTCCATTCAGTTGCGCGCTCCTGTGTCGTCTTAATTGAGATTTATTACAGCTACGTTTTTAGCTACTGGGTATTGACGGTCTCTTGACAATCGCGAGTAAATCCAATATTTACAGTTTCATGTAGATTAACAGAGTAGAGTATTAAAAGCACAGTTGCTGCATTAAAATTTTACTATTATTTTTATAATATTCACAACATAAATTAATTAAGTTCAACAGTTTCGTAATGTAAATGTAAAGTATTTTGTGGTTATGAGTCATTAAAGTTGGATGTGTTCCTGTGATTTTGCGCTGCACAAAGTCTTTAAATGCATTTTTATGAGTCACATACAGGCATATGAGATTACTTTGATTTCGCACTTAAATCATAACATTTATAACATTTATAAACTTTTTTACAATTAAAAAAAAAATTTGATTTAATCTTATATTTGTTTTTTATTTTTTTTTTTTAACAGGTCACAATGGCTGGAGATTACATATTGTCAGTTGCTTCTATTATGATTGCACGTTTGAAAAGTAATGATGTGACCATAATATTAAGTAAAGTAAGTTCTTTGTTTTTTGTTAAATGTGAAATAAACACTATATATCTATTTTTTAATCATATGATAATTTCTAAAAGTTTGCGCATAGCTTGACATAAAATTACGAATATACAAATAAACTTCAAAGATAGGCAGACAGACGTACGTGCAAAAATTAGTTATGAATTTTTAGTTTGCGAATGAGAGGGATAAATTGTAAATTCCCTATTTTGTGGTTTTTACAATATTTAGGTATATGTCTACTATATAATTAAACATGTGATTTTTATGTATTTACTGATATAATTCACGAAAGACTTCACTTTGTCAAATAACTGGGAAATACATGAATTTGTTTAACATTTTAATGAATGAGTTTTGCATTTTATCATATCTAATTCTATAAGTATTTTCCAATTATAAGTCAATGAACTTTATTAAGACTTATAATATTTAATAAACTTACGAAAAAAATCATTTATATTACAAATTGTAATATAAGCGGTTTATAATTTAGTCGTAACTTATCTTCTTTTATTTTTTATAACTATTGCCTCAAGTAGTTAAATGCCTTGTAGGCTTTGAATAATGTAATAAGTTTTGATTTATGTTTTTAATTTTGCTTTTTTTAAATTTACAACTTTTAATTAATTAATATTTATTAAATATTCATTATACAGATTTAACATTTGGTTAATAAAATTTTAATTTAGTTTGGTTAGTTGTGTAATGTTTTTCTTCTGATTTCTTAAATACAATTTGCACTGACTTTTAATCAATATTTGAAAGTAGTTTTTAAATGTTTAACAAATTGCATATTTCAATAAATCACAGAATACAATAAAAGTATGATGGAAGCAATATTTAGTAGTTAATCGTACTAATAAACATTATTCTCACAACAATAAATACACTATTCTCATCAATAAATATATATTTTGTCGATTTAAATTTGCCACTGGATTGAGACACGAATGGATATTATAGTTCTTTTTTTTTGTTTTTGGTATTGTGAAATATTTAGAAATATCTGTTATAATAAAAAAGCAGATATATTTATAGTAAAATCACTATTAAGTTAAAAAATGTAAATAGAGCACAGTTGCTCAAATGACCTCGGATAATGTTATCTTATAGACTGTCCGAAAAAGTGAATCTATTACTAGACAATAAATTGAAAATACATTTTACTCATTTGTTTGAAAATATTATCAATAAACCCAATATGTTTAGAATAAATACAGATATGTATTCAATTCTTTAATATATTTTCCATAAGAAAGCGATCCGTTCCTAATTAGGAGTTCATAAAGAAAGAATCTTCATTCGAATTCTAATAATGTTCAAAACAGTATTAAATTTCTTAGCACAAACGATTAATATGATTGCTAGTATTAAAATGTATAGAGAAAACAATTATGATAGTTGAAGAATTTCGAAAGTAACAAAAATATTAATTAAAAAATATTTGACTATGCTAGCCAAATGTTGTCATAGAAAATAACCAGAAATCAGGAAAAATCTATCGATATTTAAACGTATTGAGTTTCAACTGTTCATCTGCAATAGTGTAAAGAAACATTATACGACACATAAATTCTAGAAGGAATTTTAATTTATAGAACACTTGTAAAAGCAAAAATCAAAGATAGGTTAAAAGTCTCAACGACGCATTCAAGGCAGTATAAAATGGACTAAATAGGGAGTTTTTAGACTCTTTTTTGACATGACACTGCAGGTTAAGATATCATCTCAACAAAATTGACTTTTCAGAGACCAATATCTGTTGCTTCAGTGGAACGAATGTTGAAAGGTATGAGCATATTGGTAGTAGACACGTTCATCAAAGAAATAATATTGTTACACCAAACAAAATTTATGAAATAAAATTAATTAATTAAGGTATTAACGTTTAATAAAATTATCGATTAAAATAATTTTAGTCTATCATAATAGACCAAATGACTCAATGATAATTGATGGTTGGATTTTGATGTTAATATAGCTTTCATTTCTTTTATTTAGATAGAACAAAAGAGCCATTTTGAAATGAGATTTAAGATTCTTTTTCTTAAACTCAACTGCACGTTTAATAGAGATAATTCTTTTAACATTTTTGGAGATATATTTGTAATGCTCCCCAAAAATCATTAGGTTGTAGGCTTCTATAATGGAATTTGTTAATTAGAGATAGTTTTAAATTTTCTTTTTTTTTA
>NC_051847.1:191215606-191226494 GCF_002237135.1 Teleopsis dalmanni | reverse complement strand
TATGCAACCTTAGTAGTTTTGGCAGTATAAACTGTGCACGGCGTGCAAATATTTAAAGACAACTTAGTTAGATACTTAAATATATAACTCTTTGTATCCTTTTCATTCTTATTGCTTTCTTACAAATATTGTTAAAAATAACTATAATAAAGCTTAAAGCTGAAAGTGCCAAATCTGAATTTATTAAATTTAACTAAAATAAAAATTTAACTAAAAAAAATTTTTTAACACTTATCTCATAAAAACTGTCAAACAAAAATACTTCATTTACATTTATGTTTTCCAAAATTTATTTAAAACAAAAAATCAAAAAAAAAAAAAAATAAACAAAAAAAAAATACTATTTACTAAGAGTTTCTTCTTCTTTTACAAAATTTTGTAGATTTTTAAAAATTTCTTTATTTACATAATTTTAGCTTACAAGTCACAAATTTCCATTAATAAATACGTTATATGGTTTTGGTAAATTCCGCATTGTTGCTTGTGAATAGATACATTAAATGTGAATAATCTTAGCACTTGTGGCCTCTTGTTCGTTATGAATTCCTTCAATTAGGGAATTAAATTCTACTAATATTGTTCAAAAACGTGATCGAAATTTTTAGTTCATAAAATATTTACGGGAGTTTTGGGTGGTTATAAAAAAAAACCATGTCGTATACATTATACATACATACTTAGATAAAAACAGCAAAAGTAAAAATAAAAATAAAAGAAAATTTATACAAGTGATAAAATTTATATTTCTGTTTCTATTTATTATATTATAAATTAATCTTAAAATGGTTATTGTGATTGTCAATAAAATCAACTAAGATATTATTGTTTTATCTAAAATGTCGGTATCATCAAACGAAACAAAATACTTATTTTTAACGGATTAATCAATTTATACAAATCTACAATGTCAAAAACAAAACTACACAGAAAACTCAAATGAGTAATTGTGCTTAAGCATATTGTCATCTTTAAAAAGTAAAACTCATTTTGAGACATATATATAATACACCTTTATAGATTATATAGTATGATTCTGAACATTTTCTTACGTATAAAACTAAAATCCATTTTGAGACATATAGGTATATAATCCACATTTATAGATTATGATTATTAGCATTTTGTCACCTTTAAAACTAAAGGTCTCTCATTTTGAGAGACAAATATAAATCAGGCCTTAACCTGCTCTTAAAAATTTAACTCGGAGTTCAAACTACTCTTAAAAATATATTTTATAAATAATTTCTAGAGTTAGATTAATAATTTTAAAAATTTTATCACTTTTTGATTATTTCTTCTGTCAATTATTAAAGTTCTGTCGAGACTGTAGCTCGGCACCGCCACCTCATGTATCAGTTACCATCATTGACTTAAAGAAAGATTAAAAATTTCGAGGCCCCTTTATTAACTGACCAAATAAAATAGATATTCTTTAAAATCAAGAATCAAAAATATATCCAAGTTGAGAGACATGTCTGGTTGGTTCGCTTCTACTTCTATGGTAGCAGTTTTCTGCATCAAAGCTCACTTAAGTGTTACTATGGATGTGACATCATCTAACCCACAGACCTGAGTATAGATGTTATCTCATCAATAGTAAAACTTAAGTGGATTTTAATGGAAAAAACTAATACTCCAATCTAACTTAAACTAACATCACACTTGAAAAGATCACAGCGCGAAATCCATTTCTTAAGATAAAAAGAATATGAAAACGATTATTCGTTAATCGTAACAGATAACTTCGACTCAATGCAGCTGTGGGCGCCATGGTTATGCAAACTTATGTTCAAATTCCACCTTATAACGTTGCAAGTTTAAGATGTTTTACAACGGGCTTCATTTGCTCACTACCTTACAACCTACTGAGATTGGTAAACAAAAGTCATAGTAACTGAAGTTACTAAGATTAATGGTATTGTCACAATAATTCTCAAAGGATGCAGTGACCTGGTGACAAGTTTCCAACCCTTTCAAGATTAACGGGAGCACTAGAAAACGTTTATATGGGTAAACATTATTATTTTATAACCATTAAAGAGGAACTAAAAAATAACAATTCTTTAAAGTAAAATTATAAAAAATCTACACACTTTTTACGTATAAAATGTCTACTTGATATGCAAAATTGAGAAACATCAGTCATATTGAGGACTAACTTTTATTGTTCTAGGACATTGCTGTTGATAAGTGGATTTAAAGTCTAAATCCAACCGCTGTTGGAAGTTACACTTAATGTTTTGACAGTAAGTAACATCAACTAACATTGTTCACTTTTATTAACATTAGCTGGCACTTTCGTTCGTAGTTGGTTCTGTTTTACCCCCTTTTTAGTACAGTTAGCTATCACACTTTGGCTCACATTTGAATCTGGTATGCTCTTTTTTGGTGCTGTTCGCTAGCACTTTTACACGATTTTATGTTGTTTTTGTCTAATTTATTTTATGTTTCTTTTACTTATTTACCAGTTTTTGGTGTTATTAGCTAGTATTTTGATTTTTGTTTTTTGCTTACTATAAATGATCTTAGAATGAAATTACAAATAATATCAAATGAAGGCAATACATAGAACTGAAGAAAAAAGCAATTCAAAACATCTCTTATGTTTGTGACTTAAAATGCTTGTAAGCTTTAGAATTTGGGAAGTTGGAGTAAAACACAGAAAGTAAGCTTCAAGCACTTTTTACATATGCAAAACTTTGTCATCTTACACTACTATGCTACCTACTAGAAATCTATACACAGAGGTTTTGCTTTGTTTTAACTCGCTAGAAATTAAATGGTCTATGTGTGGCTAATCAGATAATCAGAATAACCTTACCTAACCTAATATGAATACTCAAGCTATTAAATTATTTTTATTATTTTTATGATATGCGTTTATTTCATAATATTATTTAAATCATATACTGTCATAAATATGACAAAACTGATATGTTAAAATTAAGATATTATAATGTCCATAGCAGCTATGTTAGCTCTCTTCTTTCTAACTTACCCACCGCCAAATGAAATAATTAAAAAAAGATGTCGAAAAATGTGTTCGAATTGTTTGCATATCTTTAAAGTATGCAAATAAAACGAAAAATTTGCCACACCTGTGAGCACGCCTTGTATATTGTATATTGTATATTGTATATTGTAGATAAATAAACGGTTGCGGTAGATTTTAGATGCAAACAAAGCAAAATTAAATTAAAATAAGGCATTAATAGAAATTATGTGTATGAATAGGAAACGCGGACAGACTAAGCTTTAAAATATGTATTTGTCATAAACATTTGGAAATCAACCAAACTGAACCAATCAAAAGTTATGCAATAGAAGTAGCCAGCACGTTTTACTATTTACAAAACCAAAAAAAAAAATTTTTGAATTTTTGAAAAAATGTTTACACCATTCAGATATAAGAGTTAAACCCTAAGCTTCAAATTAACTCGAATTCCAAAAGTGACATAAATTTTAATAAAATTGCTGTATTTTACGTGTAAGCGAATGCATTCAATGCAACTTAATTGTGACAAATTAATTTGATTATGCGTTAATTTGTTAAAATGTCAATTTGAATATTTTCAAAAAAACAAAAAAATTTGATTAAAATTTAAACAACTTTGATAAAAGCCGACTAATATTTTTTTATAATTATTAATCTTTAAGGAATGTCCGCAATGAAGGAAGGAAGACAAACAACTCAGATAAAAATGTTGTTGATATGCAATCCAATTGCTGGTAAAACCGTCAGATACGATTAAAGTTTGTGCGTCTGCAATTCGTGCAATGCGTGCAATCCATCTATCTATCTACTGACCTTTAAAGTTGAACAAACGCGTTTCCTTGAATTTTTTCAATGACTTTTAAACTTGTTTAGTTTGTTTTTTTTTTTATTTATTTTTTTTTGTTTATAAGGATAAAATAAACGATTTTTTAGTTGTTCGTAGTTGTTCATATAAATGTGTAGGTATCACGAAAAAATTAAAAAGAAAAACTAGTTTCAGAAATATACTTTTGTTTTCATATGCAGACTTACCCAATGCCAAGTATGGTCAGTAATAATATAGTATTTTCATTTGTACATATGGTATTTGGCATACCCTTCGCACTACAGTACAAAAAGGATAAATTAAGTTGAACAAAATGTTTGGAACGCTGTAAAGAAGAACTCAAAAACTAACTTAACCTTATATCTTTAGACACCGAGACCAAGTATGGTCAATGGTAATATGGTATTTTCATTTGTAGATATGGTATTTGAGATACCTTTCACACTACAATACAAAGAGGATACATTAAGTTTAACAAAATGTTTGAAACGTGGTAAAGAGGAAGTTGAAAACTATCTCTTCCTTATATTTCCAGACAGCAAGACCAGGTATGATCAATGGTAATATGGTATTTTCATTTGTAGATATGGTATTTGGCATACCCTTCGCACTACATTACAAAGAGGATACATTAAGTTGAACAAAATGTTTGGAAAGCTGTAAAGAAGAACTCAAAAACTAACTTAACCTTATATTTTTAGACAGCAAGACCAAATATGGTCAATGGTAATATAGTATTTTCATTTGTAGATATGGTATTTGGCATACCCTTCACACTGCAGTACAAAGAGAATACATTAAGTTTTACAAAATGTTTGAAACGTGGTAAAGAGAAAGTTGAAAATTATCTTAACCTTATATTTTTAGGCAGCAAGACCAAGTATGGTCAATGGTAATATGGTATTTTCATTTGTAGATATGGTATTTGGCATACCCTTCACACTGCAGTACAAAGAGAATACATTAAGTTGAACAAAATGTGTGGAACGTGTGGTAAAGAGGAAGTTGAAAACTATCTCAACCTTATATTTTTTAACAAAAACATAAATCAAGTATTATCTGTCGTCGTATTTCTCTATGGTAACTGCTTTCATCTCTCTGTATATTTTTCTATTTAAATCTCTATTACAAGCTGTTCACAAACATTATTAAAATTATTTTGTAAGATTAGCAGAACATAACTGAAAGATCAGTAAGCGATGCGGACAAACCAAGTAAATATACGCAAACAATAATCAATCACAAAATATATTGAAAGCCGATTTGTAAGATTGGGGGAACAAAATTGTAATCAATAAAAAATATATTGGCAACTAATTTAGATTGGGAGAATATAATTCAGACACCAGAGTGGTATGTATAAAACCTAAGATGTGATGTATAAAAAACAAGAATCGTCCAAAGTCGTAATAGCATCGAATTTGCAAAATTCACGAAGCAACTCTTTAAACCAAAATACATAATCTTTTAAAACAAAAGTTGAAATAAGTAAACGCAAAAAAAAAAGAAAATTTAAAACTATCTCTGATTAACAAATTCCATTACAGAAGCCTACAACCTAATGATTTTGGGGAGCATTACAAATATATCTCCAAAAATGTTAAAAGAATTATCTCTATTAAGAAACGTGTAGGTGACTTTAAGAAAAAGAATCTTAAATCTCACTTCAAAATGACTCCTTTGTTCTATTTAGAAAAAATAAAATAAAAGCTATATTAACACCAAAATCCAACCATCAATTATAATTGAGTCATTTGGTTTATTATGATAGACTAAAATTATTTTAATCGATAATTTTATTAAACGTTAATACCTTAATTAATTAATTTTATTTCATAAATTTTGTTTGGTGTAACAATGCTATTTCTTTGTTAAACATGTCTACTGCCAATATTTCTCATACTTGTCATATTGGTCTCTGAAAAGTCAATTTTGTTGAGATGATATCTTAACCTGCAGTGTCATGTCAAAAATGTCGTGAGAGTCTAAAAACTCCTTATTTAGTACAGAGAGTCCATTTTATACTGGCTTGAATGCGTCGTTGAGACTTTTAACCTATCTTTGATTTTTGCTTTTACGAGTGTTCTAAAAATTAAAATTCCTTCTAGAATTTATATGTGTCGTATAATGTTTCTTTACACTATTGCAGATAAACATTTGATACGCAATACTTATAAAAATCGATAGATTTTTCCATATTTCAGGATATTTTCTATGACAACATTTGGCTAGCATAGTCAAAGATTTTTTAATTAATATTTTTGTTACTTTCGAAATTCTTCAACTATCATAATTGTTTTCTCTATACATTTTAATACTACCAACCATATTAATCGTTTGTACTAAGAAATTTAATACTGTTTTGAACATTATTAGAGTTCGAATGAAGATTCTTTCTTTATGAACTCCTAATTAATTAGAAATGGATCGCTTTCTTATGGAAAATATATTAAAGAACTGATAAAGATATGTAATCTGTATTTATTCTAAATATATTGCGTTTATTGATAATATTTTCAAACAAATGAGTAAAATGTATTTTCAATTTATTGTCTAGTAATAGATTCACTTCTTCGCACAGTCTATAAGATAATATTATCCGAGATCATTTGAGCAACTGTGCTCTATTTACATTTTTTAACTTAATAGTGATTTTACTACAAATACACCTGCTTATTTATTATAACAGATATTTCTAAATATTTTACAATACCAAAAACAAAAGAAAGAACTATAATATCCATTCGTGTCTCAATCCAGTGGCAAATTTAAATCGACAAAATATATATTTATTGATGAGAATAGTGTATTTATTGTTGTGAGAATAATGTTTATTAGTACGATTAACCACTAAATATTGCTTCCATCATACTTTTATTGTATTCTGTGATTTATTGAAATATGCAATTTGTTAAACATTTAAAAACTACTTTCAAATATTGATTAAAAGTCAGTGCAAATTGTATTTAAGAAATCAGAAGAAAAACATTACACAACTAACCAAACTAAATTAAAATTTTATTAACCAAATGTTAAATCTGTATTATGAATATTTAATAAATATTAATTAATTAAAAGTTGTAAATTTTAAAAAAGCAAAATTAAAAACATAAATCAAAACTTATTACATTATTCAAAGCCTACAAGGCATTTAACTACTTGAGGCAATAACATAGTTATAAAAAATAAAAGAAGATAAGTTACGACTAAATTATAAACCGCTTATATTACAATTTGTAATATAAATGATTTTTTTCGTAAGTTTATTAAATATTATAAGCCTTAATAAAGTTCATTGACTTATAATTGGAAAATACTTATAGAATTACATATGACAAAATGCAAAACTCATTCATTAAAATGTTAAACATATTCATGTATTTCCCAGTTATTTGACAAAGTGAAGTTTTTCGTGAATTATATCAGTAAATACATAAAAATCACATGTTTAATTATATAGTAGACATATACCTAAAAATTGTAAAAACCACAAAATAGGGAATTTACAATTTATCCCTCTCATTGGCAAACTAAAAATTCATAACTAATTTTTGCACGTACGTCTGTCTGCCTATCTTTGAAGTTTATTTGTATATTCGTAATTTTATGTCAAGCTATGCGCAAACTTTAAGAAATTATCATATGATTAAAAAATAGATATATAGTGTTTATTTCACATTTAACAAAAAACAAAGAACTTACTTTACTTAATATTATGGTCACATCATTACTTTTCAAACGTGCAATCATAATGGAAGCAACTGACAATATGTAATCTCCAGCCATTGTGACCTGTTAAAAAAAAAATAAAAAACAAATATAAGATTAAATCAAATTTTTTTTTAATTGTAAAAAAATTTATATATGTTATGATTTAAGTGCGAAATCACAGTAATCTCATATGCCTGTATGTAACTCTTAAAATTGCATTTAAAGACTTTGTGCAGCGCAAAATCACAGGAACACATCCAACTTTAATGACTCATAACCACAAAATACTTTACATTTACATTGCGAAAGTGTTGAACTTAATTAATTTATGTTGTGAATATTATAAAAATAATAGTAAAATTTTAATGCAGCAACTGTGCTTTTAATACTCTACTCTGTTAATCTACATGAAACTGTAAATATTGGATATACTCGCGATTGTCAAGAGACCGTCAATACCCAGTAGCTAAAAACGTAGCTGTAATAAATCTCAATTAAGACGACACAGGAGCGCGCAACTGAATGGAATATAAAATTGCGAAACCTCAAATTTTTATTAATTTAGTGAAAAATAAAAAACAATTTAAGTAAAACGTTTAAAAAAATGTTTTAAATATTTTAACTTTTAAAAAATGTTGCAGTGTAGAAATCTACTGCAACTATGCCATGCAATTAAGTATTTAAAACATATTCACACATTAAGTTCATTATTTATCGGTGTGAGTTCTCACTTATTTAATTAATTTTGGAATGAAAATTGCTATATAAAATTTTTAAATTTTTAAAAGAACAACAACACATTTTTTATTATAAATAAATATTTATTTTATTATAAATAAATATTTTATTTTAACAAAAAATGAATTTCCAATAGCAGCAAAGGTTTAAATACAAAAAGGATTTAATTTAAAACGAGTTAAAATTAAAATGAAAATGATTAAAAATGAAATAAAATTATTCGCTTCAGAAATTTAATAAAAGATGGAAATCATCTAGCAGATGTAGGCATCTTTACAAAACTTAGCCACGTTCTATTAAGAAAAAATCCAGTACTCTCATTGAGTTGGCCTATAGGAATATTAAGCCTGTGATAAGTTTCTTGACAGGTCACAGGAGATTATGGAACTATACTAGAAAATTAAATCCTCCGTTTAAACAATCCTATTACAACTGTGAAGAGGATAATGAGAGTGAATCACTTCTCCTCAGTCACTGCCCAACGTATGTACGTATGCAGCGCCGATTTACTATTTTATGTGCTTCATTTTAGATTTTGCCAAAGGTTCAGGGCTTTTTGAAACATCTGAGTTTTTTGTATGCAAAAATAAATGAGTGACCACTTCAGTGCTTGAAGTGCTTGAAGTGGTCACTCACAAGCTGTATAATCTTTCCGTATGGAACATTTTGCATAATACTTTGTCTTTTTTTAATACTAAAACAGACAAAGAATCTGCTCAAGAACATCTTTCCATAGTTCCAGAGTTCCTAAATCTATTCAGATATCGCAAAAAGTATATAGTTTGCAATATTCATTTTCTGCCGTTTTACCAAAAAATTGAAAAATGGCATTGCAGTTTAATTTGATCACCTTGTAACTTGACTTTCAAGAAGATAATTTGAAGTAAAGAAAAATTGAATTACCATAAACTAAAAAAAATTTATGGTTATATTATAACCACCGAAGCTTCCTATTTTAGTATTATTATTAAAAATTTTTAACTTAATCTCTTCACAGAACATTAATTTATTATTTTTATTAAACATAAAATATTTCTAAATAAAAATATTTAGAAATATTTCAAAGCATATTTAAACCAACAACTATCGTGGTTAATCAACCATGAAGCTACTAAGACTGCTACTAAGACTTGCATTTACTTACTTAAATAGAATTTATTACCACAATTGCAACCTCAAAAGGTCGCATTTGTGCCCAGTGAGTAACTCAAAATATTAAATTACTAAAGCATTTAAATAGCTTTTACATCTCAACTTAATTAAAACTAGAACTACTAAAGTCAGCGGACCACAAACTATGAGCAGATGACTACATAAGAACCATGAACCCAGAGAAGGTTCACAGTAGTGCGCGTAATCTTTGTAAATTAATCTTACCTTTTTATGATTCCACAGCGCGTTAACACTGGGCTTACCACGCCGGAAATCAGATTGATCGATAACATCATCATGCACCAAACTGGCAGAGTGCACCATTTCAGAAAAAAGCGCAATTTGTCGTTGTTTGTGTACCAAAAGGCTGCAAAAAAGATACAAAAGTATTAAATATGGTATTTTTAAAAAATTTTGTTTTTCTTAAATTAAGTTAAATTGTAATTACACATAATACTAGCGGACTGACTGACTATATATACATAGTGATAAAAATAAATTTTGAAAATATATGTCTTAATGAAGTTCATTTTTTTTATTTAAGCGGATTTATGACTATTGTTAAGTAACATCTAAATAAAAAAAATTAAATAAATTTTTGGTGTTTGATTACAAGAGTTGAAGAGTTGCAGGCTTGTGTTAATCAATTTATTGCGGCAGTAAATTTTACAGAAATTAAAAATAATGTCTTGTGCAAATAATTTTTAGCATAAAAATGTTTATTGTAAATTTCATAAAGTTTATTTAATAGTTGAATTTTTGAGTGATTTTTTTTATTTTTTTTTTTATTTTTGTGGGTTGGTTTTGTTAATTTTAGTTTCCTTCAGTTTGTTTACAAATAAAATGTGTGTATGAATTATTTATTGTAAAAATATAAGATAAACAGCAGCAAATAGATATATTTAGTACATACAAAGTGCTATGCTTACCTTGATTCTTTATTTAAATGATAGTTTATCGCTTTGGCCATAAGCATTGTTACCATGGGCCTCAGTGCTTTGCCTTGTCCATCAAAGTAATACGACGCTATTTTATCAAGTTCGGGCTGACGTGTGCCTTGTTGAAGAAGCTGCAAAAAGTGTTAAAATTTATTAAAAATAAAGTAATTTTTTAAAATCATTTAAAAATGTATATATTTCAACTAATTTAAAATAAATTAAAGCATTTCTATAATTGCTATTTAATGTGTAGAATTTTCATTGATGTATGGTATGTTAAAACCGTGTACCGATGGAGTATGTTTAGTAATATGTGGTAGTATAATCAATAACAATGAAATTATCATCATTTCACGGATAAATTGAAATCAAAGCATTTTAGACTTTACATTGACTTAAAATTCAAGGTTCTAACTAACATTAAATTATATTGATATAGAAAAGATTTTACGTTTATTTAAGTTTAATAAACAAATAAATGCCAAATATTTTTAGGAGTACCCATATGAGAAACTATGACATTGATCA
>NC_051847.1:191191192-191215506 GCF_002237135.1 Teleopsis dalmanni | reverse complement strand
CAACTATAAATCTATTGAATATAAACTATCTTTATCCTTCCAAATATGTGCAATATTTCAATCTACTTCAAAAATTTTTTTCTAAGAAAATGTTGCAATGCTACATGTACAAGTTTTGGTAACCTTTTAGAGCTCATAAAACATCAAATTCAGAAGTTGCAGCCAAAAGACATGCTCGTATGTATGTCTGGTATGTCATCAAGAAGCAAATAAACAAACAAATAAACTTAGCTCAGCTCAGCTCTACTCAATAGGGCTCAAGTTACTCGTATCTCGTAAGTAAATTTGCACAAAAAATAAATTTTCATTTCATAACAAATCTTCAATTTTGTCAAAATCTGCAATTTCTGTTCAGAATCCCAAGCGGATGAAAATATCTTCCTTTGCAACACTGTACGAAGGATTTTTGCGAAATAAAAAAAAATGTTCTATGTTTATTTCGTACAAATGAAAATGCAAAAGTTATTTAAAAAAAAAAAAATTTAATTCAATATTGTGTAATCATAAAAGTTATATTAGAATTCTGTAATTTTTACAGTTTCATGCCAATATAGTTATATATTTCCTATATTAAATTTAAGTTGTTGAACAAACTTAAAAGAATAATAAATAAATACACAATAAAGAAAGACATAAAATTTTTTCAGTAGATAAAAGTTTATAAAAACAAAAAAATATATTTTTTTCAATAGATAAAAGTTTATAAAAACGAAAAAATACATTTTTTTAATATAAATACAGCTAAATTGCATCAAATATTTTCTAAACAGTTAAATAATTCTGCAAATGCAGTAAGATGAATGAAGAATCCCATGGAAATGTTGATAGTTATCTGTAAAAAATTTAAATTAAACTATTTAGCAAGCTTTTAAGTTTTTTATGTTCTTTTAAAAGAGATTGTTGGAATGAACCATAAACATTTAGTAAACGAACTGTGTAAAATAGTTTTCGTAAGTCACTGAGTATGAGTAACGAAATTCCCGCTTGCATTTCAACCACAGTATTTAAAGTATTTTTCTTTGCTTTGTGAGAATATTTTTTTTAAAGTATATAACGAAAAATTTTTCAAAATGAAAAAATTTGTAATAAAAGTGAACACAAAGCTTTAAGCTACAAACGTCATGAGCATTTAAAAAATCTGTTAGTTTACAAAAATATGACATGAATGCACTCACTTGTATAAAATTTACTTTTACTTTGGTATTAAACTCTATTCTTTCTGGATAGTTGAAATGGACATGCCATAAGCTTTGATTTACTAACTGTATTAGTTTGTGTACTTTACCCCACTGAAAAATAAAAATTCAGATATATGTCAAGTAACAAAATTAAGTCCGGTAATACATACAAAGCGATTAATTGTTGTTTAATTAATAGAATATTCTAAATAAAATAATAGAAAGGTTTTTCGAACAGTAGTAAACTACAACAACAAAAATTTATTTTATATTATTTTAATTAATTGAATTTTTTGGCTGACCATAACATACAACTGTTTCGTGTATTGCGAAATACCCAACATCAGTGGTCTAGGTATTATTTTTTACATTTAACTATTCGTAATTAAGTTTTGGTGACTGCAAGTACCAAGGGTTAAACTCTTGCCCTGTCAAATTTGAAGCTTAGAGTCAGTGTTTATTAGCCAACTGTCCCAAAACCGTACTTGTCTCATATATTCGCACTTTGGAGTTTTATTAATTTGCTGTGAAAGTTTTATTAACAAATTCACTTACTGTGTTTATATTAAAACGAAATCATTAACCAGCTGTAGAATATTTGAACAATAAAATAAAATAATAAATAATGGGATATGTAATTAAATAATACACATACAAAAGTTAAATGATAAATAACTTGTTTATTGCACTATTGAGATATTTTTGCATGTAATATGGAAAAGCTCTTCTATACTATATAATAGTATAAACGAACTATTCCAATATTTACAAATGTAATGTGTTTTAATAAGAATATACATGTGATATATGATATATGAAACATACCTGTAGAAAACTACTTAGAATTATTACATTGAATATTGTACACATATAAGCTTATTGCTCAAATATAGCATTATTATGCTATGAAAGCAAATTTTTTAATTTTTTTAAAACATATAAAAATGATAAGCATCTAATATGTGAGATCAGAAAATTTAATATCGTTGTTATAAAATTTAATATATACTAAGTGGTTCATACGTATCAATAATTTTATACTATGCTACCACTGTAGCTAAATCAATTTATTACTAATCAAATTTGATCGTTTCCATTGGCATTAGTTGATTTATGTGTCAGACAGTTCTGTAAAAGTTTCAGCGAAGCTTATTAATTTATCAAGAAAAATGCAGAAAATTCAAAAAAAAATTATTTATAATATTTATTTATAAGAAACAAACATTTTAAAAAGTTTTGATTATTTCCCTATTGAAAAATATATTTTGCCTTATTGTTTTCCAAATTTTTAGTGTAATTTCCTTTAATTTATTCTTAACTAAGTTGGAAACTTCGAAGGATCTTTGTAGGGTAAATCAACTTCATTAGCGATGTAAATCAAATAAACTTCTTTAATGAAGGCAATGAGAACATACTATTACACATTCCAATTGTAATGATTAAAGTTCAATGTTTTTATAAACTAAACAAAAATAGTTTATAACACAACTATAAGTAATTTATTTATTAATATTACATTAGGAGATTTACCACTGTGGTCTAGAAATCTATTGTGTCCTTTGTGCATCAGTGTGTCTTGGTTCTGCATCAGTGACAGGCAGAGTTTCAGCACATAAATAAAGCTCTTACCTTTTCAGTGTTAAACTTACAATTTACGCTACAGTACGTTGCCGGTTTTATATGATGATAATTCAACCAGTAACGCCCTGTCAGAGCTCCGGTAATGATTTATAAATAGTTTGTGCTTAGTTTCATATAATCCTTATATCGCTTCATGGAGAAAGTTCTTACAAGTAAGTATCGATTGTGAAAGTTCTGGTACATTTTGCGAGCGTTTTCTGTTACTTCTTTTCTTTCTGAACATATGTTATATATGAATAGATAGCATTTTGTTATATAGAGTGTTTTTTAAAAAATCCAATAAATAGCGATTCCCTTGTTTAAGAAATGAAAGAGATGGTTTCTGGAAATATATTAATTTAATATTTACGGAAAAGTAGGCAGTTTTAAAATACTATTAAAGTATCTAATCAAGCCTGGGTTGCCGAATTCAAAAAACTATCTCAAAACTATGAATAAATTAATAGAATATCTTTTGGAGAAGTAGAGAAATTTATCTACTGAAACTCTTTATAAATTATTTTTATCTATTAATTTCACGTAGACTAGAAAGCAACATTTGGCTGGCGAAAAATGAAAGTAATAATTAAATCTACATCGATTCTGTTCCATTTTAATTAGATGTCACTTTATTAAAAATAGCAGTTTTACAAAAAAATAAGCAAAGTAAAATAATTAGCAATAAAAATTGAAATTATTCTATAGAAAAGTAAATAGTTGTGTTTATCTACTCCTCGCTTCATGAAGTCCGAAGTCAATTTATAAAATATTTCTTGTTTTCATATCTCCATTGTTCTATTAAATTAATTATTTTATTTTTTGTCCCCTATATTTTCTTTCTAATTTCATTAGTTTTTGCTAACAAAGGAGCAAAATTAATGTGTTTAAGTTTGTTCGTACTAAATAGAAACATTAAGTCCTTTCGTTTAAACACAAAAAAAAGAAGGAAAAACTATTGAAAATTGCGAATGCTGCAGAAGAACTGAAAGATAAAGTTAACAAAGCCAACAAGAAAATGTGGAAAACTCGATAACATCGCACCACAGAATTCTCAATTCAACTTGACGACATTGCATTACAACAAGAGCAACAGCAGCAGCAACAACAGCGGCAGCAACAACAGCAACAGCAGCAGCAACAACAACAACAATATAGAGAAAAATCTAATACATAAAAAATGTTTCAATTTTGAAGTTGCAAATTGATTTTAAATGCCAAAAGTTACAAGGACTTAAAGTTTCAGATTTGCAGCAAAGGGAAAATTTAAGCAAAGAATCTCTAGGGCTCTAGGGCCAATAATAAAAACTTGGAATGCACATAACTGCATTTTGCTCTAAGGAAGCCGAAGCCTTAAATCTTAGATTATTGCAATAAAGCAATTATAAAGGAATGTTAAAGTAATAAAGTTATTCAAAACTAGTTGAATATAATTCGGAATGTATATGAGAGGTGTGAAGAATTGTCGTAATTTTAACAACTTAGATAAAAAAAAGTTGTATGTAAATAAAAATAATGTTTCTTCTGCTTTGATGACTATATTACCAGACTATTAATATTTTTCTACATGTTATTGAAATGCTTCAAGCATTTCTAAAATAATTTTATTTATTTGATTAAATTTTGAAAGGGTTGGAAACTATGTCACCACGTCACTGCATGCTTTAAGAATTATTGTGATAAACGCACTTTGGTTCCATAGACGCGTATCAATTAAAAATGCCATTATGTCCTTGGAGAGATGTTGGCTAATTCAGTTATAAGTGGATAGGCAGTTGATAAGTAACGAAGTCTGAGTCTGAGGAGACTATCACAATGACACAGAATGTGTTCTGTTATTTGCTCTTCTTGTGACAAAGTCTACTACTATTGTCCTTTGTAATATCTAGATTCGGTAGATTTTTTTTGACTTCATAATGTCTAATAAGAAATTCTGTGTTAAGTTGGATGTTTTTTTCTGATCAGCATTAGTAGATCGCTAGTTCTGGATTTTGATCGATTTGGCATGAATTCTTTGGCTTGTCTGCAGGCAATTACATTATCCCAAGCCATTTATTATTTGTAAGTTTAAAAAATCTCCATGAAGGACCACAATATAGTCTTGGCCCAATTCAGTATAAGGCTGCCCCTTTTCTGGCTAGTTTATCGACTTTCTCATTTCCCTTACAGCCGCTGTGTTCTGGGATGCATATTAAGTGGACCCTATTCCAGTCAGCAAGATCATTGAGAAGTTGAGGGCATTCCCATACTTCTTTTAAAATCACTCGAGGTGAGTTAAGTGCTAGGTGTGCTAATTTCCTGTCAGAGAAAATATATATGATTTTTCCCGTGCTGAGTTTCCCTTTATATTTCCATAGACAAAGTTTAATTGTGTGTACTTCGGTCTAAAAAACTGAATTTTCTTGACTAATACTCGCAAATATTTCCTTTTTTTGGTTTTACTTCATAAACTCCAACTCACACTTTCATCGGTTTCGAGCCACTCGTGTACCAGAGATGGTAATCTCCAACGAAGGCAGGTATGTTGTATTCCCAATCATTGCTATCTAATACTAATACCCGGAACTTTTGGTGGAAGCTGAGCAAAAGGTGGGCAAAAGTACGAGTTCATAATTCAAACTTGACAGGCTTAAATACTGATAAATACTATTTAAATATTATATACTCATTATTAAACAAATACATATGTATCTCTAAAGGGACGTGATTATATATATTCAGAAGTTCCCAAAGTCGTTTTATGGTAGGATTAATTAAAAATATATAAAGATATATTTTCACTTTTATTAATACAAAAATTATAACAAATAGCAAATGCAAAACATTGTAAAAACCCTAATCAATGAAAATATTTCATAAAAATGTTTTTGTTAAATTTAAAATTTTTTTTCTATAACTTTTAAAAGTTCTTTTCTAAATAATTAATCAATTTTTCAGCAACATCCTTAATAATTTTTTGTTTAAAAATAAATTAAAATATTTTGAGGAAAATAAAGTTACGTTTCATTGAAAAGGATATTTGAAAAAATGAAAGAGTTTATCCTAACATTTTATTTATTTTATATTTAATGATGAGAGACGAGATTTTCATGTCAAATATATTGTTCAAAACAATAATTTTAGTATTCTATACTCTGTGGAAACCTAGTGTTAAGCTGCTAAAAATAGAAAATTAACTAAACGGAAAAATTCTACTTTAAATTACGCTTCTACTTTATGATACTCAGTTCACATTTTTTACTTTGTCTCGGAGAAAAGATATATGAAAATCATTATGCACACCATTGAACAGCATTTATCATACACGGAGATGCTAAGTGCATTTTAGCAGCTTCAGATTTATTCCAAAAACAACTTTAAGACAAAACAAAAAAAAAAACAGAGTTTGTAGCTTTCACCCGGACAAAGTATAACAAAGTATAAAAAAAATTGTGCATTTTTTTGAGGATTGCTTTTTCTACCAAAAGGTAAGAGAACATAAGAAAGTTCTTCAGAAAAAAAAATTCAAAAATAAAAAATTTAAAAAATCCCAACTAAAATAAAAGTGAAATTATTTCATAAAAAATAAAGAGAGGAAACTTGTTCTTATAGATAAATATTCACACAGATGTTAGATACTACTAGCTTCCGTTTAAGTTCTGCAGTTCCACAGTAAGTTAGCACAGTTCTATAGATAATTCTTGTGTGCTTCATTTGAAATGCATTTAACGCAAATTTTATGCAGGATGCAAAGTGCATTTCACACCTGCAGTAAAAGGCTCGGGAAATATAAAGTTTCTCAAATTTTACAATAAAGAGTAGTGATAATAACCAGCGTTTTGCTTTAAGAATGGATATTAAGGAACATAAAGCAAAATTAATATCTTTAGCTACAAAATTTCCTTTAAGGAACACTCGAAATTTAATTGGAATTTAAACAAATTAACTGTTCTTTGGCTTTGTGTGTTAATACACGAGTCCACAGTTTAATTTTGATAGGGTTCAACTCCAAACAATTGCAGTCCAAAAATTATGTACGGGGGAATTAAACCAAAAATATTTCGCAAAACCACTGATGAGTATTTGGCAATATGCGAATCAAATCTAAAATTAGGTTAATCAAATATTTGGGATTTTGAAAATTTTATCAATATTACTCCCCTTTGTATTCGGAATAGAACTCTTATTAGGATACACAAATTTGGAATTAAAAAATTTTACTTGAAAGTAAAATAGCAGTGTTAGATATGTAGCATATTGTTAAGTCAATGTCATAGGTTTAAGTATTTCAAAAAGTTTGCAGAAAGATACAAATAATCGAGGCTATTAATCTATGTAAATGTTGATTCTTAATAATTAGGCATAAAACACACAAAAGTATTTGCATAATTTGCTTGATAATAGTCATTATAATAAAATTTAATATAAATAAATTAACATTTATTTTGATTTATGACTTTTGTAACCCAATAATCTTTCTTTTTATACAAGTTTTTCTATGGTTGTTCAGTGGTTTCCATTAGAATGCACACGAGTTTTATGTTCAATAGTGCTTTTTCAATTTAATATGAAAGAATATATCAAATATATAAAGACTTGGTGTTATCCTGGACATAGGCTTTGGAACACATGCCACCTAATTGGCAGTGAATGTTCTTGTGTATTACTTAAAGAGGAAGATGTTATAGAGAAGTGGCTATATTCACATCGTATTATTGATTGTCTTGTTTTTATGTATTTATACTTTTGCCTGAAGTTCTAAAAGCAGCTTAACGGAAGAAATTATAATAAAAATCTTTTAATAAGTTTTAATAAGTAGTAATTTAATGTCAATTATGATGGTAGTGACTATTTTATTTAATAGAAACTTAGCATGACTTTCTCCGCATTACGTTTCGAGATTAGGTTCTATTCTATATTTCTATAAGAAATAATAATATAAAATCATGCAATAAATAATGCCTCTATAAAAGAATAGTATTGAAATTTATTAAAACAAAAAATTATTAATTTAATTATTCTACAGTTGGTTTATGATTTCGTTCTAATATAACACAACAAGTGAATTTGTTAATGAACTTTTACAGCAAATTAACAAAAAAATCCAAGTTAGAACACACACGTCAAGTACGGCTTTGGATAAGTTGGCTAATGAACACTGATTCTGAGCTTCAAATTTGGCAGAGCACGGGTTCAATCCTTGGTACTTGCAGCCACCAAAAATTAATTACGAATAATTAAATATAAAAAATAATTTCAAGGGCACTGATGATGGGTATTTGGCAATAGTATTGTCAAAAATGTAATTATCCGTTATTTTCAAGAAATACCAGAGTTTTTATTTTATTCGTTACTTTCACTAATTGGTAATGTATAGTATTTGTTATAACTACTCTTTCGAGTACTTAGGAACGATCACTTTTAAGCAGCTGTTTTCGCGGCATAATAATCACTACTTTATTTTTTTCAATTTTTTAAAAAATTTTAAAAAAAAATTAAATTTGGATTCATTTTGATTCAATTAGTTTGGCACCACTATTTGGCAATACTCGAAATAGCTCTATGGATAGTCAAAAATTCAATTAATTTAAGATAAATAAAAATTTTTTTTGTTGTAGTTCACTACTTTTCGAAACCTCTTTGGTTAAAAATCATTAAAATACTTAAACTATTCATTCTAATATTTTAAATTTTGCATTCTCTATATTGTGTCTTTGTGATCATTTTTTATTAATTAAGATTGATACTAACAAAGCTCAACTGTGTACATTTAAGTTTTATTTGCAATAATTTTTTATTTACATATATTGAGGACATCCACAATGCACTGTTTAATTACTTAAAACTGTTAAAAATATTTTAAATTAATTTTTCTTAATTAAACTTATCTATTTAAAAATGATTGAAAGTCATTTAAATACATCAAAATGTTATACTTTCTTCAATTTCATTGCAACAGTATTTAGTAAATCCAAAAAGAAAAAATTCTTAAATTTATAAACAGATATTTTGGTATAAGTATATTTTCAATTAACTCAACTAAGCACTTAAGAAACACTTAAAAACATTTAATTTTAATTATATTTTCATTATTCTAAATTACGAGCGGTGAAAACTGCATCACTTAAGATGAACTTCATAATTTTAAGGCACGTACTGTTAACGTAATAATTTTATTGCATAATTGCCGAACTTAAGCTTCCCCGTAAGGGAAGAAGAGTATTAGAAATGAGAACAATATGATCCATCCATTATATTCTATGAAATTGCAATTGCATAGAAAATAAGGTAAATATAAATATAAATCAAGGATTTATATTCAACGAACTAAGACATGCACCTTAAGCATTTCTATCTAAGTTTTCAGTCCATCAACACATGCACTCAAGTGAAAGCGTTCAACTAACATAATAGTGTTATACTGCTGTTTACTTGCTCAAGTATCTCATCTTAAGATAAATGCAGGCATTTGAACTAATTTTGCACTTGCAGCTGCTCCTCAGCCACTATGGCTACTTACGCTTGACTTCTGCAATTCGAGATGGGAAAGTGCTCAAGTCAAGCGTATGCTAGGCATAAATGTCAATGCATATCAATTTCCGTTTGACTTTGGATCATGGTTGCATTCATAAATACCTCTATACGGTCTGTTCGTAACCGAATAGAGAGCGACGGAGATATGCATTTATATGCATAAATAACGTCATTGACAGCACGTATAGATATCGAATATTTTAAAATATTTCTGATGTTTTCTACACAATTCCTGTGCAGCAGCATATGCACGCGTACATGCACGTGCAAAATACTTTTTATGAAATTTTATAAAAACTTTTATTTAATTTTTTTATTATTACAATATATTGTTGTAGATATGAGTATTCGTACTACGTACTACGTCAGTAAGAAAGTAAAAAGAAATTTTTAAAAAAGTTAAAGGGAAATTTCAACGCCAAGTGATTTCCAATATTTATTGCAAAGCAATCGAGTGTTTCGTTGCATTAAAATATAATGGACAAAATTCGCTGATAGTACGTTTAATTTTGCGTCAAGACTCACAAAATATTACTCACAAAAAATATACAAAAAACAAGGACGAAAGAATCCTTTTCGTGCACGTCCTATTCTGTTATCGAACACTTTTGGTTGCATAGTGCATTTTGTGTGCAGTTTTTTCTTACCTTCCTCTTGCATTTCACTCCTATTTTCAGATATTTCCGTTTACTTCTTGCAGCGTTGCAATTTTTATGTTTCTGGCTTTAGTCCAATAACCCAAAATAAATATGAAGAATATTCGCGTGCAAAATGCTTTTTTAACAGCGTTCAGCATCAGTACCTTTTCTATTTATCTTCTGCAATAGGAGCGATATTATTTCGTATACTACAAACACCTTTCCATTTTTGGGTTATCAACTTTTTCTTTTCTTATTTCAAGCTTGAAAAAGGATTTTAAATATTTTCTCCTCTTATTAAAGGCGCACTTAATGAAAATGCATTTATCTTGAAATTGTCAATACGTGCTTGATGAATATAATGGATATATCTTATCCAACCAGAATTTTTGATATGGTATATATATAATCTTCTTCTATTAGTTAATACATAACTGATGATTTATATATTATATATGTGTAGTTATAAATTTTATACCTAAATGGCACACATATTTTCGAAATTCGAGTTATGCATCGTAATTTTATACTTACATCCTTATCTAGGATTTATATCCTAATTCCAGTTTATTACTTTAAGTAATAAAGTGTCGACATAAAATTACATTACACCATCTTTTCTCAGATATTCGTAATATTTTTCAAAAAATTGCTATTCATAACTCAGACGAGTATTTGAAATATAACAAGGTGTGGCTAAATACATCACAAAAAATTTTCTCATTTTTAGTAGCAAAATATTTAACTTCAATTTCTATATAAATTTCTATATTTTAGATCTTAAGCAACTCATCACTATTTTAATATAAATAAAATTTTAATTGTTTAAAATTTGAAACTAGAAACCTTTAGGTTACGTTATTACTGCGATCCGTTGTGTATCCACTTAGGACTATTGGCTTATTGTGTTATCGTATATATAGGAAAAATTCATGGTTTAAAACCACCTAGAACCTTTGGCAAAGTATAAAATGCTATTTAGTGTTAGGTCCTGTAATTGGTCAAGGTCATCCACAAAGGGGGCTCCTGAATATTAATTCGCCGCAGCTACGACAGATTTGACTGAAAGGAAGACGTAAACTTCTAGCATGGTGTCCTAGTTTACAATGACCCGTAAGTAAGCTAACAAAAAAACGGATATACCTGCGGGGCATCTCAATGAAAATTTTGGATTTCCACCTATGGAATCCCTCGCTCTTGCAACCGCAAAACAAAATACAGAGCGCCGCAAGCAACAAAATAGGCAATATGTCTTTTTTCGCTCTATCTAGAACAGTTTACCAAGTGTACTCTCACAAATTTTTTATAAAGCTGAACAATTACAAAGAAGATACTCAATCGTTCTTTTAATATATTTTTAATTTCTTAATTGCTTACCAAAAGTGATGTTTCTACTATATTCTATCCAGAAAGAATTTCAGCGGTAGTTCCCTGTGTAGCTAGTTTATAGCTTATATTATATTATGCCATAGTGTTTCGGCACTCATTCCAGGTGCATATCCCAGTATTCATAGAGCTTTGTAAGCGCTCTTCGGCAGTTTATGACTGTTGTTAAACTCAGCAACAGAGCGAAAAATAATGAAGAATCGCGTTTCATAAAATATCTAAAATGTCGACAGTTTTTATTTTCTTAACGATATTATGATAAGAAGGAACAGGTAATGAAGTCCTAGTACAATATCCAAAGCTCATAGTGAATTCCATAATATGAAGAAGTTTCGGTAGTCACATACTCTCTTAGATAATACTACACCCATAATCTTAACTCAAGCATCACAAAAATTCTATTCTTCTGCTCGAACAATCGTGAGATTAGGAAATCTCTCATGTAGGATATAATTGCGTACATCGTGTTTGTAATATGTTTTGGTAAAACACCATTTCAAACTCCGATTCTGATTGCATGTGAATGGGCTTCATTTAAAATTACAAGAAGAAAATAGCTTTAGATAAGCCACACACTTCATAAGAAAGAATCAAACATCTTAAAAATGTCGCCTTATAGATGTCTTAATATTTATTTTATATGTTTCCTTCTATTTACAAATAACAATGGCAATTTAGATAATGGTGAAACATTCGACATTAGATTCTAGACATATTAGAATGGAAAAACTTTATTGAATTATATGCTCTTAATAAAAGCGAAGATACGATTGAGTAAAATAATAACTATATCTTTAGTTTTCCTGGAGAATTTCTAATCAAAGGTAATTATTATTATTTGTATTATTGTCGGTAAGATTATTGCTTTCCTAGAACATATAATGATTTATTAGCTGTAAAAATTTTTAATGCATGCGTTAAGTCTGTCTTATTATACGGATCAAAGACTTGGCTGGTAACGGAGAAGACTAAAAAGACACTATAAACTTTTATCAACCATCAACCAAGAACGATATCAAATGTAGAACTCTGGAGGTAAACTAATCAAACGTCTATTAATGTTGAAATGCAAAAGCGAAAATATGGGTGGATAGGCCATACCCTGCGTAAACCTTATGACGATATCCCGCACGCAACGCTAACATGGAATCCCCAGTGAACCCGGCTTAGAGGTAGGCCAACCACAAAATGGCGAAGTACAATTAATAGTTAAACTGACAAATCGTTTAACGAACTTCGACAATTTTCGCAAAATAGTGATAGTTCGAAATTATTTGTTGTATCCTTAAGCCCTTTAATGGTGTGTGGAATGAAATAAATAATAAAAATATTAACTGTACAGAATTTGCTATATATTTTACAGTTACAATTTTAGATTCATAATTTTTATAATAATTCATTTCTTTAAGAAGATTAAGGGAAAAAAATGTTTTATATACAATACTTTAACTCTAGTTTCGTAGAGTCGATTTTAAAGGCAAAAGGCACATCAAAGCATAACTAAAAAGCAATTTGTCAAAATGAAAAATATATTTAAATTTAATATTTGTAAGAAAGATGTCGGACATAAAAGCAATGACAAATGAGACACCCAAGAGCCACAACTATAAATGTTGTGTGTTATAGTATCAGTGTACCATTTCGGGAGTATATTGAATAGCTTGTGAAATCCTCTTGGCTGCACAGCGCGAGTAAGCCAAACAATTTGTATGCAAAATGCCGGCTACATTTTTGCATGCCTGCATGAATGCAGCCTTAAATAGCAAGATAGCAAATATTTTGAAACAGCATATTTGCGCACAAAAGATATATACAAAGAAATTACAAAAAAAAATAAATAAATATATATATAAAAACAAGAAAGATACATTTAACAGTATACAATACACTACACTACACTGCAATGCAAACCTTGAGGTTTTATTTCAATTTTTTCAAAAGATAAAAATGATGAGAATTTTTCTGTTGTGATTCCTTTTTGCACTTTAGTTACTTATTTTGATTTTGAGTTGCAGAAATATAAATAATAATAAAAAAAATATTATGTATACGATATTTGAACCTTACATATATATATGTACTTATATGTATATAGGATATTGCATTCATATAACGTTGGACTCGTTAAATTTATATTGTGCCTTTAGGCATTGTGCTTGTGTTGTTGTTGTGAAGTGAGTATCCACAAGTACACGAAATATTTCAATAGCAACAGAAGAGCATCCGAGATACATGGAGTAACATAAATAAAGTCATACGCGTATGGCGTTAAGTTTTGGAATATCAAATTTCGTGCTCGTTAAATGGCACCAAAGTTGTTGAGGCGCACTATATGGAGCACTCATTTCGGTAGTCAATAAAATGTAGGAAAATGCAATTTATATGCTTAAATTATTTCCATGTATGGTACGTATGTATCTTTAATGCAATAACACTTACTTTTATAGAATTTCGGTTTGATCAGCATATGCCATTTTAAAGTACAGTACGAGCCCGCTTAACGCATAGAATACGTTTCATCAAAATAGAGCCTAATGTGAAACAGCGCTAAACGAAGCTATCTTAACATGTAAATAATGGGGTTAGGGGAAGATTGATAGAAAATTGCTTTGGTATTAAATTTAATAATTATGTCTTTTTTTAATATTAATAAAACTAAATATTTATTTTTAACAAAAACAAAAACAAAAACCAGATTGATCCCATCAAAAAATACATACAGGATTATTTACGAAAACTGCCAGACTTACCAACACCGCGTTATCAAATCTTAGAATGAGTGCAGGCTCCTCGGGGAGGTATGCAGATCTGAGGTCAATTATTGCTTAGTCTGATAAAGTGATAAACAATAATCCTGTCAAAGGCATTAAGAGGGATTTTGAAAATACCTCGAGTTAAGAAAAAGTAAAAGTGCTCAAGTGCACTGGCTCGAATATCTTCAACATAATAATATCTAAAAACAAATAAAATTCTAAATCAATCAGTAGCTCGTTTATGTAAATCGTTCGAGTTTTACTCGAACGATTTCTTTCGAAAAGTTCTCACTTGCTTTTTCTCACTTCTTTCGAGTTTGCTGTTTATGTAACATGAAAAATTCACCACACGAGAACGTTATGGTGTGATGAGAGAAACTGATGAAAATGGAACGTTTTTTGAAAAAATGGAACGAAAATGAAACAATTTTAAAAGGTTGCTTAGTGTTTGCAAATAGCACTTGTACCAAAAATTTTAATTTATTCACTTTAACTTACTTTTTTCCATTCAAAATTCAAAACTTCTCGCAAGCAATTTGACAGGTGACAAAAACTCGAACGAAAAAAAGTGAGAAAACAATTCACCACAGTTACATAAACACTTCTAGTGAGTAATTGTCAAAAGTGAGAAAATCGTTCGAGAAAACGAAGTGAGAAAGTTACATAAACGACCCACAGATCATTCAATCTATTGTGTGTTTCCAATTTTCAGTTTTCTGCCTTTTTGTCAAGAAGGCAACTAATGTAGCTTGCGTTTTCCTTTCGCCTTCTGTTAGAAATTATTAATAAGTGGATAAAGCATCTATAACACCCCGTCTTGCTTTTGAACTCCTTGGTTCATAATTTCAGTTATAGTGGTCAAAGTATTTTTCACAAACATCATCGAAAGTTTTCTTTGCTCTTCTTTAAAATCAATACAATTAATATTTTTGTTTTTTTTTGTTGCTCAGTTAATTCCTTGAACTTAGTCATTAGAAAGACTAGCTGCTGTTTCTTGAACTATTTCTTCGACGTCTTCCACATTCATCTCATCTAAAACGCTTTGTTTCGCTAAATTCACTATTTCTTTCACTACTTCATCCATATCGACAGACCATCCAATATTTTCGCTCTTACATAAATTTGGCCAAATAGTCTTGCATACTACTTTAAAAGATCTTTCTATTATCTCATTCCAAGAAAATCTCATGTAGTTTTTCTAAAAATCTCTTATTGATTGCTTCTCTCTCCGTTTGTTTTTTCAAACAACTGCATAAATATTCGGGTTGAAAAAAAAGAGCGCTAAACCGAAACAACGTTCAGCGGGGTCTTATATAGAGCGAATAAGATATTGACTGCGATACGGGATATTTAAAAGATGTTCGGGTTAAAAAAAAAGAGCGCTAAACCGAAACAGCGTTCAGCGGGGTTTCACTGTATACACAACGACGATTCTACTCTATAGACTCTATAGTATATGCGTGAAATAGTATAGTAAATACTTACGTATAATTTTAAAGAGAAACACTTAAATGCAGCTTACAATGTCCTTGTTACACTGTAATGACATTCAATAGGGTCTTAACAAGACATGAAAACACTAAAATATCAAATAAAAAAAAACTCAGTAAATACGGGTAAACCAGGCGTATGAGTAATAACATTTCTCCGTGGCAAGTGTTAATGTTGTTAGCACGTTTTTCAAGTTGTTCCATGGGAAGTTTTTTTGGTGTTTAAGGCATGTTTTGGAGCGCTTATATCTGTTATTTTGGCATGTTATTTCTTTTGTTTTTTATTTATAAAAATATATGTTTATTTTTTTTTTGGAAATTTTTTCTTTAACATTTTGCTTGTAAAGTTTCTAATCTAACAACAACAAAATTGTAAGCGAAAGTGCTTATAGCAATTATTTTTTTTTTTTTGACAACATGTCTTCATTGAATCACTTAAGTTTTAGAATCTTAAAGACTAATAACATTACATTACAAATTATTTTATATAAACATACTATAATGATATATACAATGTTTTGTAAATTATTTCAAGGGGCCTCTGAATAAGTACACAATGCTTATTTACCAGATATCATGGCTCATAATTTGAAATAATCAGGGTTATCTTTAGAAAAGCAGTAAGAACGCAGAAATCTAAAAGTATAGCACTTCAAACTCTTTAAAGCTTCAAA
Organism: Teleopsis dalmanni; assembly: GCF_002237135.1. Taxonomy (NCBI): domain Eukaryota; kingdom Metazoa; phylum Arthropoda; class Insecta; order Diptera; family Diopsidae; genus Teleopsis; species Teleopsis dalmanni. Next base: position 191,199,257 of record NC_051847.1, on the reverse strand, counting down.
AGTTTACTAAAACAATGCTTTTATAATAAATATTTTTATTCTCTACTTAAACATATAAAACATATAAAAAAATGTTACATTTCAGTAAGAAACTTAACCGCAATTCATAAGTGCATTTTTAATTGCTTGTGTCTGCTCATGTTTATATTTGCTCAACGCTCTGTTAATGAAGTTGTTTATCTTTTATGTTGTGCTGTACTTTTATATAGAAAAAGAATTTCGCACAGCTGTCAGATACAAGACACAAATTCATATGAAAGAAAAAGATATTTCAGCGAAATAAACTGAGTTAATTGTGCACATTTTTTGGTCGCTTAAAGGCTCCTTTAAATCGTACAAATCTGCACTTTATGATTTTTATTTATTTTTATTATGTGATTTTTTACTTTCAGCTTCTGTGGCTGGAAGCTGCAATTCAATATCTTTCGTTTTTTGTCGAACATTTCGGTAACTGATTTTTAATGGCTTTAAAATCGTTAGCAATTTTTCTTTTTTTGACAATAACCCCAATATTTTTTTTTTTTCCATTTTTGAAATTGTTTTTAATAAAATGCTTAAATTAAAAATATTTTCAATAAAATATTGTTACACTTATAAAAGAATTGAAATACATTCACTGAATTTTGTTCTTTTTTTTTTTACTTATAAAAAAATCTAAAATAAAAACTGTGGAGAAAAATTAAATTCAAAAATGCATGGTGCGGTTACACAGAAAAAAACATGAAGTCAATTTGAGACAAAAAAGCAGAATGTTTCAAAAACGCAATTGTAAGTAGAAATGCAGGTTACACAGATACAAATGCAGGTTACACTAGAATTGCTTACATTTAAATTCTAGTTCAAACATACAAGGATACTTTAAAACGTGACAGATTTTTTAAATTTTCTGCAGTTCGCTTAGCAGATATAGAAGCTAAGAACAGATGTAGTAAAATAAATTTCGTGCCAAGCAAAGACTTTTTGATGTGCAAGTTTTTGTTCCAAAGGTATCTCTCTCTCTCTCAAAACTTTTGAATTAGTGTTTTTTTTTCTCATAAATAAATCTGAAATAGTTTTTATAATAAAATTAAATCGATACGCAATGGAAAATATGTTCCTGTGATATGTCAATAAATCCAATTTAAGTTACTGTGTCAGATCCAATTAATTTTGGTAGTATCTGCACTGCAAGTGTATATAATGTAAACCAACAAGATACTATAAGTACACTGGTAAAAAAAAATATATATGGTATGTAAAACATTATTTAGATTTTACTCGTATAAACGTAATAATAAACTTGAACAATACAGTTCTAAATAGGCTCATATTATATTCAATGTCAGTAAAATTTACAGAAAATTAATTTTTAATTCAATAGATATAAAATTTTCAATATATATAAGCTTTGAGTATGTTCTCCCCAACTAAAATGCAATCAATCAACGATAGAAAATGTGTTATTCTACTGTTCCTTACATCCCAGTGGAACTATAAAATAAACAATTTTTTTCATATGAGAAAATTTTTAAGTCAATTGTTATAAAAATTGACTCTAATTATTCAAGATACAATTTAGTTTTTAAATAAAAAAGGTCAGTAGAATTTAATAATTTTATTTATTTTTAATTTTTAAAGTCAATTATGTCGAAAGAAACCATATTTCTTAATAGAAACTATTGTTTTAATGGAAAGGTATTTAGAACTCGTACATTACAACAATAAAATTAATTATTTATTATTTATTTCAATTTTTGACTGTCTATACAGCTGTTTGTATCACCAAATACCCATCACTATTTTTATTTATAAAAGCTATAGTTTTCTGCAGCTAGCGAAAGATAGGCAGAAGAACAAAAAAGCTAATCTTAGAATGGAGACATAGAAAAGGACTCAGAATAGACATAGAATTTAACAAACAGACATTTTTTGCATAATAAACCTATACCTATATCGCCAACGTAAGACTTAAAGACATTACTACCACTCTTAAAAAATGTTAACATGTCATATTTCTATATAAAGTGTTAAAAAATCTCTTAATAATGACAATATGACAACAATGATCAAAACAATATATCCTCAATGTTTTCAACAGCTTTAGGAATACTCTTCGTCCCGTCATGTTTCATGCCATTTTATTATTACTATAATTATTATTAAAAATATGCTCCACATACCATATATGCAATTTGACAGATCTTTTGTGGTAGCATTTCGCTCAATTAGTTCAATTCCAAACTTATGAAGAATTTCCTGACAACTGTGAATCGTATTTTAGCTACGCGTTTAGGGCCCAAAATTCCACTGGCTAGATAATCAAGTCTGCGTCTTACCACTACTGGGCAGGCATATAGAACATGTTTCCTGTTTCCTTCCTGTTGTCAGAGTCAGCTTTTATAAACCCATTTTTTTAATAAAATAATAATGTATATTGTCTCTATTTTTTAATAAATTTTCACTATTTAAGCATATTCAGCTGTTGTTAAACGATCTATTTATTAAATAGTAAACCTTGATCAGAAAATATGGTGCCTTGGATAACACTTCTAACACATACTGCTAAATTTAGAGTACAAAATGTATACCACTTTAATATTCTGGGTATTAATATACTTGCATAAGATCTTATTTACAACAAATAAAACTTAATACTTATAGCAATTTTCCATTAAAAAAATAGAAAATTGTCTATTATTAAAGGAAAAAGAAATTGCAAAGTTTAAAAATAAAAACTTTTAAAAAGTTTAATTGAGTTCAGTTGAACATTAAAAAGGTTTTTCCATTTTAAATTTTAATTGAAATACTTTCTGTTTTTAATTCTTTTTATTTTTGGCTGGGTAACTTGCATTTCATATATTTCACAAAATATTTTAATTTTTAATGTTTCAATCAAATAACTTCACAGTTTCAATAAAAAATTAATAGATATAGAGCGAATAAGATATTGATTGCGATACGGGATATTTAAAAGATGTTTATTCGTAAACAACACGCACTTTAAATAAAAAAACATCAATACTTCAAAAGATTCTAATCCAAAAATCTTAAATTATTTACAAATTAATAGTACCAAAAAATCATTTTTTATTTTATAGCATAGAACTCCAAAGTATTCCCTATAGTTTATATAATAACAAATGACTTGCTTCATTACATCAAAAAATTAATAACATTGAGATTATTTCAATAATCTTTAATTAAACCCTATATTAAAATCAAAATATTCGAACCACATTTGTGCTTAGTATTCCCTTAATATGGTCACTTTACCGAAAACGCGATCTTCCACTTCCACGTCTTCTTTCTTCAACTGTCATCTTTTTTAAGATCATATAGCTTGTAGTTCTTTTGGATGCGGTTATCATCATCGACTTATTGAAGACGAAAGATCTTCAATAAGTTTTCAAAGATCTTCAAAAATAACTTTTCTTTTAAGCACCCTCAGTGCTGCTGCATCAGTCTTTGACAACGTCTATACTTTTGTGCCATACCAATGTATGTAGGATGAGCCAACACCTATTTCAAAAATAATTCTTTATCTTATCTATAATATGATATTTATTTTATGTTAAAATCTCGAGAAAATTTGTGTGATATTAAATAACTTCTTCTTGGTGCCGTTAGTAGCAAGTCCTTCGTTCACTAGCTTAAATCACTGGATTAAGTTTTAAGGGCCCTTGTTAAAACTATATCAAAATTTGAACCTGTAGTAGCAGCTATAGTACATATCACATTTTGCTTTTTTAAAGTACCCATGTCCCATCCTTTGCATTACCTAGATGATGGTGATGTCGGACTTTTTGATATTCTTAATTGATATTTTAAAATAGATTAAAGTTTTAAGATTATACCCCATTTGTTAAGATAAATTCCTGATCTATTTTTATAAAAAAGAATATTTTTAAACATATTTCAGGTTTTAAAGTAGTCCATGACTGATATTAAACTGTTTTGTTTATTACAAGGCCACGAAATATTAATATTAATTTTATCAACCGAAATTTAATCCGGATTTTACTCTTGGAAATACTCTGCTTAACATACTTTTGCATCCGGCATTGCGAGGCGTATGAGTAATTTTATTTGCCATAAGCAGAAGTGAAAATTAAATTAAAAATGAAAATCTGCTGCTTTTTTCTTTTGCAATTGTTTTCATGGAAATTTCCTTTTAATTTGTTATTATTGCTTCTCAAGCATATTAAATGCAATTACACGCAACAACAGCATAAAATCGTTTAAGGAAGGAAGATGCGAAAAAATGGCCAAGTAAATTGAAATAATTTTGCAGCGTTTAACGCAGAATCCGAGAAGAAGATGAGGGAATAAAAACTTTTATTGCAGAGTTGAAAATTTACACAAGCATGAAAACAAAAACAACATTAATTGAGGCTAATTACTCTAATGTGCCGGAAAATAAATTCACGCCATTTAAATGCTAACCAAGCAGGACAATGACCTTGTGCAGTTTTTCGGATTGGATGGGAATCTCTTAAAAAAAAAGCAAGACTGAATGGATAACAAGACTGAAACCTTAAGATTAATGCAAGAATTGTGTAATTTCATGTAATTCGGAAACAAAAAGTTTAATGGTTTCCATTTCTGTATACTTATTCTAAGATTATAAAAATCATTTAAAAGAGACATTAGTAATCCGAAGTATAAAAAGCTATTCTTTGAAAAAGTATCCTTTCCTGCTTAAAATATATTGCTTATTCCAATTTTTGGATATAAAGGATAATTCTATAAAAAATTATTCAAATTTGTAAAATGAAGATAAATTAACTTTTTTAATTCCAGAAGTGCTTGTCCTCATCTACAATACAAACTGATTTTAATACGATGTCTTATATCAATTTGCCAGAAATGTAACCAGAAATACCACGCGTATACGTAAGTAAGGTGGTGTTATGCTATCTTATCTTATATGGAGTATAGTATCAGATAATACAGTGGTAAAGTAAAAAAGCCAATATCAAATGAACGATTTAAAAATCTGCACAAAATGAGATAAAAATGAAAAAGTGGAGGTAAATAAAAATTATTATAAATAATAATTTCTAATAATTGGTCTTTTTTTTGTAAACATATCACAAAAGAACAACCGCTAATTTTAAAAATAACATATGAAACAACAACACTGCTGGCTTATTTAGTCCAACCTTTTTGAAATCGCTTAGCTAATAAACGACTCAAATCGCATAATTGCCAAGATTAAAAATCCGTCTATTGTAAACGGATTTTGAAAGTGCGTACAGTTGACGATCAACAAATATTTGACAAATAATACTCAATTCTTTTTAATTTACTGTTTTTTTCTGTTAATATTAAAAAAACCTGAAAATACAAATTTTATTCACAATCACGTAAAAAATAAAACTTTTTTCACCCATATTTGCAAAGAATTATTATTAATTTTCGAAACCAAATTTTATTACGTGTTTTGCATATGGGTCATTCTTTTACAGCTTGGACATTTTTTTATGAGCTTTTTCATAAAATAAGAAGACCCGTATCTCGGGAAAAAATTTTTTGATTTTTTTCCTAGGAGATATGGACCCATGGGGTTTTGAGAATTGCCATTGTAGACACATTTTCAAATAAGTATATCTTTAGCTCTATAAAAGATAGAAACTTGAAATTTACAGCGTTTCAAAGATAATTGATTGTACTTTTTTAAAATTATTTAAATAGTTAAAATTGTTTATATTTAAGTACTAATATTAACCGTTAAATATCAAAAAAAAATTTTTCTCAAAACTGTTTTTTTCTTCCGCAAAACACTTCAAGCACATGAGAACTACATTTCCATTGAATGAATTTTCAAAGAATATGCTACATATATTCTTATATAATATTATTGATTTCGATAAATAAAAAAATTCTACATAAAACTCAAAAATTTCTGGACGATATTGTCATTAGAAGTACTTTTAAAAATTTATTTATCCTTCATATAAAACCAAACACATACACACAAATTTTTTTTTTTATCTTTGATTCAGATTAATACATAAATTCCACTTAAAAAATAAATATTTCCACTGTGATATTCATTTTAGAAGTAATTAAAAACAATTAATTAATCAGGTGTCCTTCGCGTTACTCATACGCACCATAGTACCATTAAATCAATTTTCGAAGAAAAACTATACAAAAATTTTTACTTTTAGTTTTTAAAATTAAAAGTTCAATAAAAAAAACTAAATTCTTATTATTTCAGAACAAATTAATTAATTAATTAATTAATTTCAAATTAAAGTGAAACTTAATTCTTATTATTTCAAAACAAATTAATCCATTCCTCTATCTCATCTTAGATAGATAGATGAGTCTTATCTGAGACTCTATCATCAATTTTCCTAACACCTGCTAGAAATCTACAAAGATTTGATGAAGTGGAACTTAATTCTTATTATTTCGAAACAAATTAATTAATTAATTTCAAATTAAAGTGAAACTTAATTCTTATTATTTCAAAACAAATTAATCCATTCCTCTATCTCATCTTAGATAGATAGATGAGTCTTATCTGAGACTCTATCATCAATTTTCCTAACACCTGCTAGAAATCTACAAAGATTTGATGAAGTGGAACTTTATTTTTTTAAATCAAAACAAATGAAACCATTTCTCTTGATAAATTATAACTTTATATAGAAATTTTCAAAATTTCCAATGTAAGTAACTGCCCACAAATTCCACTACCTAACATTCTTCTCATTCCAACATATTTATATTTAATAAAATATTCTGAAATTTATTTTAGCAATAACCAAATGAATTCTTAATTAATGATTTTAATGGATTTTTTTTTTAATTTGTCCTTTACTGAAATATAAAATATGAAATAATTTTGCTAAAAAGTTTTGTTTAACAACTCATGAATTTTTTTTTGTAAGTCATTTTCATTGGCACTTCGCCTCATAAAATTGGTCAATTTTTATTTAACACACAAAATTTGGTGCTTATTTGCATTTTTATTATTTATTTAATTTTTTGGGTTTGTTTTCAATTTTTCCTTAAATAAGAATAAAGTTTGCCTCAACTACTTTACTTACACTTCTCGAGATCCTTTAGCCAATGACAATTGCTCAGAGTTTCCCTTTTGCTGCTTTGGTGTTTATGTGGCGTGAAAATCGTGCATACTTCATAGTAAAAAAAATTACCCAAAAAAAATGTATAAAATAATTTGAATACATTTTTCCCGCCCTGACAAGAATAATGAAAACTTGAGAACATTTCGAGCACAGCTAAAAACATCGACATCATGTCAAGGAAGTGTTTTGGTATTTTACTTTAACAACAACAATCCTGTCCTTGCCAAATTTTCTGTTAGTTTTTTCGTCCTTTAAATTTTTCCTCAATTGATAATTTAAATTTTTTAAGCTTTTCACTGGGACTTAACAGTTTTCTACTTGAGGGTTTCATTTTTCTGACTTTTTTTTATATATTCTTGTTAAATTTTTTTTTATTTTTTTGTTTATTCTTTATTATGTTTTTCTTTATTTCCAAGCATTAAAGCCACTTTGCCTAGCTACTTAAGTTTTTTGTTGAGCAATGTTGTCAAAAATTTCATATCCTTTCACATTTCATTTATACACACATTACGTTTATATATATAAAAATATTTATATATATATAAAAGGATAATACATACGTATATATATATAAATGGTTGTATTCGGCATTACTCATACTTTTGTGGTTTGCGGTAATTAGCTACTTTTATTCATGGCTTTCATGGCAAGTTCTTCAGTTCTGAAGATCAAAGTACCAGGAAGTGTTCTGCATATTCAAGCAATGTTTTTCTTATTTTCTGCTGTGATTTCATACATTTTCCACGAAAAAAATTTAGTATTCGTAATACAAAGGTTAACATAATTACTTTCATTTAATCGGTTTATTTCTATTTGTCGCTGCTTTTGCCTACTAATTAAAGCCTTTGTAATTATTTTTAATTAAAAAATAGCGCAACTTAATTATAGCAAAGAAACTTATAGCAAAGAGTCTATTTTAGTCTTCTCCACGTACGGACGTGTTTTATAGTGCTCTTACAAAGTTTTACTAGTTCGCGGGTGTTTAG
>NC_051847.1:191162941-191191092 GCF_002237135.1 Teleopsis dalmanni | reverse complement strand
ATAAATTTAATTTAATAAATTAAATAAATTTAACATAATAAATTAAATAATTTAATTAGCAGAGACACTGCCGAAAGAAAATATTTTCTGTTGTATCTCCTCTCCTAGTACAATCATAGCTACGCCATTGTGCTGCATTAGTGTTTGTCCTTTTCTTAAATTTTTTTTTTTCAAATTTTTATTATCTCTCTTGTTTCTCGTAGTGGTATAACAGAGTTATTGCCGAAATTTTCACATTATTACAGTTTTATCGCAGATATTACTTTAGTTGTCTTTCATTATTCATATCTAGTTACAATTGTGGCAACAGAGTGTAGGTACACCAGAAAATATTTTCCTTAGATAGTGTCTTTGCTAATCACTGAATTTTTGTATTTTTTGTTATGTCGCGAAGTAATAGATCGCATCCCCTAAACTCCTAACCTTAAAAACTCACTGATACAACGATAAAAATGTCAAAATTTTGAGTTGATAATTTACATAAACTACTTGATAAGTTCGTAGCTCACCATCTATTTTCCGATAATAGAATTAAAATTTTGATATAATTTTAATAATTTAATTTTTATAAGAATATAGGTAATATTTCATTTAAATTTTGCCAATTCATTATTTGTTTATAAGTTATTAAAAATAGATTCTTCAAAGTATTTTTAAACAACAAAAAAAAATTTGAACATCGTTAATGATTTTTGATCTTTGTTAAAGAAGGTAACTAAAATGCATACCGATTTAATCAATATTGACCTTTCAATAACAATAGTTAAAAAATGGTATGCATTTGGCTTTTTGGTTTTGATGCGGTCTTCAAAAATTAAACAAGAAAGTGCTGGCATTTGTTTTTTGTTTTTGGATACAAAATGAGTTCTGTTGATCGATACATTTAGAAAATTAAAAAGAAAACTAGATTTTTTTAGCGACCTTTTGAACTAAATTGATGCTAATATTCATAGAAAAAGCCCCTGTTGATAAAAGAAAAAATGCGTCTGTCCTTGCATCTCAAGAAACTATAGTTAAAATCATTGATATTAAAGCCTATATGTATATTGCTTCGGAAGACTACAAAAATTTTTTATTATAGAAAATGGTAATAGCGTATTTTACAGAGTAATAGAGTAGTAATTTACAGAAACCACAACAGAGATGGCATCCATAAATACAAGGAGCGTTAATTAGAATAAGTATATAAGCCCTGGCTATTAAAAATTTTGCATATCTATTTTAGAATTTCGAAATACAATATTTAATTATGTACCATGACAGTCGAAATGAAAAGAATATGAAATTTATTCTAATTCCTTAATTATATGTTAATGTTTAAACAAATAAAAATAAGTATATTAAATATAGATCCATAGATAATTTTTGTTTCAAACATCAATAAGACGCGGTCTATAAGACTCATGTCTCCTTAAGTTTTCACATTAGTTTATTAAACTTTATTCATAAAAATATAATAAACACTAAACAATTAATTTAATTTAACATTTTAGTGCCGCAACAAAGCACTTTTAAATGAGATGGAAGTATTTTTTTAAATTAATCGTTTTTGTCTATAAATATGGCTAACAGATGGTACCCTAATATCGAGTTTCGCTTGTAATGTGAATTAAAGTTAATAAAAATTAAAAATGCTGTAGTGATCAAATATGAGGGATTCTGTCGCTTTAACTTATATGCTTTATATTCTATGTTTAACAAATAAATATGTATAGTTTTTTTAATGGTTGAGAACGACCTGTGATTTTTTTTTTGGAAGAAGGTCTGTTTGGGTGCAAACACAACTTCAAGATATTTGAACTTGTCGACTGATTGAATGGGTGTGGTATTGATATGCAAATTCAGGTCCTTGACTTTGGATCGCCTTGAGCGATCGGTCTACCTACCCGTCAGAGTCATTGTAGATATTTTATGTGGGTTAAGTTTGAGTTTCCAGGTAGTATAGTACCTGGTGAGCTCACAATATTCAAATTTAACAATATTTAATAATTTTAGAATTAACAGATTTGTTCGCGAACTGCTATCATAATATTTAAATTATTAATAATAATTCATTATTATTTATTAACAATTCATTATTATTTATTAATAATTCATTATTATTTACTAATAATTCATTATTATTTATTAATAATTCATTATTATTTATTAATAATTCATAATTCATTATTAATTATTTATGATATTCATGAGAGTTATATGTTTAAGAAAAAAACAAATATAGGGATCATATAAAACTAAATAAATAAAGCGTGATGAGAGTTCAAAATTTATATTAAGGGAAAAAAATAAAATATGGACATATATCAATTTTCGTTATAAAGGTAGCCTAAGTGCTACATTGTTTTTTTTGTTATAATAATTAAAGTTTAAATAATTAGTATTGTTATAAGAATATTGATTACTTTGACAGAAAGAAATCAGGGAGAGAGTATTATTAATACTATAAAAAGACCTTTTAACCTTATATTTCATTTTTTACTTTTTTCATATTTTCTTTGGTGTAACGTAATGCACACAACAGTGGAAGAACAGTTGAAGTAGCATTGTTTTTTTTTTTTTAATTTCAAATTCATCAAAACATTGTAAACTTACTGCATTTGTGGAATGTGAGTTGAATAAGAACTGAATACCGTAAAATACGAAGCACAGATCGTATTGTTAAAGATTAACACTTTAAAGACCGTATTTTCTAATTTATATATATTTCATTAAATACCTTAATCTGTGTACCATTTTTACTATTTACATATAAGAATTTAATAATATAAAGCAGATATTTTATTATTACACAATTACTTTTAGGATTGATAAAATTAAATTTATATTTTTATTTTAAAAAATTTTAATCAAAAAATAATCTATTTTATTTATTATTATAATTTGTTTTATATTTTATATAAAATTATATTCAAATATAATATATATATTCTTACCGAATTAATTTTAAACTGCTCTTAATGTTAATTAAATTAATTTATAAATTATTTCTTAATAACTTGCTATAAAAAAATATTAATAAATTAAATGTAAAAATTTGAAAAAACTGAGTGCGAATTTTTTCGAACCTTTTATTGCCTTTGAAGAGTGGCGTAGTTAGGCTGCAGATAAGTAATAGTCAGCTTCATTGTATTTATCAAGTTATATCGGTATAGATAGGTTATACCGGAGATCCAAAAGATCCAGATAAGCCTATTTGCTTATTGTGTTACCGTATAAAGAAAACTTATAAATTTGAAAATTATCTTAAACCAATGGCAGGGCTGAAAGTGCCTTTTTTTGTGGGTTTTAAAATAGTAAAATGACTAGAAAAAGTGTTAGGTACCACACGGTATCCGAGGTAGCGTGTCCCTGTTTTACTACACCCGCTGCTTTTTTTTGTGTTATTATTTGTATTTTGATTCATTCTGATATGTACGAGTTGGAGAGAAGGGAAAGTCGGTCTGAGCACAGATTCGCTATACCCGGATAAGGCTATATTACAATTGTAAGTGGTCAGTTATCCTGAGGCCTCTGTTTATGGACACATTAACGATGTTCATAGGATCATATTTCATAGGATCAGGTCGAATAACACGAAAGATTACGAGTTTTTTCTTATGTTTTCTGTTATGTCAAAAGAGAATTCATATAAAAACAGGCTCACGTCATGAAGTGTGTATAATATCATCATGGTCTTGAAATGATATATACTAGAAGGTATACAGGTTCTATGTTACGCTTGATCATACCCCGTTCATTAAAAACTCTAACTCTTTGATTTCAGTAGATTCTGCCCAATACCTAATATTTCTAGTCTCAGTGTTACTTGTGAAGAAGGTCCCGACAATATATTAGAACTAGTTTTATTGCAAAAGCCTGTCTGTGACGTAAAATGTTCATATCTTTGACATTTTAGGGTTGACATACTCATGATGTAATGTAATCAATTTTATTTTTATTTATTTAATTAATATATAAATTCTTAATTTTCTATATTTAAGATTATATATAGTAAGTATTGTACAATACTGATTATTTTATATTATATTCTTCAGTAAATCCAAAGCAATAATAGTAATTCTCGTCACTCATCACTGCCATGACTTGTATTTTGAAAATCAAAAAATTTAAGAGACATACACATTCTTTCAAATACAAATCAAATAAAATTTACTTTGTTGACGTCAAAATAGACCCCATCTAGTGTAATACAACTATACCAGGCTTTTAAACAATCTTTCATACATTTCTCGGAAATTGACTATGATTTTTAATAAAAAATGATAGAAACCACATTAGTAACATAATGACTGCATTGATTGAGGTAAAAAAAAATGCTGGAATACAGCACTATTGTGCTTATAAGAATTGTTTAAAAATCTTTTCAATGTATAAGTATGCAAATAAAGACAAACATTGCAGTGAACTAACTGGGTTAGTATTCCCTGAATTTTTGATATAAAATTGACGTTATTGTTTTTTATCATTCATCGTTTTGTGATTACGGTTCCTTAAAGTAGAGACTATTGATACGAAAACACCAATTTGCTTTCTATATTATAACTGAAACAGAAATGCGTTTTATAACACAGTTAATATTTGAAAGAAAACCTTTATATGAATTTTTATAATTCTCTATGGTATTGTTCAGACAGATAGATGCTAATGGAGCAGTTGAGGACCAGATGCTTAGATTCGAATGACAAGCTTTACAAATAAATATTGGCTGAGTATGAGATGAAATTGGAGAGTTCAAAATTGGATTGATTAGTGAAATTGGAAATTTGATTGAAGGTACCACAAAATAAATAATTTTTATTGTGTTGTGTTACACATCCACATAGCACAAAAAATAAAAGTGAGATTGAAATAGCATGAGAATGTTATAAATGAGGATGTATATTATAAAAATACTTCCAGTGGCGCTTAATCATATAATAATATCATAAATGATGTCCTATATATTATAAATATCCTAACTTCCTTATCGCGACAGAAAGATATTCAAATGGGATGAGTGACCTATAGAGTACCTATTGACAGAGAGCTCTATATTTTAGTTAAGTGCTGAGTTCATAGTTGTACCTAGTGATAAGGGTAATTCTTCACTGGACTTTCAGGATGAAGTTGTTTTTCACATATGCAGTTTTTATACTTCTTCTATTCAAGTTTTAAACAAGGCTTTTGTGTGTAAATTCGATGTGATTTTCTAATAATATAAATATTATTGGTTTTTATAATGATAGTTATTAATATTAACTAATTAAGAGTAGAGTAAGTCCCTACTTTTAGTCCCTAGAGTAAGTAGAATGGAACCCACTATTTTTCATTACTTCATTCAAGACTTGCTAGGAGTCTTATTGCTTCCTCCGTAAGGGTATACATTTTTAGGAGTCTATTCCGTTTGTTCAGCAGTGCAGGGCATTCTAATAACTCATGGGTGATGAGTTATTAGAATGACTCTTCATTCTCTTCACAGAATCTACAGTTTGCAGCCTTATATATGTTACTTCATTCAAGACTTGCTAGGAGTCTTATTGCTTCTTATTGCTTCCGTAGGGGTATACATTCCCAGGAGTCTATTCCGTTTGTTCAGCAGTGCAGGGCATTCCAACAGCACAGGTGTGGCTTACTACTTATTCTGAACGTAGAATCTATAGTTTGCATCCGCATATATACCTCAGTTTTGTAGAGTGTTATTTTAATATAAAGTGCCCTGTTATAATTCCTGTGACGATTCTAAGTTTTTTTCTTTGATACGTCCATAGACTCCTGGTGTTTAATGATTAATTTATTCATGCATTGAGGATTGATCAGTGTGTCAGGGCACTATCTCAAAATCCTTTACCATATTCCCAATTTTGAATATATTTTTAAGCAGAATTGATTTGACTACTGTAAATCACTTAATCGCTTTTATGCACTGCGTAATGATAAGCTGGAAAGCAAAATGGATAATATTAATTTAGTTTTATTTAAAGTATTCTTCGTCCAACTCTATCAAATTATCGCTAATAATACAGAATAGACATCGTACGATGTCTATTTATGTGTCACTCATACGTCAGTCTATCCATTCACACACAGGAAAGTGCACACACGGAGTCTTTGGTTCCAACTATTTATGCAGATGGCAAACATTCGATGAATATGGAGAGTTGAGCCTCAAGGTGACATGTACGTATATTTATATAAATATATTTATACATATGTGAAATGTATGTGAAATATTATACTAAAATGGTTTTGTTTCTGCAATGTCACATACGCGCCAGAGCTCATATATGGAACAATATTTTCTCTTTTTTTTGTTTTGGGTCAACAGAACGAAATTAGTGTTGTGAAGGTAATGGTCATGAGAGCTGTAAAGGTTAAAAGGCACGACAGAAGGGCTTAGAAGTGCATATGGCAGAATGGGTAAATATTTATTTAAAATTGTATTACGAGTACGGCATCTTTTTCAATATTTGCATAAAATTATTAAAAAATAATGAAAGGAAAACAATTTTTAAATATGAGCAAACGAGAGAAAGGTAATGAGTACAATCTGGAAAATGTTGATAAAATAAAATAAGAAGCAGAAATCGAAGGCCTACTAAGCCTACTGAGCAAAACCAAATATTGTACCACAAAATAAATAAACAAACAAACGCGCTTTTGTTTGTGAAAAGGATTTTCGGGATTGATAGGTGCAACAATAAAGCTTAGGTTACAGTTATTGTTATTGTTGGTTTGTGTGTTGTGTTGTGTTGTGTAATAAAATCCTTTGTTGTTTTTCATGAAGGATTTTTGAAAATTTTTCGCCTTTGTTTGATTATAGAATAAAAAGTACAAAAATGGAGAACAGATTGCTACCACGTCGATTAAGTGGGATTGCGTTGGTGAGATTTTAAAATCGAAGCCTAAAATGTAAAGTTCTTAAAATAATGCGTCATTTCAATTCCCAAAAAAAAAATTGTATGATTTAAAATGAAATCCAAAGATTTCAATCATATATTACCTAAAAAATATATTGTTACTTTATCTTTCATATATAATATTTTTATAAAACTAGTTTTTCATACGTTTTGGTAAGCATTCGAATTATACAATATTATTTTGTATTTAATGATAGTATTAGAAACTTTAACAATTTGAAATAATTTATTTTAGATAGCAATGATTCGGGGGTTCTCACAAACAGCTTTGTTGATTTCACTCAGTTTTTAAGTCAGATTAACATGTTAGATGTTGACAGCGAAAAAGTTAAAACGAATACGCCGTATACATTCTGATATAAAGCTTATAAAAAATAGATAAAGAAGCTCAGGAGAACAGCTTATGTTCTCCATGTTTTTCTCTCACCTTTTTTCTCCTCCACATATTATGCTTTTTTTCTACCTTCTTAAGACTCTGACACAAGGTATAATGATCCTATGATGTAAGTAGTTCTAATAAAATAATAATTATTAATTATATTCCTCACTTCAATCACACATTTCCTTTTTTTAATCTTCGAGGTGAAAAGCGGTAACAGTTAGCGTGTGAGACTTAAGCTCACTACATTAAAGGAGTAATTTGTAAAGACAAACACACCATTCAGATCCATTGTGAAACCTATTCCGTTATTTTACATAAACCTCCTGGTTTCATTCAAGGAAATGGAAAATACTTAAAGTAGGTAAGAAGGTAGTATTTAGACTGCGTACAACATTGGACCAAAGAACTATAAGTCTGAGTCTTAGTGTTGGAAAATGTGTCACGTCATCATCTTTTAAACATAGTGAACCTAAACAGTTGTCAGCAAAGCCAAGATTCTCTATTGAGAATGAAGAAAATATTTGGAAGAGATAAGAAGTGGATATTTGAAATGCTCAAGATCTTTGAGAAGGCAGGGGAAAAGCCTAAAATTTTATGTCATTCTTCTCTAAATAAAGCGAATAGAGCAGTTGTCAGCGAAGCTAACAGGAAATAGGACGAATTTGTTCTGAAAGAGTATTTTTAATCACATAAAATGATCCGGATTGTAAAAGATTGATTAACTACATTGCCAGTGCTTTGAAATACAGACAACTAATTATAAACGAATTCGATATTTTGGAATCGAAAACATTTCCATTTTTTTAAGGAACAAAAAGACGTATGTATCTATCTATTTTTCTATCTAGTGCAGATATCAAAGATATTCCCGTTTCTTTAAGGAAGAAGAAGAAGTATGTATCTATTTATCTATCTATCTGTCTATCTAATGCAAATATCGAACACATTCCCATTTTTTTAAGGAAGAAGAAGAAGTATGTATCTATCTATCTATTTATTTAGTGCAGATATCGAAGATATTCCCATAGTTTTAAGGAAGAAGAAGAAGTTTGTATCTATCTATCTTTCTATTTAGTGCAGATATTGAAAACATTCCCATTTTTTTAAGGAAGAAGAAGAAGTATGTATCTATTTATCTATCTATCTGTCTATCTAATGCAGATATCGAACACATTCCCATTTTTTTAAGGAAGAAGAAGTATGTATCTATCTATTTAAGGCAGATATCGAAAACATTCCCATTTTTTAAGAATATCTTTGACTAAAGTTTTCTTAAATATCTTGCACACTTCAAATTATGGTATCAAATCAATTTCATATATTATTGCGTGAGGTTCACTCACATCTCTCGCGGAATAGACTACCATTTATAACTGTCATCTAGAATACATATATTTAATCAATACACAAAAAGTTGTTGGAGGACAAACTCAACAAAATTGAGTTGTTTTATTATAATTTAATAAGAGAGATTAAAAAAAAATATGTATAATTCATATAAAACAAACATGAATGGTGGGTAAGCATCTTTATATTTTTGTTTTCTTCTTTAATAAAACGAAAATATGAACAAATCGAAATGGTATCAACCCACATAAAGAAATGTCAGCTTATTATGAAAAGTATCTGTGGAACAACATATGCGTCACCCTTTCATATGTGTGGCTTATTTAAGGATAATTTTATATTTTTAAAAACAAAATAGCAGCGCCTGCTTTCGTTTGCATAAAAATTGTGAAAGAAATGCAAAAATAAGGCATAAGCATTCAATTTTTTATGCAAAACATCAACTGTCAGCGGTTCCCGGAATATAGGTTACATCGCTCCCATTTAGAGATACAAATCACACTTCCATTCAACTTAAAACTAAATACGTATACGCGCTTCCCACACGACGCTTTTAGTGAAATCCCTTTTTCTGATGTTGGCTGATGTTGGTGTTGTTTTAAGTCACATGCAAATTTGAAGTATGATTATGGGATGTCAAATGCAAACAATATCCTTTTTAGCGTTTTGAGATAATTCAAGCGTGCTGTTCAAGCGGAGTTAACGCACAAGGATACACAAGGATGGGTTTAAAGCTTGACAGTTGCGGCTTATACAAGTACTGCAAAATGGAAGAGACATGAATGTAACAAAGTCGAATGTAGTTAGGTAAGTTGCCGCATTGAATTACAGAGGACTAACAACTAACAAAGCAAAGTAACAAATATTTTGCAAAATATATATATTTCATACATACGAGTATACGAGTATATACATATATGTTAGTTCTATACTCGTGGTATATAAAGTTGCGTACGTAAAAAATAGCTGAACGTCTTAGAGTCACGTTTCTGTCATTTGTTTTTGAAATCACCTGATAAATTTGCAAACACTAAGACGAACAACAATAACAGAACCTGCAACTTTTAAGGATACAGAAGTGTCTTCATGCTGGGGCATATCCTGCAGTGTAGGATACGAGCCAGGTAGCAAGCACAGCGCTGCAGTTATATGATTATGTAAAAAATACTGTTTTGATGAGGAAAATGGCTTTGTTGCCGCTGGCATTCGTTCCTCTTCCTCGTGTCCCGCGTCCCGTGTCTCGTGTCGCGTGTGCTACTTTATTATCAGCGTTTCGGTGACTCAAAGATATTCAAGCCAAAATTGCGCATTCACGGACGCAGGCACAGGTACGTACTTGGCGGAGGAGATACGAAAATGCTGAAGGCGCACAGTTTTTATGTTTGACGGCATCATATTTGGCTCCGGTAACAAAAAATAGGTTAATTGAAAGGGTGTCAAAGTTGCTGTTTGTTAAGATTTGCGAATGTTTCCTCCTTTTTTTTGCAGCTGCTATTTCACTCATTTGAAATTTTTGTTTTTGTCTTTGTCTTTGTTTCAATTTATCAAATCGACTTTGTGACGCTGCGATTGAAAGACGTTAATTTAAGTGAAAGCAATTTTTAATTTTTTTCTTTTTTTTCTTTTTTGCAGAAAATGACAAGTAAATATTTAATACTTAAGGAAGGTGAGAGAAGAGGAATTTTGAATTTATAAAAATTAGAAAACTTATGTAAGGCCATATGATTTAATATGCTAAGTGCTTATCGAGTAATTAAAGCTGTCTTAATATAATCTATTCTATTTCAAAATTCTTCAAAGGCTGAACCCATAGGAATAATGGGGCAAAATCGTCTTTGGCTATGCTCATGAATATCTCAATTATTGTAAAACTAGAGAACTAATTTCTTACTCATCATATGATAAATGCTAAATGGCCTTTACAATACGATAAGACGGATTATTTTTGTATAGATTTAGTCAACACATATAATATCGCATTATTCGTGCGCAGCACCATCTTTGGGTCAAATGCCAGTTGTCACCTTCACGTAATGCAACCAATTTCAATCCGGAATGAACAGAATCAGACATCGTCGATAATCTTGTTTTATAAATAGCAATATTTATGTTTATAATTTATATAATTTTTAAAATAGTACAGTAAAGTAAGCAAGTGCTTTAATATATTAAAAAATTTGCCATAATCTTAAATGTGATCATATTTTATTGCTCTTTTTCTTCTAAGTTCTATGCAACAATGCGAATGGATGGTTATAGTTATAAAAGGTTGGAGTGGTGACTTTGTATCCACTCCAATTGGAATCGACTTGAGCTCAAAGAATGAAACATTTGTAGTACCATAGGATTGGCGTACATAAACTCTCTACATAAACTAAAGGTCAGCAGACGAGCAACGCTGAAAGACAAAAACCCCCTTTAGATAAAGATGAACCTACCTGGCAGTTCTTTAACTTGTATCTACTTGAGCTCAAAGAATGATATATTGTAGTATCACAGCGTCATACATAGACTAGAGGTTAGTAGACGAACAAAGCTGAAGGACAATAACTTCACCTTTAGAAAAAAAAAATCAACTTGACAATTCCATAAACTTGGCTAGGAAAAGAGTATCCGAAGATTTCAGTTCTAGCTAATGATGGGCACTGACACATGAGAAATAGCACAAGGGGATACCCTACATCGTCACAGTCACAACCACGACAAAAGTCATTATAAGGTGGGCCTAGTTTCATAGTATGCCTATCTATTGTGCAGTTACACGTCAGCACCAACACCGTAGTGCTGAACAGGTTCCGCTTTAGTAGTTAACTGACTGCTACGTTTTTTGTCTAGTTTAGACCAGATCAATCTAGAGATAAGACAGCAGCATTAGTCTGTCCAGTTAAGACCAGATCAATCTTGAGCTCAGACACCAGAATTCGTCTGTCCACTTTTACTTGGCTATATTTTCGTTTAATTGTGAGTTAAACTGTTGTAAGTGGGATGCCAATATTTGAAAAGTGAATATCAGGGAGAAGAGTGTGTACCTTGGCAAGCTTGTCCGTTCTGCAATTACCCGACATATCCCCATGTGCAGAAAACCATATAAGAAGGACATTAACATGCTTAGCTAACTCATTGAGGAAAGCGCGGCATTCTTGAATTATAGGAGCTGTGCTTGTAGTGTTTACTAGTGATTTTGAAGACAGCTTGGCTGTCCATCATCAGCGATCTGGTTATCAAGGGTCCATTTTACTGCATAATGAATTGCCATTACTACAGCCTGGAATACATTACACTGATTTGACAGTTGAAGCGAAAAACTAAGATCCAGGGGAATAGAGAATAGTTAAAATATATATTCTATATATATTTTTCTTCCTATATAATAATGAATAATAATGAGAAAATTATACATGCATATGAAAATAATTTTTACTATTAAAGCAAAACTAAATTAATATTAAATAATTTCTTAATATTTTCTTAAAAACGCTCAGGACTTAATTCACAACCATTATACTTTGAAGTACTATTTAGTTATATTTTATTTTTAATTTTGCATTTTCTTTGCTATAATTAAGTTGCGCTATTTTTTAATTAAAAATAATTACAAAGGCTTTAATTAGTAGGCAAAAGCAGCGACAAATAGAAATAAACCGATTAAATGAAAGTAATTATGTTAACCTTTGTATTACGAATACTAAATTTTTTTCGTGGAAAATGTATGAAATCACAGCAGAAAATAAGAAAAACATTGCTTGAATATGCAAAACACTTCCTGGTACTTTGATCTTCAGAACTGAAGAACTTGCCATGAAAGCCATGAATAAAAGTAGCTAATTACCGCAAACCACAAAAGTATGAGTAATGCCGAATACAACCATTTATATATATATACGTATGTATTATCCTTATATATATTTATGTATATATAAATGTTTTTATATATATAAACGTAATGTGTGTATAAATGAAATGTGAAAGGATATGAAATTTTTGACAACATTGCTCAACAAAAAACTTAAGTAGCTAGGCAAAGTGGCTTTAATGCTTGGAAATAAAGAAAAACATAATAAAGAATAAACAAAAAAATAAAAAAAAATTTAACAAGAATATATAAAAAAAAGTCAGAAATATGAAACCCTCAAGTAGAAAACTGTTAAGTCCCAGTGAAAAGCTTAAAAAATTTAAATTATCAATTGAGGAAAAATTTAAAGGACGAAAAAACTAACAGAAAATTTGGCAAGGACAGGATTGTTGTTGTTGAAGTAAAATACCAAAACACTTCCTTGACATGATGTCGATGTTTTTAGCTGTGCTCGAAATGTTCTCAAGTTTTCATTATTCTTGTCAGGGCGGGAAAAATGTATTCAAATTATTTTATACATTTTTTTTGGGTAATTTTTTTTACTATGAAGTATGCACGATTTTCACGCCACATAAACACCAAAGCAGCAAAAGGGAAACTCTGAGCAATTGTCATTGGCTAAAGGATCTCGAGAAGTGTAAGTAAAGTAGTTGAGGCAAACTTTATTCTTATTTAAGGAAAAATTGAAAACAAACCCAAAAAATTAAATAAATAATAAAAATGCAAATAAGCACCAAATTTTGTGTGTTAAATAAAAATTGACCAATTTTATGAGGCGAAGTGCCAATGAAAATGACTTACAAAAAAAAATTCATGAGTTGTTAAACAAAACTTTTTAGCAAAATTATTTCATATTTTATATTTCAGTAAAGGACAAATTAAAAAAAAAATCCATTAAAATCATTAATTAAGAATTCATTTGGTTATTGCTAAAATAAATTTCAGAATATTTTATTAAATATAAATATGTTGGAATGAGAAGAATGTTAGGTAGTGGAATTTGTGGGCAGTTACTTACATTGGAAATTTTGAAAATTTCTATATAAAGTTATAATTTATCAAGAGAAATGGTTTTATTTGTTTTGATTTAAAAAAATAAAGTTCCACTTTATCAAATCTTTGTAGATTTCTAGCAGGTAGTAGGAAAATTGATGATAGAGTTTCAGATAAGACTCATCTATCTATCTAAGATGAGATAGAGGAATGAATGAATTTGTTTTGAAATAATAAGAATTAAGTTTCACTTTAATTTGAAATTAATTAATTAATTAATTTGTTTTGAAATAATAAGAATTTAGTTTTTTTTTATTGAACTTTTAAATTTTAAAAATTAAAAGCAAAAATTTTTGTATAGTTTTTCTTCGAAAATTGATTTAATGGTATTATGGTGCGTATGAGCAACGTGAAGGACACCTGATAAATTAATTTTTTTAATTACTTCTTAAAGAAATATCACAGTGGAAATATTTATTTTTTGAGTAGAATTTATGTATTAATCTGAATCAAAGGTAAAAAAAATTTGTGTGTATGTGTTTGGTCTTATATGAAGGATAAATAAATTTTTAAAAGTACTTCTAATGACAATATCGTTCAGAAATTTTTGAGTTTTATGTAGAATTTTATTATTTATCGAAATCAATAATATTATATAAGAATATATGTAGCATATTCTTTGAAAATTCATTCAATGGAAATGTAGTTCGCATGTGCTTGAAGTGTTTTGCAGGAGAAAAAAAAATATTAAAAAATTTCAAAGAAAGATGGTATCTCGAAAATTTTTATTTTTTAGTAAAAAACTGAATCTAAGTAAAATATAAAAAATTAAAATGTAACAAATACTTTTGAGAAAAATTTTTTTTTGATATTTAACGGTTAATATTAGTACTTAAATATAAACAATTTTAACTGTTTAAATAATTTTATAAAAGTACAATCAATTATCTTTGAAACGCTGTGAATTTCAAGTTTCAATCTTTTATAGAACTTGAGATATACCCATTTGAAAATGTGTCTACAAAACCAATTCTCAAAACCCATATGCAAAACACGTAATAAAATTTAGTTTCGAAAATGAATAATAATTCTTTGCCAATATTGGTGAAAAAAATTTTATTTTTTACATGATTGTGAATAAAATTTGTAGTTTCAGTTTTTTTTAATATTAACAGAAAAAAGCAGTAAATTAAAAAGAATTGAGTATTATTTGTCAAATATTTGTTGACCGTCAACTGTACGCACTTTCAAAATCCGTTTACAATAGACGGATTTTTAATCTTGGCAACTATGCGATTTGAGTCGTTTATTAGCTAAGCGATTTCAAAAAGGTTGGACTAAATAAGCCAGCAGTGTTGTTGTTTCATATGTTATTTTTAAAATTAGCGGTTGTTCTTTTGTGATATGTTTACAAAAAAAAGACCAATTATTAGAAATTATTATTTATAATATTTTTTATTATATTTAATTTAAGTCATTAATGTTATTTTATTATTATTAGCACGTTTATTAAATTTATCAGATTGTACAAACCAAAATACACGTAAATTTTTAATAAAGTTTTAGTTGTAGAAGAGGATTTCTTACAATGTATCTTACAATGAAATATTATATGCTCAATAACAAAACATTATATTGTAAGAAGAAGAAGAAAAGAGCAACAAGAAAAATAAAAAGTACTAAGAAAAAGGCAACAAATTTTCAAGCTATCTTCGATCTCCGATATTGGACACCTCATAAATATCATAATAGAAGATTATATAAAGTAATGTAAACAACTATTAAATCAGAAATACAAATATTTTAGAAAGGTGCATCATTTTACATAGAATACTAAACCAATAAGGCAGAAAAGAACCAAAAATAACAATTTAAACTATATATATGTAAAGATAAAATATATATACTAACTTTATCATATAATGAATTTCTTCTGCAAATAATTAATATAGTATAGTAGTATTGCTATAGTATAGTGAGCAAGCTATAATGATAATACTTTCTAACTCTACTATCACTATTGGGCATTGGGGCTTCAATAATTCTTTTAAATCTCACTATATTTGGTGCTTTTCTGATATCGTTCCATGTATATCGTGCTTCAGATACCTCACTCTCGATCGTTCTTCTCCACGTTTGATACACGTTTTCACTGGCGTATCAGGTCTTTTGCAATTTTGTAGGTACCATGCCAACTCTTACCTCGCTATGTAAACTCTCGATTGTCTAAGCTATCCCATTTTGTCTTTTAATTCAACAGTTCATTTGATATTGACTTTTTACTTAACCACTGTATTATCTGATACTATACCCCACATAAGATAAGATAGCATAACACCGCCTTACTTACGTATACGTGTGGTATTTCTGGTTACATTTCTAGCAAATTGATATAAGACATCGTATTAAAATCGGTTTGTATTGTAGAAGAGGACAAGCACTTCTGGAATTAAAAAAGTTAATTTATCTTCATTTTCCAAATTTGAATAATTTTTTATAGAATTATCTTTTATATCCAAAAATTTAAAAATTACGTTGGAATAAGCAATATATTTTAAGCAGGAAAGGATACTTTTTCATGGAATAGCTTTTTATACTTCGGATTACTAATGTCTCTTTTAAATGATTTTTATAATCTTCGAAAAAGTATACAGAAATGGAAACCATTAAACTTTTTGTTTCCGAATTACATGAAATTACACTATTCTTGCATTAATCTTAAGGTTTCAGTCTTGTTATCCATTCAGTCTTGCTTTTTTTTTAAGAGATTCCCATCCAATCCGAAAAACTGCACAAGGTCATTGTCCTGCTTGGTTAGCATTTAAATGGCGTGAATTTATTTTCCGGCACATTAGAGTAATTAGCCTCAATTAATGTTGTTTTTGTTTTCATGCTTGTGTAAATTTTCAACTCTGCAATAAAAGTTTTTATTCCTTCATCTTCTTCTCGGATTCTGCGTTAAACGCTGCAAAATTATTTCAATTTACTTGGCCATTTTTTCGCATCTTCCTTCCTTAAACGATTTTATGCTGTTGTTGCGTGTAATTGCATTTAATATGCTTGAGAAGCAATAATAACAAATTAAAAGGAAATTTCCATGAAAACAATTGCAAAAGAAAAAAGCAGCAGATTTTCATTTTTAATTTAATTTTCACTTCTGCTTATGGCAAATAAAATTACTCATACGCCTCGCAATGCCGGATGCAAAAGTATGTTAAGCTGAGTATTTCCAAGAGTAAAATCCGAATTAAATTTCGGTTGATAAAATTAATATTAATATTTCGTGGCCTTGTAATAAACAAAACAGTTTAATATCAGTCATGGACTACTTTAAAACCTGAAATATGTTTAAAAATATTCTTTTTTATAAAAATAGATGAGGAATTTACCTTAACAAATGGGATATAATCTTAAAACTTTAATCTATTTTAAAATATCAATTAAGAATATCAAAAAGTCCGACATCACTATCATCTAGGTAATGCGAAGGATGGGACATGGGTACTTTAAAAAAGCAAAATGTGATATGTACTATAGCTGCTACTACAAGCTCAAATTTTGAGAAAGTTTTAATCAGGGTCCTTAAAACTTAGTCCAGTGGCTCTAGCCAGTGAACGAAAGGTTTGCTAATAACCGTACCAAGAAGAAGTAACTTAATATCACACAAATTTTCTGGAAATTTTAACATCAAATAAATGTCATATTATAGATTATATGTTGACTCATCCTAAATATATTTCTCTGTGGCACAGAAGTATGGACGCTGTCAAAGAGTGATGCCGCAGCACTGGGAATGCTTAAAAGAAAAGTTATTTCTAAGATCTTTGGGCTTCAATAAGTTGACGATGATTACCACATCCAAAAGAACTACAAGCTGTATGAGCTTTATCAGATCATTTATATAATTTATGATAACGTCTCATGTTGTGATAATGGATGACGATGCTCCAGCGATAAAGATGTTTAATGCGACAGTTGAAGAAAGAAGACGTGGAAGATCGTGTTTTCGGTAAAGTGACCATATTGAGGGAATACTAAGCACAAATGTGGTTCGAATATTTTGTTTTTAATATAGGGTTTGATTAAAGATTATTGAAATCATTTCAATGTTATTAATTTTTTGATGTAATGAAGCAAGTCACTTTTTACTATATAAACTATAGGGAATACTTTGGAGTTCTAAGCTATAAAATAAAAAATGATTTTTTGGTATTACTAATTTGTAAATAATTTAAGATTTTTGGATTAGAATCTTTTGAAGTATTGATGTTTTTTTATTTAAAGTGCGTGTTGTTTTTGAATAAACATCTTTTAAATATCCCGTATCGCAATCAATATCTTATTCGCTCTCTAACTATTAATTTTTTATTGAAACTGTGAAGTTATTTGATTGAAACATTAAAAATTAAAATATTTTGTGAAATATATGAAATGCAAGTTACCCAGCCAAAAATAAAAAGAATAAAAAACAAAAAGTATTTCAATTAAAATTTAAAATGGAAAAACCTTTCTAATGTTCAACTGAACTCAATTAAACTTTTTAAAAGTTTTTATTTTTAAACTTTGCAATTTCTTTTTCCTTTAATAATAGACAATTTTCTATTTTTTTAATGGAAAATTGCTATAAGTATTAAGTTTTATTTGTTGTAAATAAGATCTTATGCAAGTATATTAATATCCTGAATATTAAAAAGTGGTATACATTTTGTGCTCTAAATTTAGCAGTATTGTTTAGAAGTGTCATCCAAGGCACCATATTTTCTGATCAAGGTTTACTATTTAATATATAGATCGTTTAACAACAGCTGAATATGCTTAAATATTGAAAATTTATTAAAAAATAGAGACAATATACATTATTATTTTATTAAAAATATGGTTTTGTAAAAGCTGACTCTGTCAACAACAACAGGAAACAGTACAACATGTTCTATATGTCTGCCCAGTAGTGGTAAGACGCAGACTTGATTATCTAGCCAGTGGAATTTTGGGCCCTAAACGCGTAGCTAAAATACGATTCACAGTTGTCAGGAAATTCTTCATAAGTTTGGAATTGAACTAATTGAGCGAAATGCTACCACAAAAGATCTGTCAAATTGCATATATGGTATGTGGAGCATATTCTTAATAATAATTATAGTAATAATAAAATGGCATGAAACATGACGGGACGAAGAGTATTCCTAAAGCTGTTGGAAACATTGAGGATACATTGTTTTGATCATTGTTGTCATATTGTCATTATAAAGAGATTTTTTAACACTTTATATAGAAATATGACATGTTAACATTTTTCAAGAGTGGTAGTAATGTCTTTAAGTCTTACGTTGGCGATATAGGTATAGGTTTATTATGCAAAAAATGTCTGTTTGTTACATTCTATGTCTATTTTGAGTCCCTTTCTATGTCTTCATTCTAAGATAAGCTATTTCTGTTCTTCTGCCTATCTTTTGCTAGCTGCAGAAAACTATAGCTTTTATAAATAAAAATAGTGATGGGTATTTGGTGATATACCAAACAGCTGTATAGACAGTCAAAAATTAAAATAAATAATAAATAATTAATTTTATTGTTGTAATGTACGGATTCTAAATACCTCTCTGTTATATAAATAGTTTCTATTAAGAAAGATGGTTTCTTTCGACATAATTGACTTTAAAAATTAAAAATAAATTAAATTTTTAAATTCTACTCACCTTTTTTATTGCAAAATTAAATTGAATCTTGAATAATTAGAATTAATTTTTTATAACAATTGATTCATAAATTTTGTCATATGAAAAAATCCGTTATTTTATAGTTCCACTGAGATGCAAGGAACAGTAGAATGACACATTTTCTATCGTTGATTGATTACATTTTAGTTGGGCAGAACATACTCAAGCCTTATATATATTGAATTTTCTATATCTATTGAACTAAAAATTAATTTTTTGCAAATTTTACTGTTGTGATTCAAATTTCTCAAATTCGCACTGACATTGAATATAATATGAGCCTAATTAGAACTGTATTGTTCAAGTTTATTATTATGGTTATACGAGTAAAAACTAAAAAATGTTTTACATACCATATATATTTTTTTTCACCAGTGTACTCATAGTATCTTGTTGGTTTACATTATATACACTTGTAGTGCAGATACTACCAAAATTAATTGGATCTGACACAGTAACTTAAATTGGATTTATTGACATATCACAGGAACATATTTTCCATTGCATATCGATATAATTTTATTATAAAAACTATTTCAGATTTATTTATGAGAAAAAAAAAACCCTAATTCAAAAGTTTTGCGAGAGAGATACCTTTGGAACAAAAACTTGCACATCA
This sequence comes from Teleopsis dalmanni, assembly GCF_002237135.1. Taxonomy (NCBI): domain Eukaryota; kingdom Metazoa; phylum Arthropoda; class Insecta; order Diptera; family Diopsidae; genus Teleopsis; species Teleopsis dalmanni. Next base: position 191,171,282 of record NC_051847.1, on the reverse strand, counting down.
AATAGTCTTTGCTTGGTACGAAATTTATTTTACTACATCTGTTCTTAGCTTCTATATCTGCTAAGCGAACTGCAGAAAATTTAAAAAATCTGTCACGTTTTAAAGTATCCTTGTATGTTTGAACTAGAATTTAAATGTAAGCAATTCTAGTGTAACCTGCATTTGTATCTGTGTAACCTGCATTTCTGTTTACAATTGCGTTTTTGAAACATTCTGCTTTTTTGTCTCAAATTGACTTCATGTTTTTTTCTGTGTAACCGCACCATGCATTTTTGAATTTAATTTTTCTCCGCAGTTTTTATTTTAGATTATTTTATAAGAAAAAAAAAGAACAAAATTCAGTGAATGTATTTCAGTTCTTTTATAAGTGCAACAATATTTTATTGAAAATATTTTTAATTTAAACATTTTATTAAAAACAATTTCAAAAATGAAAGAGGAAAAAACTCAAAAAAAAAAAAATTATTGAGGTTATTGTCAAAAAAAGAAAAATTGCTAACGATTTTTAAGCCATTAAAAATCAGTTACCGAAATGTTCGACAAAAAACAAAAGATATTGAATTGCAGCTTCCAGTCACAGAAGCTGAAAGTAAAAAATCACATAATAAAAATAAATAAAAATCATAAAGTGCAGATTTGTACGATTTAAAGGAGCCTTAAAGCGACCAAAAAATGTGCACAATTAACTCAGTTTATTTCGCTGAAATATCTTTTTCTTTCATATAAATTTGTGTCTTGTATCTGACAGCTGTGCGAAATTCTTTTTCTATATAAAAGTACAGCACAACATAAAAGAAAAAGATAAACAACTTCATTAACAGAGCGTTGAGCAAATATAAACATGAGCAGACACAAGCAATTAAAAATGCACTTATGAATTGCGGTTAAGTTTCTTACTGAAATGTAACTTTTTTTGTATATGTTTTATATGTTTAAGTAGAGAATAAAAATATTTATTATAAAAGCATTGTTTTAGTAAACTTTTGAAACTGTAAAGAGTTTGAAGTGCAATACTTTTAGACTTCCACTTTCTGCTCTCCTAAAGATAACCCTGATTATTTCAAATTATGCGCCATGATATCTGGTAAATAAGCACTGGGTACTTATTCAGAGGCCCCTTGAAATAATTTACTAATCATTATATATAATGTATTGTTATTTGTCTTTAAGATTCCTTAACTTATTGTTAGGCTTTAATTTAAAGCGATTCAATAAAGACATGTTGTCAAAAAAAAAAGAAAAATAATTGCTATAAGCACTTTCGCTTACAATTTTGTTGTCGTTAGATTATAAACTTTACAAGCAAAATGTTGAAGAAAAAATTACCAAAAAAAAAATACACACATTTTTTATAAATAAAAAACAAAAGAAATAACATGCCAGTATAACAGATATAAGCATTCCAAAACATGCCTTAAACACCAAAAAAACTTCCCATGGAACAACTTGAAAAACGTGCTAACAACATTAACACTTGCCACGGAGAAATGTTATTACTCATACGCCTGGTTTACCCGTATTTACTGAGTTTTTTTTTTATTTGATATTTTAGTGTTTTCATGTCTTGTTAAGACCCTATTGAATGTCATTACAGTGTAACAAGGACATTGTAAGCTGCATTTAAGCGTTTCTCTTTAAAATTATACATAAGTATTTACTATACTATTTCACACATATATGTACTATAGAGTCTATAGAGTAGAATCGTCGTTGTGTATACAGTAAGACCCCGCTGAACGCTGTTTCGGTTTAGCGCTCTTTTTTTTTTAACGCGAACATCTTTTAAATATCCCGTATCGCAGTCAATATCTTATTCGCTCTATATAAGACCCCGCTGAACATTGTTTCGGTTTAGCGCTCTTTTTTTTTAACCCGAATATTTAAGCAAATGTTTGAAAAAACAGACGGAGAGAGAAGCAAACTTTAAGAGAATTTTGAAATAACTACATAAGATTTTTTTGGAATGAGATAATAGAAAGATCTTTTAAAGTAGTATGAAAGAACATTTGGCTTGACGTATGTAAGAGCGAAAATATTAGATGGTCTGTCGATATGTAGTGGAAGTAGTAGAAGAAATAGTGAATTTAGCGAAACAAATCGTTTTAGATGAGATAAATATGGATGACGTCGAAGAATGGTTCAAGAAACAGCAGCTAGTCTTTCTAATGACTAAGCTCAAGGAATTAACTGAGCAACACAAAAAAAAAAAACAAAAATATTAATAGTAGTGATTTCAAAGAAGAGCAAAAAAAAACTTCCGATGGCGTTTGTAAAAAGGATTTTGACCACTATAACTGAAATTATGAACCAATTTGTTAAAAATGTTACAAATTTTGACAGGAGTTCAAAAGCAAGACGGGGTGTTATAAATGCTTTATCCATTTATCAGTAACTTTTAGGTTAGGTTAAGTTCGGAAGGCGCGTGCTGGCAGTATTTAGCACTTCCTTTCGGAGGCATATATTGTCCATTGTGATGCCCTAGCATAGGCGTAATGGCACAATGCCCCGTTAGTACTCCAGTAAGCACACGAACTGCAGGTTTGTTGAAGCCTAGAAGGCTTTTCGTTTTATTTTTGTCTAACCTAGATCAAAATATTCTAGTGACCTCACAATTATCGCAGTTAGTCCATACATTGTTGGTCACCATGTTAGTGATTTTCTCTATTATCCTAAACAGTTCACATATCGGTCTCTTTGTTTTTCCGATGCGGGCTAAATTGTATTTTTTGTCCAACGCTTGCTACCAGACAAGGGACCCTTAGGTAATGATGGGTCTGATGCTCATGGTGTACATTCCGTATACTAAACACAAAACAGAACGCAAAAGGAAAACGCGAGCAACATTAGTTGCCTTCTTGACAAAAAGGCAGAAAATTAAAAACACACAATAGACTGAATGATCTGACTTATTTAGAATTTTATTTGTTTTTAGATATTTTTATGTTGAAGATATTCGAGCCAGTGCACTTGAGCACTTTTACTTTTTCTTAACTCCAGGAATTTTTAAAATCCCTCTTTACGCCTTGACTGGATTATTGTTTATCATTTCATCAGACTAAGCAATAATTGACCTCAGATCTGCATACCTACCCGAGGAGCCTGCACTCATTCTAAGATTTGATAACGCGGTTTTGGTAAGTCTGGCAGTTTTCGTAAATAATCCTATATGTATTTTTTGAATGGATCAATCTGCTTTTTGTTTTTGTAAAAAATAAATATTTAGTTTTATTAATATTAAAAAAAAACTTAATTATTAAATTTAATACCTAAGCAATTTTCTATCAATCTTCCCCTAACCCCATTATTTACATATTAAGATAGCTTCGTTTAGCGCTGTTTCACTTTACGCTCTATTTTGATGGAACGTATTCTAAACGTTAAGCGGGCTCGTACTGTACTTTAAAATGGCATATGCTGATCAAAACGAAATTCTATAAAAGTAAGTGTTATTGCATTAAAGATACATACGTACCATACATGGAAATAATTTAAGCATATAAATTGCATTTTCCTACATTTTATTGACTACCGAAATGAGTGCTCCATATAGTGCGCCTCAACAACTTTGGTGCCATTTAACGAGCACGAAATTTGATATTCCAAAACTTAACGCCATACGCGTATGACTTTATTTATGTTACTCCATGTATCTCGGATGCTCTTCTGTTGCTATTGAAAAATTTCGTGTACTTGTGGATACTCACTTCACAACAACAACAACAACAACAACAACAACAACAACAACAACAAAAACAACAGCACAAGCACAATGCCTAAAGACACAATATAAATTTAACGAGTCCAACGTTATATGAATGCAATATCCTATATACATATAAGTACATATATATATGTATGGTTCAAATATCGTATACATAATATTTTTTTTATTATTATTTATATTTCTGCAACTCAAAATCAAAATAAGTAACTAAAGTGCAAAAAGGAATCACAACAGAAAAATTCTCATCATTTTTATCTTTTGAAAAAATTGAAATAAAACCTCAAGGTTTGCATCGCAGTGTAGTGTAGTGTATTGTATACTGTTAAATGTATCTTTCTTGTTTTTATATATATACGTATTTATTTTTTTTTTGTAATTTCTTTGTATATATATTTTGTGCGCAAATATGCTGTTTCAAAATATTTGCTATCTTGCTATTTAAGGCTGCATTCATGCAGGCATGCAAAAATGTAGCCGGCATTTTGCATACAAATTGTTTGGCTTACTCGCGCTGTGCAGCCAAGAGGATTTCACAAGCTATTCAATATACTCCCGAAATGGTACACTGATACTATAACACACAACATTTATAGTTGTGGCTCTTGGGTGTCTCATTTGTCATTGCTTTTATGTCCGACATCTTTCTTACAAATATTAAATTTAAATATATTTTTCATTTTGACAAATTGCTTTTTAGTTATGCTTTGATGTGCCTTTTGCCTTTAAAATCGACTCTACGAGACTAGAGTTATAGTATTGTATATAAAACATTTTTTCCCCTTAATCTTCTTAAAGAAATGAATTATTATAAAAATTATAAATTTAAAATATTAACTGTTAAATATATAGCAAATTCTGTACAGTTAATATTTTTATTATTTATTTCATTCCACACACCATTAAAGGGCTTAAGGATACAACAAATGATTTCAAACTATCACTATTTTGCGAAAATTGTCGAAGTTCGTTAAACGATTTGTCAGTTTAACTATTAATTGTTCTTCGCCATGTTGTCGTTGGCCTACCTCTACGCCGGGTTCGCTGTGGATTCCATGTTAGCGCTGCATGCAGGATATCATCAAAAGGCTTACGCAGGGTATGGCCTATCCACCCATATTATCGCTTTTGAATTTCAACATTAATAGACGTTTGATTAGTTTACCTCCAGAGTTCTAGATTTGATATCGTTCTTGGTTGATGGTTGATGAAAGTTTATTATGTCTTTTTAGTCTGCTCTGTTACAAGCCAAGTCTCTAATCCGTATAATAAGACAGACTTAACGCATGCATTAAAAATGTTTACAGCTAATAAATTAATATATATTCAAGGAAAGTAATACTCTTACCGGCAATAATACAAATAATAATAATTATCTTTGATTAGAAATTCTCCAGGAAAACTAAAGATATAGTTATTATTTTACTCAATCGTATCTTCGCTTTTATTAAGAGCATATAGTTCAAATAAAGTTTTTCCATTCTAATATGTCTAGAATCTAATGTCGAATGTCTCCATGGCATTAAATTACCATTGCTCTGTGTGAATAGAAGGAAACATGTACTAAGACATCTATAAGGCGACATTTTTGAGATGCTTGATTCTTTCTTATGAAGTGTGTTGCCTATCCAAAGCTATTGTAATTTTAAATGAAGCCCATTCACATGCAATCAGAATCGGAGTTTGAAATGGTGTTTTACCAAAATATGTTACAAACACGATGTACGCAATTATATCCTACATGACAGATTTCCTAAACTTATGAGTGCTCGAGCAGAAGAATAGAATTTTTGTGATGCTTGAGTTAAAATTATGGGTGTAGTATTACCTAAGAGATTATGTGACTACCGAAACTTCTTCATATTATGGAATTCACTATGAGCTTTTGATATTGTACTAGGACTTCATTACCTATTCCTTCCTATCATAATATCGTTAAGAAAATAAAAACTGTCGACATTTTAGATATTTTATGAAACGAGATTCTTAATTATTTTTCGCTCTATTGCTGAGTTTAACAACAGTCATAAATTGCCGAAGAGCGCTTACAAAGCTCTATGAATACTGGAATATGCACCTGGAATGAGTGCCGGAACACTAGGGCATGTAAGGTAGCTATATGTCTGATAAACTAGCCACACAGGGAACTACCGCTGAAATTTTTTCTTGAAAGAATATAGTAGAATCATCACTTTTGGTAAGCAATTAAGAAATTAAAAATATATTAAAAGAACGATTAAGTATCTTCTTTGCAATTGTCCAGCTTTATAAAAAATTTGTAAGAGTACACGAAGTAAACTGTTCTAGATAGAGCTAAAATAGACATATTGCCTATTTTGTTACTTGCGGCGCTCTGTATTTTGTTTTGCGTTTGCAAGAGCGAGGGATTCCATAGGTGGAAATCCAAAATTTTCATTGAGATGCCCCGCAGGGATATCGGTCTTTTTATTAGCTTACTTACGGGTCATTGTAAACTAGGATACCATGCTAGAAGATTACGTCTCCCTTTCAGTGAAATTTGTCGTAGCTGCGGCGAATTAATACTCTAGGAGCTCCCTTTCTTGAGGACCTTGACCAATTACAAGACTTGACATTTTATGCTTCGCCAAAAGTTCTAGGTGGTTTTAAACCATGAGTTTTTCCTATATAAACGATAACACAATAAGCCAATAGTCCTAAGTGGATACACAAGGGATCGCAGTAATAACGTAACCTAACCTAGGTTTCTAGTTTCAAATTTAAAACAATTAAAATTTTATTTATATTAAAATAGTAATGAGTTGCTTAATATCTAAAATATAGAAATTTATATAGAAATTGAAGTTATATATTTTGCTACTAAAAATGAGAAAATTTTTCGTGATGTATTTAGCCACACCTTGTTATATTTCAAATACTCGTCTGAGTTATGAATAGCAATTTTTTGAAAATATTACGAATATCTGAGAAAAGATGGTGTAATGTAATTTTATGTCGACACTTTATTACTTAAAGTAATAAACTGGAATTAGGATATAAATCCTAGATAAGGATGTAAGTATAAAATTACGATGCATAACTCGAATTTCGAAAATATGTGTGCCATTTAGGTATAAAATTTATAACTGCACATATATAATATATAAATCATCATATAAATCATCAGTTATGTATTTACTAATAGAAGAAGATTATATATATACCATATCAAAAATTCTGGTTGGATAAGATATATCCATTATATTCATCAAGCACGTATTGACAATTTCAAGATAAATGCATTTTCATTAAGTGCGCCTTTAATAAGAGGAGAAAATATTTAAAATCCTTTTTCAAGCTTGAAATAAGAAAAGAAAAAGTTGATAACCCAAAAGTGGAAAGGTGTTTGTAGTGTACGAAATAATATCGCTCCTATTGCAGAAGAGAAATAGAAAAGGTACTGATGCTGAACGCTGTTAAAAAAGCATTTTGCACGCGAATATTCTTCATATTTATTTTGGGTTATTGGACTAAAGCCAGAAACATAAAAATTGCAACGCTGCAAGAAGTAAACGGAAATATCTGAAAATAGGAGTGAAATGCAAGAGGAAGGTAAGAAAAACTGCACATAAAATGCACTATGCAACCAAAAGTGTTCGATAACAGAATAGGACGTGCACGAAAAGGATTCTCTCGTCCTTGTTTTTTGTATATTTTTTGTGAGTAATATTTTGTGAGTCTTGACGCAAAATTAAACGTACTATCAGCGAATTTTGTCCATTATATTTTAATGCAACGAAACACTCGATTGCTTTGCAATAAATATTGGAAATCACTTGGCGTTGAAATTTCCCTTTAACTTTTTTAAAAATTTCTTTTTACTTTCTTACTAACGTAGTACGTAGTACGAATACTTATATCTACAACAATATATTGTAATAATAAAAAAAATTAAATAAAAGTTTTTATAAAATTTCATAAAAAGTATTTTGCACGTGCATGTACGCGTGCATATGCTGCTGCAGAGGAATTGTGTAGAAAACATCAGAAATATTTTAAAATATTCGATATCTATACGTGCTGTCAATGACGTTATTTATGCATATAAATGCATATCTCCGTCGCTCTCTATTCGGTTACGAACAGACCGTATAGAGGTATTTATGAATGCAACCATGATCCAAAGTCAAACGGAAATTGATATGCATTGACATTTATGCCTAGCATACGCTTGACTTGAGCACTTTCCCATCTCGAATTGCAGAAGTCAAGCGTAAGTAGCCATAGTGGCTGAGGAGCAGCTGCAAGTGCAAAATTAGTTCAAATGCCTGCATTTATCTTAAGATGAGATACTTGAGCAAGTAAACAGCAGTATAACACTATTATGTTAGTTGAACGCTTTCACTTGAGTGCATGTGTTGATGGACTGAAAACTTAGATAGAAATGCTTAAGGTGCATGTCTAAGTTCGTTGAATATAAATCGTTGATATATATTTATATTTACCTACTTTTCTATCCAATTGCAATTTCATAGAATATAATGGATGGATCATATTGTTCTCATTTCTAATACTCTTCTTTGCCTACGGGGAAGCTTAAGTTCGGCAATTATGCAATAAAATTATTACGTTAACAGTACGTGCCTTAAAATTATGAAGTTC
>NC_051847.1:191115487-191162841 GCF_002237135.1 Teleopsis dalmanni | reverse complement strand
TTTTTCTATATATGCTTGTGCGGATATAACGCATATAATTATGTGTAATATTTTCCATATAAAACTTAAGCGCATACGTATCCGCGCTAAATATAAAACACGGTTAATGCTAATGAGCTAAATGTTAATTTATATAAAGAGAAACCTGCAGTTTTGAACCTTATGCTTACCTAAACAGATAGAAATATTTACATAGTATTTGAATCAGTATAATATTTTTGTTATTATCAATATTTTAGTAAGTTTCTTCAACAATTATAAGTATCTAAAAAAAAACTTTGCATCAAAGAACTATACGACTAAACATTAGTATTATACTACTTTTACATATTATTTTCTAATTCATAAATTCATAAATATTTAAATTCATTGGAATATGTGAATATGCTTTTAGAGATACATTTTATTGATTTAATTAATGTCCTTCATATATAGTAATATAAAAATTCAATATTAAAATCAACGATGCGCTTGTTTAAATATAATATAATTGAAATTATATTTATGCAATTAATTATGATCCTATCAAAAATAGACAACGGCGTGATCAATGTCATAGTTTCTCATATGGGTATTCCTAAAAATATTTGGCATTTATTTGTTTATTAAACTTAAATAAACGTAAAATCTTTTCTATATCAATATAATTTAATGTTAGTTATAACCTTGAATTTTAAGTCAATGTAAAGTCTAAAATGCTTTGATTTCAATTTATCCGTGAAATGATGATAATTTCATTGTTATTGATTATACTACCACATATTACTAAACATACTCGGTCGCGCTACACGGTTTTAACATACATCAATGAAAATTCTACACATTAAATAGCAATTATAGAAATGCTTTAATTTGTTTTAAATTAGTTGAAATATATACATTTTTAAATGATTTTAAAAAATTACTTTATTTTTAATAAATTTTAACACATTTTGCAGCTTCTTCAACAAGGCACACGTCAACCCGAACTTGATAAAATAGCGTCGTATTACTTTGATGGACAAGGCAAAGCACTGAGGCCCATGGTAACAATGCTTATGGCCAAAGCGATAAACTATCATTTAAATAAAGAATCAAGGTAAGCATAGCACTTTGTATGTACTATATATATATCTATTTGCTGCTGTTTATTTTATATTTTTACAATAAATAATTCATACACACATTTTATTTGTAAACAAACTGAAGGAAACTAAAATTAACAAAACCAACCCAGAAAAATAAAAAAATAAAATAAAAAAAATCACTCAAAAATTCAACTATTAAATAAACTTTATGAAATTTACAATAAACATTTTTATGCTAAAAATTATTTGCACAAGACATTATTTTTAATTTCTGTAAAATTTACTGCCGCAATAAATTGATTAACACAAGCCTGCAACTCTTCAACTCTTGTAATCAAACACCAAAAATTTATTTAATTTTTTTTATTTAGATGTTACTTAACAATAGTCATAAATCCGCTTAAATAAAAAAAATGAACTTCATTAAGACATATATTTTCAAAATTTATTTTTATCACTATGTATATATAGTCAGTCAGTCCGCTAGTATTATGTGTAATTACAATTTAACTTAATTTAAGAAAAACAAAATTTTTTAAAAATACCATATTTAATACTTTTGTATCTTTTTTGCAGCCTTTTGGTACACAAACAACGACAAATTGCGCTTTTTTCTGAAATGGTGCACTCTGCCAGTTTGGTGCATGATGATGTTATCGATCAATCTGATTTCCGGCGTGGTAAGCCCAGTGTTAACGCGCTGTGGAATCATAAAAAGGTAAGATTAATTTACAAAGATTACGCGCACTACTGTGAACCTTCTCTGGGTTCATGGTTCTTATGTGGTCATCTGCTCATAGTTTGTGGTCCGCTGACTTTAGTAGTTCTAGTTTTAATTAAGTTGAGATGTAAAAGCTATTTAAATGCTTTAGTAATTTAATATTTTGAGTTACTCACTGGGCACAAATGCGACCTTTTGAGGTTGCAATTGTGGTAATAAATTCTATTTATGTAAGTAAATGCAAGTCTTAGTAGCTTCATGGTTGATTAACCACGATAGTTGTTGGTTTAAATATGCTTTGAAATATTTCTAAATATCTTTATTTAGAAATATTTTATGTTTAATAAAAATAATAAATTAATGTTCTGTGAAGAGATTAAGTTAAAAATTTTTAATAATTATACTAAAATGGGAAGCTTCGGTTGTTATAATATAACCATAAATTTTTTTTAGTTTATGGTAATTCACTCTTTCTTTACTTCAAATTTATCTTCTTGAAAGTCAAGTTACAAGGTGATCAAATTAAACTGCAATGCGATTTTTCAATTTTTTGGTAAAACGGCAGAAAATGAATATTGCAAACTATATAATTTTTGCGATATCTGAATAGAATTAGGAACTATGGAACTATGGAAAGATGTTCTTGAGCAGATGCTTTGTCTGTTTTAGTATTGAAAAAAGACAAAGTATTATGCAAAATGTTCCATACGGGAAGATTATACAGCTTGTGTCGGGTGTTCAAGCACTGAAGTGATCACTCATTTATTTTTGCATACAAAAAACTCTGGTGTTTCAAAAAGCCCTGAACCTTTGGCAAAACCTAAAAATCGGCCCTGCATACGTGCTTACGTTGGGCAGTAACTGAGAAGAAGTGATTCACTTTCATTATCCTCTTCACAGTTGTAATAGGATTGTTTAAATGGAGGATTTAATTTTCTAGTATAGTTCCATAATCTCCTGTGACCTGTCAAGAAACTTATCACAGGATTTATATTCCTATAGGCCAACTCAATGAGAGTACTGGATTTTTTCTTAATAGAACGTGGCTAAGTTTTGTAAAGATGCCTACATCTGCTAGATGATTTCCATCTTTTATTAAATTTTTGAGGCGAATAATTTTATTTCATTTTTAATAATTTTCATTTTAATTTTAATTCGTTTTAAATTAAATCCTTTTTGTGTTTAAACCTTTGCTGCTATTGGAAATTCATTTTTTGTTAAAATAAAAGATTTATTTATGATAAAATAAATATTTATTTATAATAAAATAAATATTTATTTATAATAAAAAATGTGTTGTTGTTCTTTTAAAAATTTAAAAATTTTATATAGCAATTTTCATTTCAAAATTAATTAAATAAGTGAGAACTCACACCGATAAATAATGAACTTAATGTGTGAATATGTTTTAAATACTTAATTGCATTGCATAGTGCAGTAGATTACTACACTGCAACATTTTTTAAAAGTTAAAATATTTAAAACATTTTTTAAACATTTTACTTAAATTGTTTTTTATTTTTCACTAAATTAATAAAAATTTGAGGTTTCGCAATTTTATATTCCATTCAGTTGCGCGCTCCTGTGTCGTCTTAATTGAGATTTATTACAGCTACGTTTTTAGCTACTGGGTATTGACGGTCTCTTGACAATCGCGAGTAAATCCAATATTTACAGTTTCATGTAGATTAACAGAGTAGAGTATTAAAAGCACAGTTGCTGCATTAAAATTTTACTATTATTTTTATAATATTCACAACATAAATTAATTAAGTTCAACAGTTTCGTAATGTAAATGTAAAGTATTTTGTGGTTATGAGTCATTAAAGTTGGATGTGTTCCTGTGATTTTGCGCTGCACAAAGTCTTTAAATGCATTTTTATGAGTCACATACAGGCATATGAGATTACTTTGATTTCGCACTTAAATCATAACATTTATAACATTTATAAACTTTTTTACAATTAAAAAAAAAATTTGATTTAATCTTATATTTGTTTTTTATTTTTTTTTTTTAACAGGTCACAATGGCTGGAGATTACATATTGTCAGTTGCTTCTATTATGATTGCACGTTTGAAAAGTAATGATGTGACCATAATATTAAGTAAAGTAAGTTCTTTGTTTTTTGTTAAATGTGAAATAAACACTATATATCTATTTTTTAATCATATGATAATTTCTAAAAGTTTGCGCATAGCTTGACATAAAATTACGAATATACAAATAAACTTCAAAGATAGGCAGACAGACGTACGTGCAAAAATTAGTTATGAATTTTTAGTTTGCGAATGAGAGGGATAAATTGTAAATTCCCTATTTTGTGGTTTTTACAATATTTAGGTATATGTCTACTATATAATTAAACATGTGATTTTTATGTATTTACTGATATAATTCACGAAAGACTTCACTTTGTCAAATAACTGGGAAATACATGAATTTGTTTAACATTTTAATGAATGAGTTTTGCATTTTATCATATCTAATTCTATAAGTATTTTCCAATTATAAGTCAATGAACTTTATTAAGACTTATAATATTTAATAAACTTACGAAAAAAATCATTTATATTACAAATTGTAATATAAGCGGTTTATAATTTAGTCGTAACTTATCTTCTTTTATTTTTTATAACTATTGCCTCAAGTAGTTAAATGCCTTGTAGGCTTTGAATAATGTAATAAGTTTTGATTTATGTTTTTAATTTTGCTTTTTTTAAATTTACAACTTTTAATTAATTAATATTTATTAAATATTCATTATACAGATTTAACATTTGGTTAATAAAATTTTAATTTAGTTTGGTTAGTTGTGTAATGTTTTTCTTCTGATTTCTTAAATACAATTTGCACTGACTTTTAATCAATATTTGAAAGTAGTTTTTAAATGTTTAACAAATTGCATATTTCAATAAATCACAGAATACAATAAAAGTATGATGGAAGCAATATTTAGTAGTTAATCGTACTAATAAACATTATTCTCACAACAATAAATACACTATTCTCATCAATAAATATATATTTTGTCGATTTAAATTTGCCACTGGATTGAGACACGAATGGATATTATAGTTCTTTTTTTTTGTTTTTGGTATTGTGAAATATTTAGAAATATCTGTTATAATAAAAAAGCAGATATATTTATAGTAAAATCACTATTAAGTTAAAAAATGTAAATAGAGCACAGTTGCTCAAATGACCTCGGATAATGTTATCTTATAGACTGTCCGAAAAAGTGAATCTATTACTAGACAATAAATTGAAAATACATTTTACTCATTTGTTTGAAAATATTATCAATAAACCCAATATGTTTAGAATAAATACAGATATGTATTCAATTCTTTAATATATTTTCCATAAGAAAGCGATCCGTTCCTAATTAGGAGTTCATAAAGAAAGAATCTTCATTCGAATTCTAATAATGTTCAAAACAGTATTAAATTTCTTAGCACAAACGATTAATATGATTGCTAGTATTAAAATGTATAGAGAAAACAATTATGATAGTTGAAGAATTTCGAAAGTAACAAAAATATTAATTAAAAAATATTTGACTATGCTAGCCAAATGTTGTCATAGAAAATAACCAGAAATCAGGAAAAATCTATCGATATTTAAACGTATTGAGTTTCAACTGTTCATCTGCAATAGTGTAAAGAAACATTATACGACACATAAATTCTAGAAGGAATTTTAATTTATAGAACACTTGTAAAAGCAAAAATCAAAGATAGGTTAAAAGTCTCAACGACGCATTCAAGGCAGTATAAAATGGACTAAATAGGGAGTTTTTAGACTCTTTTTTGACATGACACTGCAGGTTAAGATATCATCTCAACAAAATTGACTTTTCAGAGACCAATATCTGTTGCTTCAGTGGAACGAATGTTGAAAGGTATGAGCATATTGGTAGTAGACACGTTCATCAAAGAAATAATATTGTTACACCAAACAAAATTTATGAAATAAAATTAATTAATTAAGGTATTAACGTTTAATAAAATTATCGATTAAAATAATTTTAGTCTATCATAATAGACCAAATGACTCAATGATAATTGATGGTTGGATTTTGATGTTAATATAGCTTTCATTTCTTTTATTTAGATAGAACAAAAGAGCCATTTTGAAATGAGATTTAAGATTCTTTTTCTTAAACTCAACTGCACGTTTAATAGAGATAATTCTTTTAACATTTTTGGAGATATATTTGTAATGCTCCCCAAAAATCATTAGGTTGTAGGCTTCTATAATGGAATTTGTTAATTAGAGATAGTTTTAAATTTTCTTTTTTTTTATTTTTTTTTATTTCAACTCTTATGTATTTTGGTTTAAAGAGTTGCTTCGTTTTTGACATAGGTATCTATCGGTTAGCTAGTAATCGAACCTCTACGAATTTTGCAAATTCGATGCTATTACGACTTTGGACGATTCTTGTTTTTTATACATCACATCTTTGGTTTTATACATCCCACTCTTGTGTCTGAATTATATTCTCCCAATCTAAATTAGTTGCCAATATATTTTTTATTGACTACAATTTTGTTCCCCCAATCTTACAAATCGGGTTTCAATATATTTTGTGATTGATTATTGTTTGCTTATATTTACTTGGTTTTTCCACATCGCTTACTGATCTTTCAGTTATGTTCTGCTAATCTTAATCTATAATAGAGATTTAAACAGAAAAATATACAGAGAGATGAAGGCAGTTACTATAGAGAAATGCGAGGACAGATAATACTTGATTTATGTTTTTGTTAAAAAATATAAGGATGAAATAGTTTTCAACTTCCTCTTTACCATGTTTCAAACATTTTGTTTAATTTAATGTATTCTCTTTGTACTGTAGTGTGAAGAGTATGATAAATATCATATTTACAAATGAAAATACCATATTACCATTGGCCATACTTGGTCTTGCTGTCTAAAAATATAAGGATAAGATAGTTTTCAACTTCCTCTTTACCATGTTTCAAACATTTTGTTTAACTTAATGTATTCTCTTTGTACTGCAGTGTGAAGGGTATGTCAAATACCATATCTACAAATGAAAATACTATATTACCATTGACCATATTTGGTCTTGCTGTCTAAAAATATAAGGTTAAGTTAGTTTTTGAGTTCTTCTTTACAGCTTTCCAAACATTTTGTTCAACTTAATGTATCCTCTTTGTAATGTAGTGTGAAGGGTATGTTAAATACCATATGTACAAATGAAAATACCATATTATTATTGACCTTACTTGGCATTGGGTAAGTCTGCATATGAAAACAAAAGTATATTTCTGAAACTAGTTTTTCTTTTTAATTTTTTCGTGATACCTACACATTTATATGAACAACTACGAACAACTAAAAAATCGTTTATTTTATCCTTATAAACAAAAAAAAACAAAAAAAAAACAAACTAAACAAGTTTAAAAGTCATTGAAAAAATTCAAGGAAACGCGTTTGTTCAACTTTAAAGGTCAGTAGATGGATAGATGGATTGCACGCATTGCACGAATTGCAGACGCACAAACTTTAATCGTATCTGACGGTTTTACCAGCAATTGGATTGCATATCAACAACATTTTTATCTGAGTTGTTTGTCTTCCTTCCTTCATTGCGGACATTCCTTAAAGATTAATAATTACAAAAAAATATTAGTCGGCTTTTATCAAAGTTGTTTAAATTTTAATCAAATTTTTTTTTTTTTTTTGAAAATATTATTCAAATTGACATTTTAACAAATTAACGCATAATCAAATTAATTTGTCACAATTAAGTTGCATTGAATGCATTCGCTTACACGTAAAATACAGCAATTTTATTAAAATTTATGTCACTTTTGGAATTCGAGTTAATTTGAAGACTTAAACCCTAAGTCTCATATCTGAATGGTGTAAACATTTTTTTAAAAATTTAAAAATTTTTTTTTTTTGGTTTTGTAAATAGTAAAACGTGCTGGCTACTTCTATTGCATAACTTTTGATTGGTTCAGTTTGGTTGATTTCCAAATGTTTATGACAAATACATATTTTAAAGCTTAGTCTGTCCGCGTTTCCTATTCATACACATAATTTCTATTAATGCCTTATTTTAATTTAATTTTGCTTTGTTTGCATCTAAAATCTACCGCAACCGTTTATTTATCTACAATATACAATATGCAATATACAATATACAAGGCGTGCTCACAGGTGTGGCAAATTTTTCGTTTTATTTGCATACTTTAAAGATATGCAAACAATTCGAACACATTTTTCGACATCTTTTTTTAATTATTTCATTTGGCGGTGGGTAAGTTAGAAAGAAGAGAGCTAGCTGCTATGGACATTATAATATCTTAATTTTAACATATCAGTTTTGTCATATTTATGACAGTATATGATTTAAATAATATTATGAAATAAACGCATATCATAATAATAATAAAAATAATTTAATAGCTTGAGTATTCATATTAGGTTAGGTAAGGTTATTCTGATTATCTGATTAGCCACACATAGAGCATTTAATTTCTAGCGAGTTAAAACAAAGCAAAACCTCTGTGTATAGATTTCTAGTAGGTAGCATAGTAGTGTAAGATAACAAAGTTTTACATATGTAAAAAGTGCTTGAAGCTTGCTTTCTGTGTTGTACTCCAACTTCCCAAATTCTAAAGCTTACAAGCATTTTAAGTGTGTTTGTGACAATGCAGGTCATAAACATAAGAGATGTTTTGAATTGCATTTTTCTTCAATTCTATGTATTGCCTTCATTAGATATTATTTGTAATTTCATTCTAAGATCATTTATAGTAAGCAAAAAACAAAAATCAAAATACTAGCTAATAACATCAACAACTGGTAAATAAGTAAAAGAAACATAATGTAAATAACACATAAACAGCATAAAAACGTGTAAAAGTGCTAGCGAACAGTACCAAAAAAGAGCATACCAGATTCAAATGTGTGCCAAAGTGTGGTAGCTAACTGTACTAGAAAGGGGAAAAACAGAATCAACTACGAACGAAAGTGCCAGCTAATATTAATAAACAATGTTAGTTAATGTTACTTACTGTCAAAACATTAAGTGTAAATTCCAACAGCGGTTGGATTTAGACTTTAAAGCCACTTATCAACAGCAATGTCTTAGAACAATAAAAGTTAGTCCTCAATATGACTGTTGTTTCTCAATTTTGCATATCAAGTAGACATATTATACGTGAGAAGTGTGTGATTTTTTATAATTTCACATTAAAGAATTGTTATTTTTTAGTTCCTTTTTGTGGTTATAAAATAATAACGTTTGCTTATATAAACTTTATCTGGTGCTCCCGTTATGGTAATATTGAAAGGTTTGGAAACTTGTCACCAGGTCACTGCATCCTTTGAGAAGTATTGTGATAATGCCGTTAGTTTTAGTAAACTTAGTTAGTAAGACTTCAGGTTACCTATCTCAGTAGGTGGTAAGGTAGTGAACAAATGAAGCCCGTTGTAAAAAATTTTAAACTGGCAACGTTATAAGACGGAATTTGAAGGTACCTATTACAATTAACGTAATCGTTTCCATATTCTTTTTATCTTAAGAAATGGATTTCGTGCTGTGATTTTTTCAAGTGTGATGTTAGTTTAGATAAGGTTAGAGTAGCAGTCTTTTACATTAAAGCCCACTTAAGTGGATGAGACATCATTTATACTCAGGTCTGTGGGTTAGATGATGTCACATCCATAGTAACCCTTAAGTGAGCTTTGATGCAGAAGAGTGCTGCCATAAAAGTAGAAGTGAATCAACCAAACATGTCTTTCAACTTGGATATATTTTTGATTCTTGATTTTAAAGAATATCTATTTTATTTTGTCAGTTAATAAAGAGGCCTCGAAATTTTTAATCTTTTTTTAAGTCAATGATGGTAACTGATACATGAGGTGGCGGTGCCGAGTTACAGTCTCGACAGAACTTTAAAAATTGACAGAAGAAATAATCAAAAAGTGATAAAATTTTTAAAATTATTAATCTAACTCTAGAAATTATTTATAAAATATATTTTTAAGAGTAGCTTGAACTCCGAGTTAAATTTTTAAGAGCAGGTTATGGCGTGATTTATATATGTGTCTCAAAATGGATTTTAGTTTTAAAGGTGACAAAATGCTGACAATCATAATCTATAAAAGTGGATTATATATATGTCTCAAAATGGATTTTAGTTTTATACGTAAGAAAATGCTCATAGTCAATATAATATATAATCTATAAAGGTGGATTATATATATGTCTCAAAATGAATTTTAGTCTTAAAGGTGACAATATGCTTAAGAACAATTACTCATTTGATTTTTCTGTGTACTTTTGATTTTGACATTGTAGATTTGTATAAATTGATTCTTCAGTTAAAAATAAGTATTTTGTTTCGTTAGATGATACCGACATTTTAGATAAAACAATAATATCTTTGTTAATTTAATTGACAATCACAATAACCATTATAAGATTAATTTATAATATAATAAATAGAAATACAAATTTTATCACTGGTATAAATTTTCTTTTTTTATTTTTACTTTTTCTATTTTTATCTATACACGTTTGTATGTTAAATATATACCAAAAAAATATGGTTTTTTTTATAACCACCCAAAACTCCCGTAAATATTTTATGAACTAAAAATTTCGATCACGTTTTTGAACAACATTAGTAGAATTTAATTCCCTAATTGAAGGAATTCATAACGAACAAGAGGCCACAAGTGCTAAGATTATTCACATTTAATGTATCTATTCACAAGCAACAATGCGGAATTTACCAAAACCATATAACGTATTTATTAATGGAAATTTGTGACTTGTAAGCTAAAATTATGTAAATAAAGAAATTTTTAAAAATCTACAAAATTTTGTAAAAGAAGAAGAAACTCTTAGTAAATAGTATTTTTTTTTTGTTTATTTTTTTTTTTTTTTGATTTTTTGTTTTAAATAAATTTTGGAAAACATAAATGTAAATGAAGTATTTTTGTTTGACAGTTTTTATGAGATAAGTGTTAAAAAATTTTTTTTAGTTAAATTTTTATTTTAGTTAAATTTAATAAATTCAGATTTGGCACTTTCAGCTTTAAGCTTTATTATAGTTATTTTTAACAATATTTGTAAGAAAGCAATAAGAATGAAAAGGATACAAAGAGTTATATATTTAAGTATCTAACTAAGTTGTCTTTAAATATTTGCACGCCGTGCACAGTTTATACTGCCAAAACTACTAAGGTTGCATACAAATTTGTACAGTTTTAGCCAAATTTATTATAAATTTATTTATTTATGCTGTTGCACTTTATTGGCACCGGCAACACTTCGTTAGCAACAATAAAATGTTGTAAAATTAACATGTGCCATGGCGAAGTGCGATGTAAACAAGCGTGAGACAGCGCACAATCAACCGAGCCAGCCAAATAATGTATCTACGAAACTTTGTGTAAAAGTAATTTGAAGATTTATGACACGAATTTATGCTTTGAATCCACTGTATTGGCACTCACTTGCCAGTAGACAGACAGTGCCTTAGTGAAATTATAGTGATTCGCATTGTCACATCGTTAACACTTTCATGGAAAACGTACCGTACCCTACCGAGTATAGATAAAAGTCGTAACATGCTGCAGTTGCCAAACAATGGCTCATATAAATAATTTATATTTGAAAAGTAATTTGCTATAAATGTACTTTAATGTAATTTAAGCCGATAATGGAGGTGATGCTAATTTTACTATTTTAAAATGCAATTTGCTTATTTAATTGTTTAATGAAAATTAAATTTTAAATTATATACACTTAATCTTTAAAACGTTATGTAAACTATAGTAATTACATCGAATTACAATCAAAATATTTAATAATTAAAATTTAAGTAAGCATTGTAATTGATAACTAATGAGTTATCTCAATTTCTCTTAATATAATATAAGAAGGTGCCATTAGGTGTCAACAACATCTGTATAGAAATAGAAATAAAGCACTGCGACCATGATTGATATTTTGTGCTGCAACAGACCCTAAACGAACAGAAGACATTCCGCCTTCCGAATGAAAGGCAGAATGTCGACCGTTGAGGACATCGTAATGTCAAAAGGGGAGAGTAGTTCTCAACCCAGTCACAGAGAATGCGACTAGAAGTCTAGTCTGCTTCTAAGTAAAGTCGACAATATAACTCTTCGGACAGACCCATTTTGTTTAGGCGATAACGCAGTCCATAGTGACCCGTTAAATATCCCACCAGCAACCTCAATTCTGTTCTGCTGAAGTAGGAACAATATTCGTATACTTATCCTCAATTTTTTTAAATTTAATTTTTCCACTATCATCTGCTTCTTTAGATTGAAACAGATTGAAACTTTTAAACATTTTTATCTAAAAAAATTAAAAAACTGCAGTGATAAATGGTTTGTGCATTAATGGCTGAGACAACAACAGTCGTTAAAACTTTATTCTGTAGATTAGGTAAGAGAAGAACGAATGTATACTTTCTCTTGTACGAAAGACTTGTTTTTTAGCAAGCCTGTTATTGCTGTGCTTACGGAAGTATTAACCATTTATTATCCTATAGTGACGATGTTTGAACCGCCGAATGGACTGTAGACGAGTGTCCATGATTTAGTGTTTCCATTTTCTATGCCTATAAGCAAGAAAGCAGTTAAAGCGACTTTAATATGTATTATACCATTTCTACACTGTCATAGTAGAGACAGCATAGAGAGACTTATCAGATTAGCTTGACTTCATCTGGAAGATCAAATGGTTTAACAAGAACAACAAAAGGGAACTATATTGAGAACAATGTTTAGTAGCTCGACTACCCTGTTAACTTTAAGGCTGTTGAGTTCCATCTCTAAACGGCTTAAGTTCATCTGGAAATCAAAAGACCTTAGCAAGGAAAACACATGAAGTTAAAACTCATAACATGCAATAGTTGTTTTCGTTGATAGTCTTCAACTAAAGAAGAATAACACACAAAAGAATGATTAAAGAATGGTTAATAGCTCGTCTCTATCTAGCAATAGATGACTTCAAGAAAAAGTATTTATTTCAAAACTCGATCTTTTAATCGAATCTAATCTATACACATGATATAGAACAATGAGTGAATCATAAAGTCATAAAAATATATACCTATTAGCACCTGTGCTGATAAAATATCTAAAATTAAATTGATTTTTAACGTCAGTTTTGACGAAAGAAACTAAATTCTTAATATAAGCTATTGTTTGTAAAAGAGAGTTATTTAAAACAGTAGTAAATTACAACAATAAAATTTTAAAACAATAAAATTTAGCTATTTTGGCTGACCAGCTGTTTCACGTATTACCATATATCAGTATTAAAATTATTTTATATATATTTTAATTATTAAATTTTTACAATTTGCAAGTAATGTTTAAAAGTTCAGTTAGATAACTACTTCTGAGGTTATTATAATTTTTGAGTATTAAAATTTTTTTTTTTTTGTAATTCTCATTTACTTTGTATGTTATATATTGTAAATAAAATACATTACAGTTTCTGTCATTTAAACCTCTAATGTAAAAGTGCTTAAAAGTTCTTATTCTATTTTGCTTCTGAGCTTGTTTTAGAATAACACGTCTAATTACGGACGTGTTGTTGTTATGTCTGTAATTGAAGATTGCCTGCAGAGCTACAAAGTTTTCACCAAAAATGTAACATCGTCTATATATAAATGGATTTTAATCATATTTGTAATATTCGTTGAAATTCGAATTGTTGTAATGTAGATACAGTGGCAAAACTATAAAAATTGGTTCCAAAAATTATATCTTAAATATATAACATAAAAAACTTAATACTCACATGGCAGTGTACATATATGTACACATCTTTAATATATCTTTTTATATAGAAAAAAAATTTTATTATTTGCCAAAAATGTTTACAACTTTTTGTTGGGTGTGATTTAATGCTCATTGAGTAAAGATGAATGAACGCATTTGTTCACTGAAACTAAAAGCGAATGAAAGTGAATATTTATTAAAATTTTGTTAAAATAATTTTAGCACAAAAATTGTTTAGAAAAGTAATATGTGTTGAGTAGTTTAAGTTAAATGAATTCACGGAAGTCTTATAATTAGCATTTACATACATGTGGCATAAATTTAGAAGCCACATTCTATTGTTTTCAAATGTTATATAATATTTATTTAGTTGGTTATATCTTTGAGGTTAAGTCACCTTTAAATACGTTATAAATTTACCAAACTAAGAAATATAATTTATTAAAAAGTTTTTATAAAACCTAAGTTTGTCTGATACTATAAGTAATTTAAAAAAAATATTGTTAAAATACGCTATAGTATTTAATAAATATTAGACGTAAAGTATGATTTAGCGTTTAGTAGGACTTAGTATTTATAGAAAATAAGCAAACAAAAATTAAATGAATACTACCAAATACATTGTTACTCTTCATATTGTCGTAAATTAAGTTTGCTTAAGATGTTGTTAAAGATATGTTAACAACTGCATGAATCATAAAAGTTCTTGATCAGCTTAATAGATCAATTCATCTAATTTAGCGATCTACTATATACCTGCTTTTATGTCTGTGTATTTCCCTGTTTTAAGTGAAGCTTTGTATTAAGATATGCAAAGAGTATTTGGTAAATGAAAGATTAACAAAATACTTAAAATTTTGTGAATTATGTTACCTAAAGTCTTGTCAACAAAACTTCTAAGATCTTATAAGTCGTAGAAATTGTTGATCAGAATGAGAAATCAAATACTCTGATGTATGACAGATCATATAATCTGATTTTTCTGTTTGTTTTTTATGGGCTTCTTTGTATTGTCTTTAAACAATTCCTACAATTTCAAAGCAGAATGTAGATAGTCAAAGAAGAACTATCTAGCTGCTAATCAAGAAAATATCACATATCTTATAAATTGTATACATTTTTGATCAGCTGATGCTTATTTGTCTTTTTTTTTTGTTATATTCTTCTTGTCAGCAAGCAGTTCTTATCTTTCTATTAGTTTCTCTTGTTTGTCTTCAAATTGTTCCTGGATTTCCAAGAAGACGAATGAAACTTTCTAGATTCTTGTCAATAATTATTATTATATTATTAAGTCTTGTGCGGCGTCATATGCTACCGCACTGCATCGTGTCGTCTCGCAATTCACTAATATTGCTGTACTTGTTTCTGTTGAACCAAAATTTACATGTCGCCGTTCTTATTAATATAAAGTCAAATATCTTATAAATTTTTAATGTTAACTTCGTTTAGTGTGGACCTTCTGCAAGTCGTCTAT
Organism: Teleopsis dalmanni; assembly: GCF_002237135.1. Lineage (NCBI taxonomy): Eukaryota > Metazoa > Arthropoda > Insecta > Diptera > Diopsidae > Teleopsis > Teleopsis dalmanni. Next base: position 191,147,769 of record NC_051847.1, on the reverse strand, counting down.
TGCCTTGTGGATTATATTAGAGTGCCACATTTGCGATGTCAAACCGATAGGTTTGCTTAGTGTGTGTCCTATCCTGGCAAATTTGTGACGTTTTTATCAATAGAAAGTGAAATATCTTAAAAATTTTTTAACAGCTTGAATGATTACATTTAGCATATTTGTCTGATATTTTTGCTATATACTTCTTGTCGGTAAACCGATCTTGTCCTTCTATATGTTTACTTGTCTTCAAATTGGTTTTATATTTTTAAAAAAAGCAAAGGAAACTTTTTATACTGACTTTCTGCGAATCTAAACAATTTAGGTGGATAAAATTTGTATTGGATATAAATCTATCTTTATAAACACAAACTATGTAACTCACTCAGACGAAATCTAACACAGAAAAATAAAACATCAGTTGCTTAAACTCTGTTATTTAAAATCGCTTTGAATTTGCCATTCAAACACTTTAACGAAGGTTGCTCTGATTTTTAATTTTCATGTTATTATTATATAATTAAGTATTAAAATAAAATTAATTAAAATTAGAGGTCTTCCACTAACATTTAGTTAATTGATTAAAAAGTTTTATTACTATCTTAGCTGTATAATAACACTAACAAAAAACTATAATAATTAAAAAAATCAAATATTAGTAACAGATAACAGGAAAATAATTAAGTACTACTTAAAATGTATTATTAAAGTAACACATAAGCCCTATTTCTTTTATTAAATAAATAAATTGGAATCAGCAATTTAATTTTTTGCATACTAGATGTATTTAAATAAAAATAGTTTCGAATAACATGGATTATGATTGATTGAATTCAACCGAAGAAAGTGAATCACTTGCATTATTTATATATTTATATATTATTTATATATAAAACCCATGATCTACATTATTATAGAAAATAAAGCTTCTTTTTATTATACTAAGATTTTGCGGCATGAATAATAAATATGTTGAGCTATACTAACTACCAGTCCAAGCATAAGGTTATAAATATTTAATATATTGTTTAACAAGTTCATAAGAATACTACTATAAATCTGTACGGCTTTCCATAGCAATATCTAGTTATACTTCCAAGTAAATGTTTATCAAAATAGAAAACATTATTAAGTAAGTTGTTTGTCTTATATAAAATTAATTCTCATTCCAAATATTACACGTAGCGTATGAGCAACAAAATTTTACGACTAGCATAACATATGTCATGTTACATGACATATAGCATAAAAATGTTATGTTAATAACAGTATTTGTATTTTTACCTTATGCTTATTCCATGTTATTTGACAAAGTTAATATGGTGTTTAATTATATTGTTATTTATTAATATTGATTATCCATCGAACTTGATATTGTTATTTAAATTACTTATTCCACTTACATAAAGATCTAATTACTTAACTTAATAATAGATTATTAATAATAATTAATAATAATAGATTATTCAATTATAAATAATCTTTTAATATTTTATTTAACATGTTTTCAAAGAAGTTGAATCTCATTTTTCTTTTATTAAATTTTATTATATATATTATTTCCTATTTATTTTTTATAATGAAGGGTACTATTATACATTATTATTTAATATTGCTAGAGTTCAAAATAATTTATAGTTAATAGACTGGAAAAATTAGAATGACATTAATATGCAGAAATATTGTTAACAACCTTAGAACATATAATATTTCTATGTAAATATTAAATACATATATTTATGTTTGATGGTGTTATAACTCGTTAAGTAAAATACAAAATCAATTTAAATATTAATATAATTATTGTTTTAATTAGAAATATAAGTTTCTCTTTTCCATAACAAAGCCTTGTGCTAAAACATTTAGTATAATCAACATTAAAATGTAAAAGCTAAGTTGTTTTAATTAAATTAAGTAGTTTACGTGCGTGTTAACAACTGCATTCATTACAACATAAATTATATTACAATAAATTAAGTTTATATTCTATAAATTTATATTTAAATAGTTCTTTTCATTTTAATAATATATTTCGATTATTTTGTTAACAAAAAAATTAAAATAAATATTTACTTTTGCGTTTTGTTCTATTCTAGATTTTGACGGACTTGGTTCAAGGTGAATTCATGCAACTTGGCTCAAAAGAAACTGAAAATGAACGATTTGCCCATTACCTTACAAAAACGTACCGGAAGACGGCTTCATTGATTGCGAACGCACTCAAAGCGGTAAGTACTTGTTTAGAGTAAATGCACGGATAATGCGTGCATTTTGATGGCAAAGTACTGCAATTTATGTCATTGAAATGCAATGATGCATAAAAAAATAAGCAATTTTTTCATAAAATGTTAATCTTCCCTCTTCTTCTGCTCGTACAGACAGCGGTCATAGCTGAAGCTGATGATAATGTTGTAGAATTAGCGTTCCAATATGGCAGAAATATTGGTTTAGCATTTCAATTGGTAGACGATATGCTGGACTTTGTCTCATCCGCAGAGACTATGGGTAAACCAACAGCAGCTGATCTGAAATTGGGGCTTGCAACGGCGCCAGTCTTATTTGCATGCGAAAAGGTAAGTGTTTCATATAACAAGTGCATGACCAAAATACATGCATTAGTGGCTTCACATAATTGCATTCCCATGCACTTTGCATATACGTGAAATTATTTGTGTCATTTTATTTAGCATTTTTATTGCAATTACTACATTTTTCATTTTGTTAAAAAAATTATATATAAAAAAAAAGTTGCTGGGTTTTTTTTTGCGTATTATTTTATGTATATAATTCATTAGGTTTTCCAATTCGATATGTTACGCATTGTTTATATTATTGCTGTCATTATTTCCATTTCCTTATGCGTCTCCAGCATATATTTACTATTTTTATTATTATTTTAAATAAAACTAATATTCGTTTAAAACCCACAAACGTACTTAGGCAATATAAACAATAAAAGACCAAAGGAGTGTTTATATGCATAGGCAATGAGCACTTAAGTTTTATGCGAGCAATTTAATAATTTTGTCAATTTTTTTGTTAAATATTAACATTAATATTATTTATTTATTTTTTGTATTCTAAGTAAATCTGTTTTTTTCTTTGAATAAATATCTTAAGACATTAATATTAGTATAACATTTGTAAGTCGGAAATCTCTTAACTTTTGTTAAGAACTGACAAATTTTATTTTATTCTCAAAATGATTTGCTAATTAGGCACAAACACGTGTAATCCATTTCCATGATAATTCGTACTCGTCATGTAATTTGAAGGTTTTTTAGAAAACCCCTAACAGAATATTAATACAATTTTTTGTAATTGTATTACATCTATTATCTATTGATATGCCAAATGTAACATCCCAGTAAAAATATTCTTTTTGTTTTAATTCTGAAAAAGGTAGTCTAATACATGATATGGTAATACTTTTAAGTAAAACTCACTGATCATTATAGGTATTATAAGAACACTTATATAGTCAATATAAACAGTTGAAATCATTTTAATTACTACGAAATATTCCGATTTGCGAGCTTTCACTTTAATGTCCATGCAGTGTGGGTCTCATAGAAAACATAAAATCCTAAAAAGTCATACAATGGTTTATCTCTAAATTGCTTCATAATATTTGTTGTGTATCAGAAGTAGATAGGTTGCTTCAATATGGTCGATCCTAGAAATATGTGCATAATAGTTGGGACAATTTTTTAGCAAGACATGAGGTATTGATGTATAAAAATGAAATGAGAAAAATGCTATAAAAACATTGTGAAATAAATGGTGGTAAAAAAAAACATGTACTCATACAATTTACTATATATTAAATATGGTTTGTCTAAATAACTAAAGTTATATATTGGAAGTAGGTAGCCCACATCAGAAAATCTATAGCAAGATAATAAGTTATTGATTTATAAACATCAGATCAGATAAATACTATAAGTATTTTAAACTAAATGGAGTTTTTCGAAAATGTTTGAAAATTTTTCAAACATAATTAATCTTCAAGTCTCTGATTAATTTCTGAACTCTTGATTAAGATTTTGGGCATAAATTGCGAATCTCATAAACCTCTAACCATACTCATATAGTTGAGTACATGAACTATCATTTATTTAATGATATTTAATGGATATTTAAATGATAATTAATGGATATTTAAATGATATTTAACAATATTTGTGACTTCAGCTATATAAATGAAGTAAGATTTATTTTATATCTGCATCAATACTAGGTATAGTTCTCTTTGTCGTTTTTTTCTTCACGAAACGTATAAGTTCCATTGCATTAAATTTATAATATTGTAGATACAAGATTAATCTACAGGGCCTTGTCAAAATATCTACATAGAATATTTATGTTTATATGGTTTGTTTTTTTTTTTTATTGTATTAAGTCACATATTATTGAACTAGTTTTGGTCAGTGTGTTAACACTAGTATATTGTCCCAGTTTAACCCTCTCTTCTTCTTTCGGCGCGAAGGGAGAAAAAATTACTATTATATCTAACCTACATAATAGATCTACAAGCAACGAAATTGTTTCTTCTCTTGCAATCTTAATGGAAAATCCAACGTAATCCGCAACTCATAGGACTCATATCTCACTTTTTTAGTGATAGATATTCAGCTTATCAAGACAGTCCATCATTCAGCTGATGTCACCTGATGACAATTGAGTGCATTGATTGCTGTCTGACTATCAATTAGTATAACATTTCTATGGTTCTTATACTTACTTTTAATAACAAATTATAAAATTGTGATTGCACTTTGTCTAGATACGGTACTTTCGGTATTTAATAAAACTTATTATGGTATGTCATATGTCATAAATATGTCATAAATACATAAGGAAGTACATCCAAAGCAGTTACTATTTATTTTTATGAAACATCATCATAAATACTGCAAATTAAATGTATAAAATTTCAAGAAGCAATAAAAATTATATTAATTGGTTTAAAAAATTATTATAGCACTTAAATACTGTTGCTTTCGGTTTACATCAGACAACTCGGAATTTGACATTAATATCGAAGACAAAAAATAATTTCGTTTTTTCAATTAATTTATTTTAATTATCATGCAAGGTATGTTATTATTTGTATGCACGTGTCGAGCATTACTTAGTAGTCAACTAATGTGGCAATGTGGCTACTGTTGCCACTGTTATAAACTGCTTGAAGAAAGCACAGTAGCAGAATAGGTTCAAAAAAACAAAGTAAAGAAAATGGAGAAAAAAGTGTTAAATGCGTCAATAGTTGGCAGTTCGACAGGTGCGGCAAAAAAGGTAGGCAGATACTCGCTTGTATATCAATGAGAATTGCGTCATGTTGCACTAAAATACTGCACTTACCATTTACGAACTATTTATAATTTATACCTAATATTGTAATGGCCTATATATGGGCGCCCTTATCAATATAGTTAGTACTTTCGTTTTTAATTACAAATATGATTGACAGATGGCGTTCGAAGCGCCATTTCAGCAATTTTGTATCCACTTCTTTTCAGTTTTATTCCATATTTGTTTTGAATCTTAATTTTATTTTACTTTATTTTTATATTATTTTTATATTATTTTTTATTTTTATATTTTTGCTTATTTTTATTTTCCATATTATTACTGTATTCAATTTTTGTTAACTTGTTTTAATAAATTTTATTTTAATATTTTTATGAAAAGTTCTATAATTAGAATTTATAACTATAAAAAATATTAACATACTATTAAATTATGACTATAAAAATGTTCTGAATATTTTTTAAGTGTTATATTCTATATTTATAGAATTAAATTACTAGTTACCTAGAAATGGAAATTAGGCTTAACACATTGTTAGCTCTGTGAGTTTTATTTATTGGTGCTACATTGAGTTGGTAGCAATTAAAATAGCTATATTGTGATTTCGATCTTATTATGAATAAAATAACTTTCTCAAGTAGCACTTTATTTAAATAAATTATTAATCTACAATTTTCTGATGTGACTTATATCAATTCAATATTCTTGTAAACGATTAAACTTCTATGGGATTAGTGAACTGCACTTGTCGTAGACAAATGGCTTCGGAGCATTTCATGAACGGCCCGAAAATCAGTACTATCGGCGATGCAGTATCACAATTTCCAAAAGGCACTATACTAGCACATTTTTCCGGGTTACCACAACAATAATAACATTACCTTAATGAAGTAAATGTTCTAACAAACTACAATTCATCTGAAAAACACTTTGCGAAATATTTTTACGAATTATGAAATTCTAATGGGAATGGTTCGCAGCACTTGGTACTGATAGAAGAGCAAATTCTTAAACCAGTTGCTCCTCGCTGTTACAAATCTTATTATTAGATAGGTTTCGAACAAAAGTGAATTATAATAACAAAAGTTTTTTTTATTATTATAATTAAAAAAATTTTTGGCTAGCCGTTCTACTGTTCAAAACCTCTCTATTAAATATAATAGTTATTATTAAGTAAAATAGTCACTGCCGTCATAACTGACGTTTAAATACAATTTGATTAATATTTTTAAAATAATATTTTATCCTTTTTGTTTTATTTAGCAATTTAAATCAAAGTAAAAGTATTAATATTAAATTTTTAAAAATTTTTTTTAGTATCCTGAACTTAATCCCATGATTATGAGACGGTTTAGTGAACCTGGTGACGTTGAGCGTGCCTTCGAATTAGTACACAAATCACATGGATTAGAACAGACACGATTCTTGGCCAAAAAACATTGCATCGAAGCGATACGATTAGCGCAGGAATTAACTGAGTCACCTTACCAGAAGGGTTTACAAGTAGTGGCCGATTTAGTCATTAATCGTATGAAATAAAATATGTACAATATATATGTAAATATATATATATGCAGAATACAAAAATAAAAATCATGAACACAATAAAAATAATAATAGCAACTCAAAATTTACTAACAAAGAAAGACAAAAATAATGTAGTTTTATATTAGTTTTTTATTTATTCACTTATAAATATAAGTGAAATGCTTAAATTATTAATTTTTTTACACAATAAAAAAATGCAAAAATTAAAGCAACACAAATGTAAAGAAGGGAAATGTAACAAAAATTTATATAGATATATATATATATATATATATACATATAGCATGTAAAAAATATTTATATATATTTTATTAAAATCAAAAATTATATAAAATTTTGGTAAACATATGAAAAAAATACATTTTGTTAAATCACCTAAATTTAAGTTAAGTTTAAAATTGTATATAATTTATGTAAATGGAAGATATGAAAAATAATTTTATAAGAATATATAATAAAAAAACCCAAAATAATTTATAAATGTAACGTAATAATTAATTTATAAATAATATTATATTTATAAAAAATTATTTAATATAAAAAAAATACACAATGAAAAACAAAAATATTATGTAAAAATTGTACATAATTATAAATTCTATTGATATTTAATGTGGCAATTTTAAAAGAGAAATTAACGTAATTTGTAACATTTTTTTAAAATAAAATTTTGATGCGAATATTTGCATATAATTAAGCTAATTAAATTAAAAATTTATTAAACAAATAATGTTAATTGTAAATTAAGCATATTGATTGTACTCGATATTGAAATACTTTAATTCGCATTGTTATTATTTTCTAAAAATTGTGTTCACTTAGTCAAAGTTTACAATTTAATTGTATGTTAAAATTATTAATATATATATATAAAAAATTGTTTTTTAAATTAGTACAATACAAATATAAATAATTTTTTAAAAATGTTGTTTTATAAAGATTTATACAATTTAAATATTAATAATGTTTACAATTTTGTAACTGCAAAATATTTTTTGTTTTTGGTTTATAATGATGTTGATATTTTTAATGATATACAATGGTAAACGATAATTAAATAAAAACTTAATTTAAGTAAAAAACAAAAAAAAACAAGAATTGCTATATTTTTTTTTAATTAATAGTCAATAGTTTATTGCCAATAAAATTTTTTAATTGCAAAAGTCAGATTTAAGAAAAAATATTTTTATTTGCGCGGCAATTAATATTAATTAAAATGGTGCTATATTGATATTTGCCTTTAGTTTTAGTTTTATACAAAAGAAAAGTAGTTATCCTTTTAGCACATTAGTCCGCAATGTAAAATAGTTATCCTTTTAGCACATAAGTGTACAAAGCAGAGGAGTAGTTCAACCATAAATATGGGCAACTGCTGCAGTGCAATAAATGCTTGCATTGTACGAGTATTTCGTATTTCACAAGGACAATGTTTGAGAGCAGCTGCTATAGGGAAATACTTCTATGATAACACACACACAGATACTCACTCAGTGTGTACTCAGAGTATCTGTATCTGTGTTTAAACAGAACGATACTTTTATGAAGCAAAATTAAAAACAAATAATCTGCAGTGTTAGATAGAGGAAAAAAAAGTGAAATATCGGTTCAGAGTGCAATCCTAAATGAATCAAATGGGTTTAGAGTTTGTTTGCTTGGCTATTTGCAATGCATGTGCTGCGTAGTAGTCTTAAGGCAGAACATAATAACAATTAAACAATTTCAATTGAATTTTATGAATGGCTTTAATATTTAATGGAAAATAGAGAAACGCAAGTGTACCTATTAGTAGAACAACAAAAGAAAAAAATCTTATAGAAAATTTTCCTTATTATTTTAAAAATGCTGTTGTAAGCAGGTATGTAAATAAATTTCCAAGTATGTCAAGTTTTTTTAATTCCATATATCTTGCAATTTCGAGGAGTGGACTGAGTGTTTTGAAACTAACTTGAGACATTGATAAATGCAAGTAATTGACTGATATCCATATAGAAGATGATCTGGAATGAGACCTATGCTTAAGACTAGATCTGGATAAACCTGAAAAGTGCTACAACAGAAGTTATACTGTCTCTTCTCCGAACAACCGAGATATAATGTGAACTCGATATAATGTTCTGGTTAGAAGAGTGTTTAGTTCGGTACCCACTGGTAGAAAACGTGTTACTATATGTCTGAATGACCAAGGGACTAATAAAATGGTATTATTAACTAGCGACAGTACGACAATGATTGAACTGGCTGGAAGGAGCTACTAGACCCCGGGTTAGAATAACTCAGATCTATGAGTTATTCTACATCGAAATAAGTAAGTAACTTGATAAGTTATTTACTTTCTAATACAGCAATGGCGCTATAAATATTTTACTCTACAACAAAAAAAAAAATTTACAAAAAATAATAGTATATAAATGATAAAATTTTTATAGAAATAGAATGGTCATATTAATGATCATAAATATTTGTAATCACAAAAAATACTCTTCATAATAATATACTTTAGAACCATATTTTTTCTAAGCTCAAATCTAGAAAAGTTTTATATAGTAGCTATTATAGTTATATTATAATTTGGGTGATAGATTGACATTGGTTTTTATTTAATAGAAAGATAAAATGTTAAACTTGATTCAACCACAGTTTCGTATAGTAGCTAATATATCGTTGGAGCATTGAGTAAGAAATTGGTACAGGTCATTATTCAGTAGGAAGACATACGCTGAAACTCGTCTCTACAAAAGTTTTGTGTAATATACGTAACTGTTAGAAAGATGGAACATTAAGTGATAAATCTTCTCTTAAGTTAATAGAATATTTGTTAAACTAGAAGGTTTCTGATTTCACTAAATGGTAGCACTAAATACATTATTATTAAAAACATGAAGATGGGACTATGAACTTTTTGATAATTTTTTTCTTGACGTGTTTGTTAGCATTTTCCATATAAAGAATTTTCTTGATTAATTTCTTGAATTATTTTTTAAAAATATATTCTTAATATTGATATTTAGTATTCATTCCTTTCTTAAAATGTGCAATCGATTTTTTTAAGGTAAAGGACAAAGATGTCACCTTTATAAAAGCTAGAAGGAAATAAAAAAGTGACTTAGTTCAGATAAGGAGGAAATGCGTACGTATATAATTTTATACTCCAAAACGAAGCATTGAACTTTTAGAATTGAAGGATCAATTAGAAGAAGTTCTCAGAAGACATTTAGCATACTTTTTAAAACTTTCGTGTGATATTAGAATTTATAAACTTCTCAAGGACTAAGTCTCATGCTAAACGCTTCTAAGTATATTGCTTTTAAAAATTGCTGTTAATAGTTCATAAACAACAATTCTTAGAAATCGTTTGGGGTGCTTTAAAATTTTTTCTTTTCTAAACGTCTAACTGAACCTCTCAATTAAAGTAACTGCACAGAGTATCTATCATCGAATCCAGTACTTAATCTTTTTAACGATTTTTTTTATAGTACAATAAAAGCTAAAAATGTCAAAACATGTCTTATAAATGGACAGCACTCTTAACGGTCGTATATTATTAGTTCGCAATTTTAATTTCTTAAATTAATTACATGTTCTTAACCCGTCAAGACTACTAGATCCGAAATCGTTTAAGCTTATGTCCTGGTGCCAGTGGTTCATTCAGACGTCGGTCACTCTCACATGAGGAACAAAACGAACAGGATTCTTCAGACATCCAGAATAATAACAGTTGGTTCTATTGGTGTATTAAGTGTGTAAGTGCCAACAGCGTAAATGCATATATTTCATAACTATAACTTATCTGAAATTTTAATCTTACCATATTCTTAGTAATAAAATATCATTTTTTTATATTGCAAAAGTTCGAAATATTTTTAAAGAACAAATTTTAGTTCATAAGTCAAATTTGATAGGCTTATCTGACGCTAATTAATGACTTTTTAACTAATTTCATAGAATTGCACTCATTTTCAATACTCTTACACTTTTGATGATCCTGATTAAAAGGATTAAAGCTTGTTCGCCTGCAAAATCATTTTAGCGCATAAGCCGTGTAATTTTGCCTTGTAATGAAATACCTTTTGCCATCGGGGCCCTTGTTGACATTAGATGAATATGCAAACAGTTCCGAACAAAAATGAATTCCGTGACTGGAAGCGTGAAGAACGCTTCGTTGCTCCAATTTAGGTATGCAAAACTCTAAAAACGCAAGTGCATGAATGCAGCATTTGTGTGTTGCAGTTTATGCACTTAAACAATATTTGCATTCATTAAACTGAGTTGAGTTAGAACAAACAAACATAAATGCATTCGTGCCGTTTATCAGCACTCGTACATATGCATGCCTAGTGAGATTTGCATTGATTTTTAAATTGACAAGCGAATTGTTTATCCTGTCAGAGGACATACGATATGTTGATGCGTTATATGCCAATGAATACTAATGTTTCGAAACAGCTGTTGTAGAGATGTTGTAGTGACTAAATTATAGTCAAGGTTGACTTACTTCTTAAGAATATATTAAGAGTATACTTGGCACTTCAAAATATTTAAATTAATTATTATAAATTAATTTATAAAATAATTTAATAAAAAGAGATACTGAAAGTTTGGAATATATATATACATTTTGAGTATATTAAAAAAAAGTATATAGCAACAATAGTTTAAGCATATTAAAGTATAACATGTGTTTAAAATAATAAGTTGATCTATGATCTAGTCTTACCATTTTTAGAAAAGTTTAAAGGTATTAGAAATAAAATGCTATAAAATACTATTATAATTCTCATTTGCGTGAAGCACATATAAATTAATTTATTATTAGTATTTGCCACTAAGCTCCTTCAAAGAATTTCCTCATAGGCCTCCCCCAATCGCTGGCATCCCATTTTGACAAGATCGATAATAAACAAGATAGTTGCAGGTATTACAACCTATTTCAAAGAGTATACTTTTAGTGTCTTTACCTTTATTTAAGAGATTAATGGCGTTTTCGGTTGGCAAATCTGGATTCTGTTCAGATTCACTCTCGATCTATCAAATTTTCTTACCCATTCGAATATTTTTAGGATAATCTAACATTTCTGTAGTAGTGTTAGTAGACATTTATATTTTTCAAATACATATATCCCATCAAATTATATTTTATTTGTTAATTTGTAGTCATATAAAACGGCAGTTAGTTTTAGAGTAATCTTGCTATACTAGCAAAATATTTAATGTTATTAATTAATCTGCAGTGCTACACATTTTGCTCAAAATCTACCAATCGAAAATGAAAATTGCACCCAGACTTAATCATAATTGAAAAAGTAACCACAGATTTACCAAACGAAAACGGCATAAGACTTAATTCTTTTTTGGAACTATAATATCATTCAAGCTTCAAGTATTTATCTGAGTTCACTGTGAATTACTTTTGCAAAATATTTTCTAATTTTCATTTAGTACCAATACTGCAATTCTTTAATTAATCAATATAAAATAAATTATTATCATATATATGTAATAATTGCTATCAACGGATCAATGCAGATTTCTTATATAACAATCCGACGCTAAGCCTACAAACATAGTGAAGATGAAGACGATGTGTAATATAACGAAAATTTGTGCCATAGTAATCATATGGGATTTGTCTATAATATTTTGTGCCAGCCTGGTCAGCGGTTAATTTGGTTCTCTACTGCTCACAACTTGATCGCTTAAACGAAACAATTAAAGAAAAGCGACCAGACTTGGCAAACAGAAAAAAAATTTATGTTCTACCCCGACAATGACAGGGCACACATATCTTCGATAATTTGAAACAAGTTGACAGAACTTGGTTGGGATGTTTTTATGCATTCTCCATTTAGCCCGAAGCTTACACTATCTCACTACCGTATGCTTCGATTTAAACAATGGTAAAATGGTAAAATATTAGCTGTCCAAAGAGGCGTGGAAATCAATTGGTCAAGTTTTTCATCTAGAGCTCAAAAAATTCTACACAATGCAGTTATACGAAAAAGCTATACGAAAAATGTCAAGAGTTCATAATAATAATGGCCAATACATATTTGATTAAAATTGATTTTCAATAAAACAAACTTTTTTTTAAAAATTTACAAAAAAGAAGTGATGCCAACCAATATCAATCAATGTTAACCAATATTAAACTTCGTTTTTATCTTTATCTTCACTATATCCGTAGCTTAACTGAACACAAAACACTTAACTATTTTAATGAAGGCGAAATGGTGAACAATTCAGGATTTCGAACTATCTGACGTAGATAACATAGGAGTATACTTTATCTGCAATAACATCTTCTTATGTATCTTGATATTAACATCAAAGCTGGACAGCAGTGGCGTCGCTACGCGTTAGCGATGTCGGCGACCGCCGACGGCCTCGTGCCCACAGGGGCCTCGCAAAAAGTTACCGACTGTGGATTCTAAGCACTTAATAAATATTTTGAGCAATTTGGTTTGATAATGGCATTAACTATATTCGAAGTATTCCCTAATGTTTATATAGTAATCAGATTCATGTTCACAGTTCCAGTCAGTATAGCTTCGACGAAAAGAAAGAAGCAAAGTTAAAATTGTTTAAGACGTACTAGAAAAATATGATGGTCCAAGAGAGACTATCTTCATTATGATATAATTTAAAAAAAATAGGGTGATACTAAAAGTAGGAAAATTCATTTATTTTAATTTGTGTTTGTTTTAAATTGATTAGGAATAAAACTTTCAATCATGCTTTGTCGTATTAGTGAATGTAACTTATTTACTTTTACAACTGGGTTATAAAGAGGGTCTCGCAATTCTGATGTCGCCGACGTGCAGAGTTGGTCTAGCTCCGCCACTGCTGGACAGTCACAAAGAATGTGAGTCAAGTAAATATTTAAATATTTAATACAAAAATTATTTATATATATGTACATATTATTTCTTTTAAAAATGGTCTTTGTATTAAAATATTTATAATATTTAAGTACTTTATTTATGTACGAAAAATTATTATCTATAAATTTGCGCATTTTATTAAATATTATTTTCTTTTTTGCCTCAACAAAATATTTACAAATTTTTGCCTTCTTAAGCAGAAGGGCTTAAAGATTCTTTCTTATATTTATCTTTATCCTTATATCTTAAAATATTAACATCTCAAACTTTTCTCGACGAGGCATTTTATCTGTATTTCGTATGAGTACGAGTATTTATGTATTTATGCTAAAAAGGAAAAGTATTTAAATAAAAACAAATTTGTTTGTACGAGTTGAGTTGAGTTGAGTTTTTATCTACAATTTAGAGCAGTAAGTCAAAACAATATTTGAATATGCCTAAAACAATAAACCTACCCCATCATATAAAGTTAACCCAAGGACATTTAATGTAAAGTATGCATAAAATTCAAGCAACCTCAACGAGGATTCGAAACTTCCACTAAATGAACGTGCACCTTTGCCAATGTGTAAACAATTGTGCGCCTTATCCTAGGCTATAAATACGGAAGCACCTCGCAGACATAACCTGACTAACAATTCGGCCACTTTACTGTTGCCAGTGGTGCTGCCTTAACGACGCACACAAATGAAAGGAACCAGAGACTTGTAAGGTAACGTCTATTGATTTGGAGCGCGCAATTTTCATTTCGTACCTCGTACCTGGTACCTGGCACCATGGAAAATTTGTATGCCACCAATGAATTTGTTACGAGTTTTTTTCCTGATTTTATTATCTTTTTTTAACGTGAACAATTTGTTTTTGGTGGAAATCCTGCATTAGTACTTTGGGCACGAGCGAAAATCATACCATTCAGTTTAGTGAGTGTACTTGAGCAAATCGTTTACTTCCGGAAGATTTATTTGTTTTGCTATTAAATTGAACAAAATGACAGGATTCTGAATGTTATTGTGTTAAGAAGTATAAGGATCGCGTTAAAATTTTATTCCATTCAAAAACAGCTGGAAGTTTAAAATGACGACAAGTGATGAAACGGCCAATTTTTGTCATGACCACTATGAACATCCTTTATTGTGGTGTGAGGAGAAGAAACGTTTAATTGAGCGTAAAAATGCTGAGGAAAGTTTACGTATGTGGCGTCGCCGTAAGGCTGAGGAAATGGCACGGAAAGAACGTGAAAAACAGGAGGTAAGTGTTGTGGGAAAAATATCCTGCATAATATCCTGCATATCCTGTAATGACACATATTTATGTTATGTTTGCAGTGAGTTTGTGTTTTAATGTAAATTAAAGCAAAGGCATGAAATCGTGAAATCGTGTAATTAAATGTGTGGTTCAGCACCTTTGTGATGTTTTCATGATAGTTAATTAAATTTTATTATGCTGTTAATATAATTAATATTGAATCAAAGCCATTTTAAGTGAGGAGAAAATTAAATTTTCTTCTGCATCAGACAGAGAGAAGGACAGTAAATGAAAAATACGAGTAAATCTGTTAAATTAAATTGCCGCAAGTATTTAATTAATAATTGTTAATGAATATATTTTTATATTAGTATACAGAGCGTTTACATACTAAACGATGTAGAGATGGGAAGCAGTTCTTTAATTCTATATATATATAGTATACGAGAGGATGAGGATAGAGAGTGTCAAAGAAAATATTCTACCTGAAAAATGCTTTATGCATAAAAATCACAATACAACTATATTTAAAAATTTTATTATATCCTGCGATTTCGAGTAAATTCAGGAAAAGTAAATTGAAATTTCCTAGGGATTTTTTGCACTGCACTTATGTAAATATTTATTTATTTATTTATAGCATTTATTTATTATTTTTGGTTAAAAGTTTTTAAATTTATTTATTAAACATCTTATAAAATTTCCACTATGGTAACACATAATTTACCTAATTTTCTTCTAATTTACCCTACTCGAAATACTTGTAAAGACCAATATTCGCTGCCATACCGACATAATTTACTATTTTCCTTAATGTACTCGAACTCACACACGGCCTGCATTGTATTCTATGTTCCTTGTTCGTATATATACCAACTTAAATACCAACATTCGCTGCCATACCGACATAATTTACTATTTCCCTCAATTTACCATCAATTTACTCGAACTCGCACACGACCTACATTGTATTCTATGTTCATTGATCGTATATATACTTAGTATAGGTGAAGATGGGGATAAAGAGTGTCAAAGAATACTCTAGCTGAAAAATAATAAGCATGGTAGACGTTCCACCACACATTTTACAAAAATCTATCTCATTCTAGTACTTCATCTCCGTGTGTGTAGTGGGTGTCTCGTTATTATAAAACTATATGAAGTTCAGAAGATAGTGTATGAAAAGACTATTAAAAAAAATTTAAAAAATTTTTTTCAATGTCTAGATATGATATAGATGATGAGATATAAGCACTGATATATTGTTGATGAAGACTTAAATGTTTAATTGCTGATATCGACCATTTATTAATTCATTATTTTTAAATTTTAATTAAAAATTAAAATTTAATATTGTGCTATTATTGAATTATTCTAATGAAAGTACTGCATAAGTTTTAATTACTGTAATATGTAGTTTAGTGTGCACATAAAATTATAATTATTTTTTATTTAAAATAGTTATTGATAAGAGACAAAAGAAAACAATATTAAATATATTAAACTATATTGGGATATTTTCAATACATAAAGCTCTAAAGATTAATTTTTGTGGTGGTTTTATTTAATTAAATTTTTGAATTAAACAATATATCTTATTGGTAAGAATTTCATTTATAATTCTCATTGTCTTTGAGAAATTATTAAAGTAAAAAAGAAGAAAATTATTTCTCTTCGTTTCTTAAAGCTCATTTGTTTTTAGATATAGATTTAATAGTTTTTATATTTGTATGTAATACTGTGTGTTTGTAGGAATGAATTTTTGCCAATTAAGTTTTCAGTATAGTAAATATAATAGATTTTGTGCATTGTTTCAAACTCCATTATTTTTAACCTTAAAACCCATACCTTGTTAAGATGAAAAATTTTTTAATGCAAAATATTTAGTCGGAATATAAATTATTTCTAAATTTTTTATTAAACATTTAATTTGCATTTTATAGTGTTTAATTGTAATTCTCATAAAGTTTTTCTTGGTTTTACAATAAAACATAAGGTAATAGAACCAATAAGTGTGGCGTTATCGCCGGCGATGTTCGTCGCGTTTTCCATTAATGTATTGAAATTATTAGATATACATTAATATTTTACAGTCTGAGTGTGCTCGCTTTAGAACTGCAAAATTACTTAATGATTACAGACTTTTGATCGCTTGTCTGAGTAAATAAATATATTTCATTGGGTAAAATCTGTACATTACCGAGCTTGACAGACATTCAGAACAGAAATCTTACAGGAACTATCTCATTTATCAACCTATATCTAGTACGTTGCGCACAATAGATCGTTTAGGTCGGGGTGCATTCATAGCCTATTATTTAATAATAATAATATTTACTATATTATCTTCGAGTGCGTGGTGACAAAATAGTTATACTTTAACGAAAGAGAAAGCTCTAAAAACCAATGTGCTGAAATTCTATATATCATAAAAAATCATGAAATGGCCTAATATATGCCTTTGTCAATTGTATGTTCAGTTAGTATTCGAGTTAGCTTTGTGGAGGGGATATTAAGAATCTTTCTTACATAGGCGAGATGTGTTTGCACTGTGTCTACAAACTGCTTTGGTGAACCAGTTTCTAAGTGGGTCATATAGTTAATAGTGGGTGGAGGTAGTATCTAAAGTGTTTTTCCAGTTGATTATAGTATTTGTAATATCAAACTTGGGTACCGTAGAGTACAATTGAACGTATTGCCGTGTAGAAAATTTTTAATTTATTTATTAAAGTTATTTTAAGATGAGTACAAGTATTTTGCTCACGTGGAGTTAATTGCACTTTTACCGAATGAGATTTTAGAGATCAAATGTTTATTTTTATATACATTGAGAATTTCTATTTGCCTTTTCTCGAATTTTAACGACAACGAATTACTTGGTTGGTTGCAGTGGCAGGTCATAAGATAACTTCAAATGTACCTCAATTAGCGATTTTGCGCCGTTTTGTTACCACATTCCTCGCAAGAACTTTAGTATAGAAGAGTAGAGACTAAATCCATCCCACTGAATTTAGGTAATTTAATAGGTCTTTCATCTTCACCATTGAGCAGTCTGATAAACTATCACAAAAGTATTTTCCTAAGAACCTATATTTTCTGGATGCTAGAGCTGGGCATTCACATAGAAAATGTATTATTGCTTCTTTCTCCTGCGGGTTTCTACAACTTCTGCAGTGAGAGTTATGGGGAATACGCAGTTTCTCTGCGTGAGTTCCTATACACCAATGACCAGTAAGAACTGCAATAAGCCTTGCAGTGTTTACGCGATCTCTTTTGATCAGTTCCAGGGATTTATTTTTATTATAGGTGGACCATGTTAACCTGGAAGTTGCACATGACCTTAGTGCTTTCCATCTGTTATTGGCGAGTTGCAGAAAGTAAAGGAAGGTAGTTCTTTTGATGGTCTCCAGGGTAATATAAACTGGTACCGCCAGTGACGCGTCTAGGGAGGCATCAGAGCGGGCTAAACTATCAGCTTTCTCATTCCCTACGATGTTCCTATGCCCAGGAACCCAGATGAGTGTGATATCGGCCAACCGATTTAGCTCGTCGATTGCTTCTCTACATTCTTTTACTATATTCTACATTCTTTTACGAATTACTTACACTAGGATATTTTCTGAAAATCATTATCTTAGATTTATTTAGATTCCCGATAAGACTTCATTGTGAACAATATCTACTAAGCATTGAGTATAATAATAATAATAAATAATAATAATAATAAAAATTTTTAATAAATAATTTTAACTAAATCATTATAAATAGCCAGCACTCAATAACATAATAAGAAATGTATCTCATTGAATATAAACAATCTGTAGTTATTTATTTATAGTCACACAAACTAATACGAATACCTTTTATATACAAATAAATTGCGGCAATAAAAAAATTTAATTTATACTTGAATATAAAAATGATAAGAACTATTACCTGTAATTCATATTTTATTGAACCTTTCCCATTACATTTGTAACTTCAGTCTAAAATATCGTCCTGGCAACATTTGCACTTATCAATGCTTCAAATCAAAACAATAAGGTTAAGGACCTTTTTTAGTATTGTAAAAATATCAAACTGCCTTATTTTTCATACAATTTCCTACAAATTGTTGAAGCATATGATTTGGTACTTATATATATATATATACGAGTATACCTCAATATGAATAAACGTATCTCATATATACTTGTGTTTAGCAATTTTTCATACGAATTTATGAACTGCACAGTAATAAATTCGAAATCACTTTGCAAACAATTTGACAACATTTAAATGGAAAAGTTTGGCATAAATACAGTTCACCTAAATACGAAATCCTTTGGAAAGTCCTTTGCGTGACTGAATCTGAGTCTATTCGCAATAGGAAAATAACATTGCCAAAAAGTATGACTCTTTTCAGTTTAAACACTGAATTGGTATCATTTTGCAACTATAACAACAACCTATAAACTCCAAACAAGTCGTATAGGAAATAGGAAGTCTAATTTTAGTTTCCAGAGTTTGGAAAATAGAAAAAATTTAATAAAATTAAATGAAAGCTGAAGAGAAAGAAGCACAGACGTTTATGAAAGTTTAACAGAGTTTCTGTCTGCAAAAAGTCTGCCAAAATACACGAACTTCCGTAAACAAAGTTAATGACTCGTATTTGAGTGGTGGGGAATGTAAGTAAAAATAGGTTTAATATATATTTTTTTGATTTATTTGTATTTATTAATAAATGTTAATAAATCAGACAACCTTCCAAAGAGAAAAAAGTATAGTGAAGAAATATTTATCGTTGACAGATAATTTTTATTTGATAATAAATAATTTGGTTAAAGAGGTCTCACTGCTATATGCATATAACTCTAAAAGAGTGTTTACAATAATATGAATCTTTGGAAGTGTCTGCATTTATAAAATAAATTCTATAAAAGTTTTTTATAAATTTATGAATAAGTATTATATTGAATATAAGGTAGCACCTTGTCAATGTGACAGGGCATAATAGATTGTGCATAGATTAAATAAATAAAGTCTTAAACAAGATCCACACCTCGATAAAAACCACGATGTGCGAACTAATTAGATGTACAGAAGAATTCACCATAGCGGTAACAGGTGAGTTGTGGACAGAGATTTTCAAATGCTCATAAGTGGAACTGACGCTTCAATAAAAGCTACGATATATAAACTTTTTTGGACCACAGAAAAAGTCATCATAGCGGTGACAGATGACTAGTGGACTAAGTACAACGATCAGTCTAACAAACTAAGACAAAAATTGAACTAAGAGCATTTTGAGCTTCAAGAAGCAAAGATGCTTCAACAATAACGTTTACCAACAAGTGAATGAGAAGTAATAGCCAAGTTGAAAAGAGATAGAACCCATCATTGTCCAGGACTACTGACGAGTTGACTTTTAATATTTTGAAAACCGTTCGTTCACTGGCTTAGCAGAGATAACAAAGGCAACCTTTCGGTTGTTCTCAGCTTTATCCTCTTCCAGACAAGTTTGAGCGCATTACAATAGCTATGAGATTTCTCAGAGTGATTGTGGAGTCAGTTGTGTTAGTGCGCATTCTCTCAACCTATTCTATAAAAGATTTAGTGACTCCAAAATCGATAATATAGTTACTGGTAAGGGCTATTCATGCTAAAATGGCTAAAGGCTTGTAAACAAAACTCTTCTTCCTAGAATTTGACAATCAAGGGCAATAACAATGTAAATATCAATAGAAAACAAAATCTCTCACTTCTGCGGAAAAAGTTATAGGTGAACACTGAAGCAAAAAGTATAGAACAACGTGGATGTCTAGAGACATGATTAATCGCAACAGAACCATACATTTAATTAACATCTATACAGTTAGTTGTTGTAGTTAAAAACGGTCGTCCAATTTTTGGCAAACTAGACGCTTTCAAAATGTGTTAAATGTTTAAAAATTGGAAGCTTAAGATCAGTATATCACCAGTAAATCTTTACTAATATGTTTCGGATTGCATATAGTAAAAAACTCCACTTTAAAATCTCTTACGGTAGAAATATAAGTAACCCTATGGAATAAGGTTTAAACTTAATCGATCATGTTATCGAAAATTAACTTGTTGTTATCGATAAAATTGAAGAGTTTCGGTACCTTGGTAGCATGATAACTAAAGATAATAAAAACTAAATTAACCTAAGATACTTGAAGAAAATAATAAAATATTTGCTTGAAATTATATAGTAAATTAAATATTTGAATTAATAATTCTAATTAAAATAATATCAAATACATAGTTGTTGTTGCTGAAAATGATTCTAATTTTTTAAGTGAATATTTTAATAGACAAATTTAATTTAAATTATTATACATATGTATTATTTTTTTGAAATATTTTTTTTATTTATATAATTTAATAGTGATTTTTTATATTTTAGTATTTTGACCTTTATTTAAAACACTGCCCTTGGGGACGTCCTGGTGGAGGAGCACCTAATGTAGATGTTAGACGCAAAGATATAACTGCCGTTGGTTTGCATTCAACACCAACAATTGTAAATATATACAATAATCTGATATATTCTTTAATTTTAACCAATTTTTACTTACAGAACATGCCAAATCGTTTGATATCTTTACAACCACCGTGTCGATATAGTGATTATTTTTCCAAACATAGAAAATGTCATGATCCTGCTGCAATTTATCATCATCATCATCATGCACCACGTGTCACCACACATGCACATACAGTTCATCATATAACCGATACAATACGTCCAGCAATTGCTGGTAGTACTGTGACAATATGTGAGCGGGAAGGACCTGGTACACTTACTGTACCAAGTAAAACCAAAAATGGTGAGAGTTTAAAAATCACACTTAAAGATCATCCTTCAATATCATTTCGTGATAAAGGACATGTCGATATAGAAGTACGTTATAAACCTACTATTGGTAAAGGAAAACCCATGCTGGAAAAAATTGTAGTAACTGAAACAGATAAATGTCCATTGGCGCCAGCACAACAAAGTGAGGCGACAAAAAGTCCACAAAAGAAAAAGCAAAGTTTCAAAATGGATAAGGCGGTGAGCTATGAACTCTAATTGTATGTAACAGTGTCATTATTAGTTTGTTTCTTGTCGTTAACCAATTATAGGGTAGTAAAGATCCTTGGGGTAAACCTGGACCAGGTGGTAAGCCTTGGCGTAGTCCTAAAGCAGCTGGAAGTACTTTCATGAAATCCATGGTAAGTTTAGTTTAAATTCTGACAAAAGGATAGGTAATTATTATATATATAATACAAATAATTTTATTATCATATATATTATGTGATTACAATTTGTTTTGTGATACTTGTTTCTTTTTTTATACGTTCATCATCTTCCCCAAATTCCTCTCCTCCTTCTTCAAAAAAGATATTTTTCTTGATATCAATCTGAAATCAATCAATCTGAGAAATCCCGCTTATTAATAAGAAAGGAGGGGAATTCGGGAGAGGATGTCAAAGCCTGTTAATTCGCAGCAAATTTACGGAAGATATAAAATTCGTAGCTCTTCTAATAAAAAAAAAGCTTAAAATTCTCGTTATGGCCAGAGACTCAGATGTGTAGCAGAAAAAAAAATTGCAGATTTTAGCTCAGCAGTCCCAAATTAATTTAGCATCATTTAAAATTTACAAAAAAAAAAAAAACGAATCTAGTTTCACAAAATATTATCAAAGTGTTTTGTACTTTTTTCCCTTCAAATAGCATAGAACCTCCATCAACTTCTTCATTTTATATAAATTTGATTAAAAATTAAAAAAAAATATTTTCACTAACATTTACGACTCAAGGAATGAAGTAATGTATACGATAATGTATACCCTATTAGATTTAAATCATTTAATTACAAAGTAAACCCTTTCATTTCACTCACGCAAGGAATCGGTGCACAAGTTACCTCAAATAAATATTTTGAATATTTTTTTACAATCAAAAAGAATAATTTAAAACTCATACTCATCAATTTACAGGGTTGGACAAATAAAGAAGTATTAAAGGAACTTGATCAAGACAATCCTGCCACACCTGCTGAGAAGAACACTTTTCGTAAATCGCGTAGCAATAAAAAGTTGCAGAGATGTTGTGCAATGTGCACTTGTACATGTCCAGCGATGATGTCTGGTGCACTCAAATCAACACATAAAAAACCACAACATAGTTCTCCAACAAAAGTAGAACCTAATCCAATTTTAACTGGTAAGATATGTCCACGATTTATGCGTCGTTGCGTGCCAGATGTTATTCCAGGTGCTGTAGATAACAGCCGAACGACCACAGACAACACAACAAGCACATCAAATCTGCCAGGCGGAGGAGTTGAGTTGGTGCCACTCTTGGCACGTCGACGTGCCAAAAATCGTCCCATTAGTTTGTCCAGTACTGATGTAACGAAACGGACTGCATCTCATGATAGGTACGCATCTATTAAGAACAACAACAACAACAAACTAGAAAACACCAATACATGTTGCTTAAAGAAGTTCACATTGCATTTACGCTAAGCATTTCAAAGCCTTTCAAAGCAGTTCAATTTCAATTCTAATTTAGTTGCATTCATCGTGCATTAATCGTGTCTCGTATTCCAAATAATTGTAGTCAGTTGAATTGTAAAATATTTGTGAGTAGTCAAAATTTAAGATTTCATATATCAAAAACAAAAAAACAAAAAATTATTCAATTGAAATTAAGAAATTAACGTGTGTTTTTAGCGATTTTAGAGTATTTAAAATTTAAAATAATTTATAATTGGCTTAGTTGTGTTTGTCCTTGTAATTTGTATTTTAGGTTTGACTGCTAAATTATATTTAAAGTATATTGAACTAAGTAAACTAATAGATAGAAATAGTTAGATAAAAATTTATTGATAAAAGCACTTGAAATAAAATACAAAAGATAAGGATAATTAAGTTCTTAATTAAGTTAGAGAGGTAGGAACGAGAATGTCGCATCAAAGCGATCCAAAGCGGCTAATAAGACTCACGGACTGCGTTCTCACTTGAATCAATTGGGAACAAAGTTCCACAATATGATATGGCGGGAATACATTAACTCACCATATCTATGTAGATTTTCCTCATTTCACTTTATGTAGACTTTAGGTAGACTTTTTTTACATTTCCTTGAAACTGTTCTGCAAACTTCGACGACGCTAAGTCGTCTCAAATCAAATAGCACGCAATTAAGATTGGGGAAGCCTAACCGTTCTTTTTCCATCTGTAATCACAAACCACAATTTTAACATCATTGTTTGTGGCAGTTATTCTGATATGCATTTAGTTCATCTAATTCTCTAAGACTTTATTTGGGGTTTATTTTTTTAAAAAATTAGAAAGTAAACATCTAATATTAGACTAATCAAAAAACGACTCTAGATATTTGTAATTATTTATTACTTTAAAATTATAATTGTGTTACCAAAATGGATTGCTCGTTAGCAAGATTTGTTTTTCGTTTTAATTGCTGTGAAGTTCTTTTTCTCTGGAATGGTTGTCCAGTGTTCAAAATGCTCATTCGATTTTGATTATTGAACTACATATAACTAAAGATTTACGATTATCATAGTAACAATGATGCTGACTAGAAATTAATGAAGTTGGATATGAATGATGTCACAAGAACAGTATAATCAGTGTATGCTTTAGATCAGGGTTGCCTAAAGCACGACTCACGGGTCACATGCGGCCCGCTGCTAATGTTTATGTGGCCCGCGACATAATTTTAATCTGCTACAGTATATAGTATAATTAAATAAATTAACTTAATAAATTAATTTAAATTGATAAATTAATAAAACTAAGCAACTATGAACGTATGTATTTGTTTTTGCGTTCCTCCAATCTATAGAGTGATTGGTATAGGCCAGCGATTGCATGTGGTCTGAACAGCTCTGCTTTAGATCAATAGTGAAGGCCCTATACTATAACAGGAATTTAGAGGATAGTAAGTAAATAAGTAAATATTTACTTATAGAGTCATAGCGTAATTTTATTTTTAATTATTGTGGTCAATTAGAGTGTATCACAAGAGAGAAAAAAGAGGTTGTAGACGAGATTATCCTACATAAATAAAGAAAACAGAGAGAAGTTATCATACTACATATATAATGATAGACTGTTTATTAGTAATATAATACTGTTGCTCAAGAAGTTAAAATAGAAAATATTTTGTACTAAATTTTATCTTATTGCAATGAATTATACAAATATTGAAAATAAATTTAATAACAAAAAAAAAATATTTATACAAATCTGCTAGTATGAAAGTCATATCTTTCTTTGGGTCTCAGTGCTTGTTTTTTCTATTTAAAGCAAGCTAATATTATATATTATCTATTGAGCAGGATTATTTTCTGATCAATGTTTCAAAATTATGGAACAAATAATGAGTTTAAATCCTTTATAGTTAAAAAAATCTCAATTATTTTTTCTTAATGTGTATTATATTAAAATGAATAATTTTAATCAAGTTCAATATACTTTTTATATGAAAATATGATAATCATAACATAATCATAGCATAATCATTCATTTTTGTTAGCAATAATATATATTGTATGTAAGCACACCAATAGATTTTCTATTCATTTTTCTTTTTGTTTATATTTTCTAAAATCTGTTTAAACAGAACAATAGCAATATTAATTAAATTGAAAATATAAGCAATATAATATAGGAAAAATTATCATAAAATAATAATAAAAAATAAGTAAATAAAATAAAAAATATAAAAATCACTATAAGCAAGTAAACTTATGCAAAAAAAATACTTCATTCTATACAACAACATTAATCAACAAAAATCAATTGAAAATAAATCCACCTAATGTGAACGTCGCGGAACTCACCATACAACTTATGTCTGTACTTATGTCGCACTCTGTTAATTACAACAAATAAAACGTTAACATGTGTCTGCGAACACATCAAAACGTCAAATACAACACAAAAATGCCGGCTACACAGATTAGCGACAGCAGATCCCGCCGCTGACTTGCGCTATTTACGGGAGTTGAATCAGCAAATCACGGACAGACGTCGTTCCATCACACGTTCCCATCAACTCGAGCAAGAACTGTGCAACAGACATTTCGAAACTTTCGACACATACTGGGGTCGTCCAGGCCATGGTGCACCCACTGGAGTAAAGAACAAATTAAAATTGAATGAATTGCTCTACGGAGTCGAAGACTGCACAGACTAAGAAACACAATACTGAAGCAGTGCAAGAAGTGAAAGTAATGCAAGGGGAACAATGAATACAAGAGGAAGCCAAAAGAAATAAATATCCAAAAAAAAATCGCATAATTGTTTTAAATTAAATGTCATTAATTGCCATTGCAGATTTTCGTTAGGCTCTCGCGAAAATTGCAGTTATTTTGTATTTTTTGTTTGTATTGTAAAAAAAAATCATCTCGCTTTCGTACATATTCACACACACACACACATACACACGCCCATACACCATTAGTTTATATAAATTTGTATAGCCAGGAAGTGTATGCGCGTGTGTGAATGCTCTTTGCTGTATGCAAAGCGACAATTCATTGTGACTTCCTTAATTGGAAAATTAGTTTCAATTTTTTTTTTGTTTTTTTATGTTTTCAAAAATATTTTCTTTCTCTTTTTATTTTCCTTTTCTTATTTTTGTATTTCTGTTTTTTGCTTGTGTGACATGAAAAAGTTCAGATTTTGCCAATTTGCCCGGTTGCAAATTGTGTACAAAGTTTAAAAAGGACCCAAAAATTGTAGGAGAGTTTGTCAAAACGGAATTTGTTATTATTGCTTGTCTTAAATAATTTGATTTTGTTGAGAAAATGTGAAATTGTAAAATGGCAATTAAATTAAAGATTTACTTCTTTGAAAAAAAAATATTGTTGAATTTATTTCATTTAATTAAATGTTATAATATTATTAAAAACATAAAATTTGTCTTTATACATGTTTCAATAAATAAAAGTTAAATGTCTTAATTGTAAATAATTTTAAAATAATTATAATGAAAATAAAATTATATATATATATATATACATAAAATATACATAAATTATTTTTTTTTTGTGAGATATAAATACATTTTTAAATATAACGATACTTATAGAAATTGAAGGTACCAGTTGAGAGTTTGTCATCTGAAATTGTTATATATGTCATAATATAATGTATGGGGGATAACAAATACAAAATTTTATATTTTAAATTATTTTATAAACAAGAAAAAAGAGTGATAAATTAGAGAAGATCTTTTTTTAATTTATACAAATTAGAGAAATTATTTTTAATTAATTGAATAGATTTAATTCAATAAAGTAAATAAATTTAATTTAATAGATTTAATTTAATGTATTAAATAAATTTAATTTAATAAATTAAATAAATTTAATTTAATAAATTAAATAAATTTAATTCAATAATTTAATAAATTAAATAAACTTGATTTAATAAATTAAATAAATTTAAATCTTTTAATTTGCAGAGACACTGTCGAAAGAAAATATTTTCTGTTGTATCTCCTCTCTTAGTACAATCATAGCTACGCCATTGTGCTGCATTAGTGTTTGTCCTTTTCTTACATTTTTTTTTTAAATTTATATTATCTCTCTTGTTTCTCGTAATGGTATAACAGAGTTATTGCCGAAATTTTCACATTATTACAGTTTTATCGCAGATATTACTTTAGTTGTCTTTCATTATTCGTATCTAGTTACGATTGCGGCTACAGAGTGTAGGTACACCAGAAAATATTTTCCTTAGATAGTGTCTTTGCTAATCACTGGATTTTTATTTTATGTTATGTCGCGAAGTAATAGATCGCATCCCCTAAACTTCTAACCTTAAAACCTAACCTTAAAAATTTCGAAATATTAAGTTGTTAATTTACATAAACTACTTGATAAGTTCCTAGCTCACCATCTATTTTTCGATAATAGATTTAAAATTTTGATATAATTTTAATAATTTGATTTTCATAAGAACATAGTTAATATTTCATTTAAATTTTGCCAATTCATTATGGTTATAAGTTATTAAAAATAGATTCTTCAAAGTATTTTTAAACAACAAAAAAAAAATTTGAGCATCGTTAATGATTTTTGATCTTTGTTAAAGAAGGTAACTAAAATGCATATCGATTTGATCAATATTGACCTTTCAATAACAATAGTTAAAAAATGGTATGCACCCGGTTTTTTGGCTTTGATACGGTCTTCAGAAATTAAACAAGAAAGTGCTGGCATTTATTTTTTGTTTTTGGATACAAAAGGAATTCTGTTGATCGATACATTTAGAAAATTAAAAAGAAAACTAGATTTTTATAGCGACCTTTTGAACTAAATTGATGCTAATATTCATAGAAAAAGTCCCTGTTGATAAAAGAAAAAATGCGCCTGTCCTTGCATATCAAGAAACTATAGTTAAAATCATTGATTTTAAAGACTATATATTGCTTCGGAAGACTACAAAAATTTTTTATTATAGAAAATGGTAATAGCGTATTTTACAGAGTAATAGAGTAGTATTTTACAGAAACCACAACAGAGATGGCATACATAAATACAAGGAGCGTTAATTAGAATAAGTACATAAGCACTGGCTATTAGAAATTTTGCATATATATTTAGATTCTCTAAATACAATACTTAAATATGTACAATGAAAGTCGAAATGAAGAAAATATGAAATTTATTGTAATTCCTTAATTATATGTTAATGTTTAAACAAATAAAAATAAGTATATTAAATATAGATCCATAGATAATTTTTGTTTCAAACATCAATAAGACGCGGTCAATAAGCCTCATGTCTCCTTAATTTTTCACATTAGTTTATTAAACTTTATTCATAAAAATATAATAAACACTAAACAATTAATTTAATTTAACATTTTAGTGCCGCAACAAAGCACTTTTAAATGATATGGAAGCATTTTTCAAATTAATCGTTTTTATCTATAAATATGGCTAACAGATAGTACTCTAAAGTCGAGTTTCGCTTGTAATGCGAATTAAAGTTAATAAAAATTTAAAATGCTATAGTGATCAAATATAAGGGATACTGTCGCTTTAACTTATATGCTTTATATTCTATGTTTAACAAATAAATATGTATAGTTTTTTTAATGGTTGAGAACGACCTGTGATTTTTTTTTTGGAAGAAGGTGTGTTTAGGTGCAAACACAACTTCAAGGTATTTGAACTTGTCGACTGATTGAACGGGTGTGGTATTGATATTCAGGCTCTTGACTTTGGATCGTCTTGAGCGATCGGTCTACCTACCTGTCAGAGTCATTGTAGATATTTTATGTGGGTTAAGTTTGAGTTTCCAGGTAGTGTAGTACCTAGTGAGTTCACAATATTCAAATTTAGCAATATATAATAATTTTATAATTAACAGATTTGTTCGCGAACTGCTATCATAATATTTAAATTATTAATAATAATTCATTATTATTTATTAACAATTCATTATTATTTATTAAAAATTTATTATTATTTATTAATAATTCATAATTCATTATTAATTATTTATGACATTCATGAGAGTTATATGTTTAAGAGAAAAACAAATATAGGGATCATATAAAACTAAATAATTAAAGCGTGATGAGAGTTCAAAATTTATATTAAGGGAAAAACATAAAATATGGACATATATCAATTTTCGTTATAAAGGTAGCCTAAGTGCTACCTTGTTTTTTTTATTATAATAATTAATGTTTAAATAATTAGTATTGTTATAAGAATATTGATTACTTTGACAGAAAGAAATCAGGGAGAGGGTATTATTAATACTATAAAAAGACCTTTTAACCTTATATTTAATTTTTTACTTTTTTCATATTTTCTTTGGTGTAACGTAATGCACACAACAGTGGAAGAACAGTTGAAGTAGCATTGTTTTTTTTTTTAAATTTCAAATTCATCAAAACATTGTAAACTTACTGCATTTGTGGAATGTGAGTTGAATAAGAACTGAATACCGTAAAATACGAAGCATAGATCGTATTGTTAAAGATTAACACTTTAAAGACCGTATTTTCTAAAATGCCAGTAACACAGAAAGTAATTTACATATATTAAAATAAATATAAAATAAATACCTTAATACGTGTACTATTTTTACTATTTACATATGAGAATTTAATAATATAAAGCAGATATTTTATTGTTACACAATTACTTTTAATAAAAAAAAATTGATAAAATAAAATTTTTATATTTATTTTAAAAAATTTTAATCAAAAAAATAGTTTATTTTATTTATTATTATAATTTATTTTATATTTTATATAAAATTATATTCAAATATAATATATATTTTTTTATCGAATTAATTTTAAACTGCTCTTAATATAAATCAAATTAATTTATAATTTATTTCTTAACTTGCTATAAATAAATATTAATAAATTAAATGTAAAAATTTGAAAAAACTGAGTGCGAATTTTTTCGAACCTTTTATTGCCTTTGAAGAGTGGCGTAGTTAGGCAGCAGATAAGTAACAGTCAGCTTCATTGTATTTATCAAGTTATATCGGTATAGATAGGTTATACCGGAGATCCAAAAGATCCAGATAAGCCTATTTGCTTATTGTGTTACCGTATAAAGAAAACTTATAAATTTGAAAATTACCTTAAACCAATGGTAGGGCTGAAAGTGCCTTTTTTTGTGGGTTTTAAAATAGTAAAATGACTAGAAAAAGTGTTAGGTACCACACGGTATCCGAGGTAGCGTGTCCCTGTTTTACTACACCCGCTGCTTTTTTTTGTGTTATTATTTGTATTTTGGTTCGTTCTAATATCTACGAGTTGGAGAGACGGGAAAGTCGGTCTGAGCAGAGTTTCGCTATACCCGGATAAGGCTATATTACAGTTGTAAGTGGTCTGTTATCCTGAGGCCTCTGTTTATGGACACATTAACGATGTGGCAAATATTTCATAGGATCAGATCGAATAACACGGAAAGATTACGAGTTTTTTCTTATGTTTTCTGTTATGTCAAAAGAGAATCCATATAAAAACAGGTTCATGTCAAGAAGTGTGTATAACATCATCATGGTCTTGAAATGATATATACTAGAAGGTATACATGTTCTATGTTACGCTTGATCATATCCCGTTCATTAAAAACCCTAACTCTTTGATTTCAGTAGATTCTGCTCAATACCTAATATTTGTAGTCTCCGTGTTACTTGTGAAGAAGGCCCCAACAATATATTAAAACTAGTAATCAATTTTATTTTTATTTACTTAATTAATATATAAATTCTTAATTTACTATATTTAAGATTATATAAGTATTGTACAATACTGAGTGCACAAAAAAAATATTATTATTTTATATTATATTCTTCAGTAAATCCAAAGTAATAATGCTAATTCTCCGCAACTATCTCCGCCATGACTTGTATTTTAAAAAAAAATTAAAGAGACATACACATTCTTTCAAACACAAATCAAATAAAATTTACTTTGTAGGCGTCAAAATAGACCCCATCTAGTGTAATACATCTATACCAGGCTTTTAAACAATCTTTCGTAAAACATCTCGGAAAATGACTATGATTTTTAATAAAAACATTGATTGAGTTAGAAAAAAAATGCTGGAATACAGCACTATTATGCTAATAAGAATTATTTAAAAATGTTAAAAATGTATTAGTATACAAATAAAGACAGACATTGTAGGGAACTAACTGGGTTAGTATTCCCTGAATTTTTGATATAAAATTGACGTTATTGTTTTTAATCATTCATCGTTTTGTGATTACAGTTCCTTAAAGTAGAGACTATTGACACCAAAACACCAATTTGCTTTCTATATTATAACTGAAACAGAAATACGTTTTATAACACTGTTAATATTTGAAAGAAAACCTTTATATGAATTTTTATAATTCTCTATGGTATTGTTCAGACGGATAGATGCTAATGGAGCAGTTTGGGCAAGATGCAGAAGGACAAGCTTTACAAATAATTATTGACTGAGTATGAGATGAAATTGTACTGTTCAAAATTCGATTGATTAGTGAAATTGGAAATTTGATTGAAGGTACCACAAAATTCATAATTTTTGGGATGTTGTGTTACACATCCACATAGCACAAAAAATAAAAGTGAGATTAAAATAGCATGAGGATGTTATAAATGAGAATGTATATTATAAAAATACTTCCAATGACGCTTAATCATATAGTAATATCCTAAATGATGTCCTATATATTAAAAATATCCTAACTTCCTTATCGCGACACCAAGATGTTCAAATGGGATGATTGACCTATAGAGTACCCACGGTTGCCACTTGA
>NC_051847.1:191104718-191115387 GCF_002237135.1 Teleopsis dalmanni | reverse complement strand
ATAGCAAGATTACTCTAAAACTAACTGCCGTTTTATATGACTACAAATTAACAAATAAAATATAATTTGATGGAATATATGTGTTTGAAAAATATAAATCTCTACTCACACTACTACAGAAATGTTAGATTATCCTAAAAATATTCGAATGGGTAAGAAAATTTGATAGATCGAGAGTAAATCTGAGCAGAATCCAGATTTGACAACCGAAAACGCCATTAATCTATTAAATAGAGGTAAAGGCACTAAGAAAATACTCTTTAAATAGGTTGTAATACCTGCAACCATCTTTTTTGTTATCGATCTTGTCAAAATGGGAAGCCAACGATTGGGGAGGCCTATGAGAAAATTCTTTAAAGGAGCTTAGTGGGAAATACTAATAATAAACTAATTTATATGTGCGTGAAGCAAATGAGAATTATAATTGTATTTTATAGCATTTTATTTCTAATACCTCTAAATTTTTTTTAAAAATGGTAAGACTAGATTATAGGTCAGCTTATTATTGTAAACACATTTTATACTTTAATACGCTTGAACTATTGTTGCTATATACTTTTTTTGAATATACTCAAAATGTATATATATGTTCCAAACTTTAGTATCTCTTTAAATTAAATTAACTTAATATGTTAAATTAATTTATAATAATTAATTTAAATATTTTAAAGGAATATATTCTTAAGAAGTAAGTCAACCTTGACTATAATTTAGTCACTACAACATCTCTACAACAGCTGTTTCGAAACATTAGTATTCATTGGCACATAACGCATCAACATATCGTATGTCCTCTGACAGGATAAACAATTCGCTTGTCAATTTAAAAATCAATACAAATCTCACTAGGCATGCATACGTACGAGTGCTGATAAACGGCACGAATGCATTTATGTTTGTTTGTTCTAACTCAACTCAGTTTAATGAATGCAAATATTGTTTAAGTGCATAAACTGCAACACACAAATGCTGCATTCATGCACTTGCGTTTTTAGAGTTTTGCATACCTAAATTGGAGCAACGAAGCGTTTTTCACGCTTCCAGTCACGGAATTCATTTTTGTTCGGAACTGTTTGCATATTCATCTAATGTCAACAAGGGCCCCGATGGCAAAAGGTATTTCATTACAAGGTAAAATTACACGGCTTATGCGCTAAAATGATTTTGCAAGCGAACAAGCTTTAATCCTTTTAATCAGGATCATCAAAAGTGTAATAGTATTGAAAATGAGTGCAATTCTATAAAATTTGTTAAAAAGTCATTAATTAGCGTCAGATAAGCCTACCAAATTTAACTTATGAAATAAAATTTATTCTTTAAAAATATTTCGAACTTTTGCAATATAAAAAAATGATATTTTATTACTAAGAATATGGTAAGATTAAAATTTCAGATAAGTTATAGTTTTCAGATAATTTTATATATAGAATTATATATATAGATATAGAATTTCAGATAAGTTACACACTTAATACACCAATAGAACCAACTGTTATTATTCTGGATGCCTGAAGAATTCTGTTCGTTTTGTTCCTCATGTGAGAGTGACCGACGTCTGAATGAACCACTGGCACCAGGACATAAGCTTAAACAATTTCGAATCTAGTAGTCTTGACGGGTTAAGAACATGTAATAGAACCAACTGTTATTATTCTGGATGCCTAAAGAATCCTGTTCGTTTTGTTCCTCATGTGAGAGTGACCGACGTCTGAATGAACCACTGGCACCAGGACATAAGCTTAAACGATTTTGGATCTAGTAGTCTTGACGGGTTAAGAACATGTAATTAATTTAAGAAATTCAAATTGCGAACTAATAATATACGACCGTTAAGAATGCTGTCCATTTATAAGACATGTTTTGACATTTTTAGCTTTTATTGTACTATTAAAAAAATCGTTACAAAGATTAAGTACTGCATTCGATGATAGATACTCTTTGCAGTAACTTTCACTGGGATGTTCAGTTAGGCGTTCAGAAAAGAAAAAATTTTAAAGCACCCCAAACGATTTCTAAGAATTGTTGTTTATGAACTATTAACAGCAATTTTTAAAAGCAATATACTTAGAAGCGTTTAGCATGAGACTTAGTCCTTGAGAAGTCTATGAATTCTAATATCACACGAAAACTTTAAAAAGTATGCTAAATGTATTCTAAGAACTTCTGCTTATTAATCCTTCAATTCTAAAAGTTCAATGCTTCGCTTTAAAGTATAGAATCATATACGTAAGTATTTCCTTCTTTTCTTAACTAAGCTACTTTTTTATTTCCTTCTAGCTTTTATAAAGGTGACAAACATTATTTACCTTAAAAAAATCGATTGCACATTTTAGAAAAGGAATATCAATCTTAAGAATATATTTTTAAAAAATAATTCAAGAAATTGATCAAGAAAATTCTTTATATGGAAAATGCTAACAAACACGTCAAGAAAAAAGTTATCAAAAATTCATAGTCCCATCTTCATGTTTTTAATAATAATGTACTTAGTTCTACCATTTAGTTAAATCAGAAACCTTCTAGTTTAACAAATATTCTATTAACTTGAGAGGAGATTTATCACTTAATGTTCCATCTTCCGAACAGTTACGTATATTACACAAAACTTTTGTAGAGACGAGTTTCAGCGTATATCTTCCTACTGAATAATGACCTGTACCAATTTCTTACTCAATGCTCCAGCGATATATTAGCTACTATACGAAACTGTGGTTGAATCAAGTTTAAACTTTTATCTTTCTATTAAATAAAAACCAATGTCAATTTATCACCCAAATTATAATATAACTATAATAGCTACTATATAAAACTTTTGTAGATTTGAGCTTAGAAAAAATATGGTTCAAAAGTATATTATTATGAAGAGTATTTTTTGTGATTGCAAATATTTATGATCATTAATATGACTATTCTATTTCTATAAAAATTCTATAATTTATATAAATATACTTAAAAATTTCATATTATCAAGTTTCCAAATTTAAACACTATTATTTTTTGTAAAATTTTTTTTTTGTTGTAGAGTAAAATATTTATAGCGCCATTGCTTTATTAGAAAGAAAATAACTTAACAAGTTACTTACTTATTTCGATGTAGAATAACTCATAGATCTGACCTATTCTAATCCGAGGTCCAGTAGCTCATTCCAGCCAGTTCAATCATTGTCGTACTGTCGCTAGTTAATAATACCAAATGCCGTCATTTCATTAGTCCCTTGGTCATTCAGACATATAGTAACACGTTTTCTACCAGTGGGTATCGAACTAAACACTCTTCTAACCAGAACATTATATCGAGTTCACATTATATATCGGTCGTTCGGAGAAGAGACATTAGAACTTCAGTTGTAGCACTTTTCAGGTTTATCCAGATCTAGTATTAAGCATAGATCTCATTCCAGACCATCTTCTATATGGATATCAGTCAATTACTAGCATTTATCAATGTCTCAAGTTAGTTTCAAAACACTCAGTCCACTCCTCGAAATTGCAAGATATATGGAATTAGAAAAACTTGACATACTTGGAAATTTATTTACATACCTGCTTACAATAGCATTTTTAAACTAATAAGGAAAATTAGTTTAAAATTTTTTATAAGATTTTTTTCTTTTGTTGCTCTACTAATAGGTACACTTGCTTTTTTTAAATTTAAATATTTTAAACAAATGCGTTTCTCTATTTTCCAGTAAATACTAAAGCCATTCATAAAGTTCAATTGAAATTGTTTAATTGTTATTATGTTCTGCCTTAAGGCTACTACGCAGCACATGCATTGCAAATAGCCAAGCAAACAAACTCTAAACCCATTTGATTCATTTAGTATTGCACTCTGAACCGATATTTCACTTTTTTTTCCTCTATCTAACACTGCAGATTATTTGTTTTTAATTTTGCTTCACTTTTATCGTTCTGTTTAAACACAGATACAGATACTCTGAGTACACACTGAGTATCTGTGTGTGTGTTATCATAGAAGTATTTCCCTATAGCAGCTGCTCTCAAACATTGTCCTTGTGAAATACGAAATACTCGTACAATGCAAGCATTTATTGCATTGCAGCAGTTGCCCATATTTATGGTTGAACTACTCCTCTGCTTTGTATACTTATGTGCTAAAAGGATAACTATTTTACATTGCGGACTAATGTGCTAAAAGGATAACTACTTTTCTTTTGTATAAAACTAAAACTAAAGGCAAATATCAATATAGCATCATTTTAATTAATATTAATTGCCACGCAAATAAAAATATTTTTTCTTAAATCTGACTTTTGCAATTATAAAATTTTATTGGCAATAAACTATTGACTATTAATTTAAAAAAAAATATAGCAATTCTTGTTTTTTTTTTTTGTTTTTTACTTAAATTAAGTTTTTATTTAATTATCGTTTACCATTGTATATCATTAAAAATATCAACATCATTATAAACCAAAAACAAAAAATATTTTGCAGTTACAAAATTGTAAACATTATTAATATTTAAATTGTATAAATCTTTATAAAACAACATTTTTAAAAAATTATTTATATTTGTATTGTACTAATTTAAAAAACATTTTTTTTATATATATATATTAATAATTTTAACATACAATTAAATTGTAAACTTTGACTAAGTGAACACAATTTTTAGAAAATAATAACAATGCGAATTAAAGTATTTCAATATCGAGTACAATCAATATGCTTAATTTACAATTAACATTATTTGTTTAATAAATTTTTAATTTAATTAGCTTAATTATATGCAAATATTCGCATCAAAATTTTATTTTAAAAAAATGTTACAAATTACGTTAATTTCTCTTTTAAAATTGCCACATTAAATATCAATAGAATTTATAATTATGTACAATTTTTACATAATATTTTTGTTTTTCATTGTGTATTTTTTTTATATTAAATAATTTTTTATAAATATAATATTATTTATAAATTAATTATTACGTTACATTTATAAATTATTTTGGGTTTTTTTATTATATATTCTTATAAAATTATTTTTCATATCTTCCATTTACATAAATTATATACAATTTTAAACTTAACTTAAATT
Organism: Teleopsis dalmanni; assembly: GCF_002237135.1. Classification (NCBI taxonomy): domain Eukaryota; kingdom Metazoa; phylum Arthropoda; class Insecta; order Diptera; family Diopsidae; genus Teleopsis; species Teleopsis dalmanni. Next base: position 191,110,325 of record NC_051847.1, on the reverse strand, counting down.
TAGGTGATTTAACAAAATGTATTTTTTTCATATGTTTACCAAAATTTTATATAATTTTTGATTTTAATAAAATATATATAAATATTTTTTACATGCTATATGTATATATATATATATATATATATCTATATAAATTTTTGTTACATTTCCCTTCTTTACATTTGTGTTGCTTTAATTTTTGCATTTTTTTATTGTGTAAAAAAATTAATAATTTAAGCATTTCACTTATATTTATAAGTGAATAAATAAAAAACTAATATAAAACTACATTATTTTTGTCTTTCTTTGTTAGTAAATTTTGAGTTGCTATTATTATTTTTATTGTGTTCATGATTTTTATTTTTGTATTCTGCATATATATATATATTTACATATATATTGTACATATTTTATTTCATACGATTAATGACTAAATCGGCCACTACTTGTAAACCCTTCTGGTAAGGTGACTCAGTTAATTCCTGCGCTAATCGTATCGCTTCGATGCAATGTTTTTTGGCCAAGAATCGCGTCTGTTCTAATCCATGTGATTTGTGTACTAATTCGAAGGCACGCTCAACGTCACCAGGTTCACTAAACCGTCTCATAATCATGGGATTAAGTTCAGGATACTAAAAAAATATTTAAAAATTTAATATTAATACTTTTACTTTGATTTAAATTGTTAAATAAAACAAAAAGGATAAAACATTATTTTAAAAATATAAATCAAATTGTAGTGACTATTTTACTTAATAATTACTATTATATTTAATAGAGAGGTTTTGAGCAGTAAAATGGCTAGCCAAAAATTTTTTTAATTAAAATAATAAAAAAAACTTTTGTTGTTATAGTTCACTTTTGTTCGAAACCTATCTAATAATAAGAATTGTAACAGCGAAGAGCAACTGGTTTAAGAAGTTGCTCTTCTATCAGTACCAAGTGCTGCGAACCATTCCCATTAGAGTTTCATAATTCGCAGAAATATTTCGCAAAGTGTTTTTCAGATGAATTGTAGTTTGTTAGAACATTTTCTTCATTAAGGTAATGTTATGGTAATGTTGTGGTAACCCGGAAAAATCTGCTAGTATAACACCTTTTGGAAATTGTGATACTGCATCGCCGATAGTACTGGATTACGGCCTGTTCATGAAATGCCCCGAAGCCATTTGTCTACGACAAGTGCAGTTCACTAATCCCATAGAAGTTTAATCGTTTACAAGAATATTGGAATAATATAAGTCACATCAGAAAGTTGTAGATAAATAATTTATTCAAATAAAGTGCTTCTTGAGAAAGTTATTTTATTCATAATAAGATCGGAATCACAAAATAGCTATTTTTATTGCTACCAACTCAATGTAGCACCAATAAATAAAACTCACAGAGCTAAGAATGTGTTAAGCCAAATTTCCACAATAATAATAATTTGCTTGACATTTCTAGGTAACTAGTAATTTAATTCTATAAATATAGAATATAACACTTAAAAAATATACAGAACATTTTTATAGTCATCATAGTATGTTAATATTTTTTATAGTTATAAATTCTAATTATAGAACTTTTTATTAAAATAAAATTTATTAAAACACAAGTTAACAAAAATTGAATACAATAATAATATGGAAAATAAAAATAAGCAAAAATATAAAAATAAAAAATAATATAAAAATAAAGTAAAATAAAATTAAGATTCAAAACAAATATGGAATAAAACTGAAAAGAAGTGGATACAAAATTGCTGAAATGGCGCTTCGAACGCCATCTGTCAATCATATTTGTAATTAAAAACGAAAGTACTAACTATATTGATAAGGGCGCCCATATATAGGCCATTACAATGTTAGGTATAAATTATAAGTAGTTCGTAAATGGTAAGTTCAGTATTTTAGTGCAACATGACGCAATTCTCATTGATATACAAGCGAGTATCTGCCTACCTTTTTTGCCGCACCTGTCGAACTGCCAACTATTGACGCATTTAACACTTTTTTCTCCATTTTCTTTACTTTGTTTTTTTGAACCTATTCTGCTACTGTGCTTTCTTCAAGCAGTTTATAACAGTGGCAACAGTAGCCACATTGCCACATTAGTTGACTAATAAGTAATGCTCGACACGTGCATACAAATAATAACATACCTTGCATGATAATTAAAATAAATTAATTGAAAAAACGAAATTATTTTTTGTCTTCGATATTAATGTCAAATTCCGAGTTGTCTGATGTAAACCGAAAGCAACAGTATTTAAGTGCTATAATAATTTTTTAAACCAATTAATATAATTTTTATTGCTTCTTGAAATTTTATACATTTAATTTGCAGTATTTATGATGATGTTTCATAAAAATAAATAGTAACTGCTTTGGATGTACTTCCTTATGTATTTATGACATATTTATGACATATGACATACCATAATAAGTTTTATTAAATACCGAAAGTACCGTATCTAGACAAAGTGCAATCACAATTTTACAATTTGTTATTAAAAGTAAGTATAAGAACCATAGAAATGTTATACTAATTGATAGTCAGACAGCAATCAATGCACTCAATTGTCATCAGGTGACATCAGCTGAATGATGGACTGTCTTGATAAGCTGAATATCTATCACTAAAAAAGTGAGATATGAGTCCTATGAGTTGCGGATTACGTTGGAGTTTCCATTAAGATTGCAAGAGAAGAAACAATTTCGTTGCTTGTAGATCTATTATGTAGCTTAGATATAATGGTAATTTTTGATCCCTTCGTGCCGAAAGAAGAAGAGAAACAGAGAGGTCTAAACTGGGACAATATACTAGTGTTAACACACTGACCAAAACTAGTTCAATAATATGTGACTTAACACAATAAAAAAAAAAACAAACCATATAAACATAAATATTCTATGTAGATATTTTGACAGGGCCCTGTAGATTAATCTTGTACCTACAATATTATAAATTTAATGCAATGGCACTTATACGTTTCGTGAGGAAAAAAACGACAAAGAGAAATATGCCTAGTATTGATGCAGATATAAAATAAATCTTACTTCATTTATATAGCTGAAGTCACAAATATTGTTAAATATCATTTAAATATCCATTAATTATCATTTAAATATCCATTAAATATCATTAAATAAATGATAGTTCATGTACTCAACTATATGAGTATGGTTAGAGGTTTATGAGATTCGCAATTTATGCCCAAAATCTTAATCAAGAGTTCAGAAATTAATCAGAGACTTGAAGATTAATTATGTTTGAAAAATTTTCAAACATTTTCGAAAAACTCCATTTAGTTTAAAATACTTATAGTATTTATCTGATCTGATGTTTATAAATCAATAACTTATTATCTTGCTATAGATTTTCTGATGTGGGCTACCTACTTCCAATATATAACTTTAGTTATTTAGACAAACCATATTTAATATATAGTAAATTGTATGAGTACATGTTTTTTTTTACCACCATTTATTTCACAATGTTTTTATAGCATTTTTCTCATTTCATTTTTATACATCAATACCTCATGTCTTGCTAAAAAATTGTCCCAACTATTATGCACATATTTCTAGGATCGACCATATTGAAGCAACCTATCTACTTCTGATACACAACAAATATTATGAAGCAATTTAGAGATAAACCATTGTATGACTTTTTAGGATTTAATGTTTTCTAGGATAGAGTCTCCTCTGAGCCCACACTGCATGGACATTAAAGTGAAAGCTCGCAAATCGGAATATTTCGTAGTAATTAAAATGATTTTAACTGTTAATAATTAAAAAATATTGGATTGACTATATAAGTGTTATATAGTGTTCTTATAATATCTATCATGATCAGTGAGTTTTACTTAAAAGTATTACCACATCATGTATTAGACTACCCTTTTCAGAATTAAAACAAAAAGAATATTTTTACTGGGATGTTACATTTGGCATATCCATAGATAATAGATGTAATATAATCACAAAAAATTGTATTAATATTCTGTTAGGGGTTTTCTAAAAAACCTTCAAATTACATGACGAGTACGAATTATCATGGAAATGGATTACACGTGTCTGTGCCTAATTAGCAAATCATTTTGAGAATAAAATAAAATTTGTCAGTTCTTAACAAAACTTAAGAGATTTCCGACTTACAAATGTTATACTAATATTAATGTCTTAAGATATTTATTCAAAGAAAAAAATAGATTTACTTAGAATACAAAAAATAAATAAATAATACTAATGTTAACATTTAACAAAAAAATTGACAAAATTATTAAATTGCTCGCATAAAACTTAAGTGCTCATTGCCTATGCATATAAACACTCCTTTGGTCTTTTATTGTTTATATTGCCTAAGTACGTTTGTGGGTTTTAAACGAATATTAGTTTTATTTAAAATAATAATAAAAATAGTAAATATATGCTGGAGACGCATAAGGAAATGGAAATAATGACAGCAATAATATAAACAATGCGTAACATATCGAATTGGAAAACCTAATGAATTATATACATAAAATAATACGCAAAAAAAAACCCAGCAACTTTTTTTTTATATATAATTTTTTTAACAAAATGATAAATGTAGTAATTGCAATAAAAATGCTAAATAAAATGACACAAATAATTTCACGTATATGCAAAGTGCATGGGAATGCAATTATGTGAAGCCACTAATGCATGTATTTTGGTCATGCACTTGTTATATGAAACACTTACCTTTTCGCATGCAAATAAGACTGGCGCCGTTGCAAGCCCCAATTTCAGATCAGCTGCTGTAGGTTTACCCATAGTCTCTGCGGATGAGACAAAGTCCAGCATATCGTCTACCAATTGAAATGCTAAACCAATATTTCTGCCATATTGGAACGCTAATTCTACAACATTATCATCAGCTTCAGCTATGACCGCTGTCTGTACGTACAGAAGAAGAGGGAAGATTAACATTTTATGAAAAAATTGCTTATTTTTTTATGCATCATTGCATTTCAATGACATAAATTGCAGTACTTTGCCATCAAAATGCACGCATTATCCGTGCATTTACTCAAAACAAGTACTTACCGCTTTGAGTGCGTTCGCAATCAATGAAGCCGTCTTCCGGTACGTTTTTGTAAGGTAATGGGCAAATCGTTCATTTTCAGTTTCTTTTGAGCCAAGTTGCATGAATTCACCTTGAACCAAGTCCGTCAAAATCTAGAATAGAACAAAACGCAAAAGTAAATATTTATTTTAATTTTTTTGTTAACATAATGATCGAAATATATTATTAAAATGAAAAGAACTATTTAAATATAAATTAATAGAATATAAACTTAATTTATTGTAATATAATTTATGTTGTAATGAATGCAGTTGTTAACACGCACGTAAACTACTTAATTTAATTAAAACAACTTAGTCTTTACATTTTGTTGTTTATTATAATAAATGTTTTAGCACAAGGCTTTGTTATGGAAAAGAGAAACTTATATTTCTTATTAAAACATTAATTATATTAATATTTAAATTGATTTTGCATTTTACTTAATGAGTTATACCTATACACCATCAAACATAAATATACATTGTGACCGAAAAGCTTTCGGAAATTCTCATTTAAAATTCGCGCGCTGTATATTTTTCGATATTT
>NC_051847.1:191086133-191104618 GCF_002237135.1 Teleopsis dalmanni | reverse complement strand
TTTCTTAAAAATAATTAATTTTCTTAAATTATATGAAAATTGTTTATCTTTATATTTGCAAATATATAAACTTAACTTTATAAAAATATAAACTTATATTTTTACTCAATGTAATTTTTATATAATATAAAAATTGATTACGCACGGTTAGACTTTAACAGCTGAAATCGAAAACTGGTCCAAAAATGTATTGCATCTTAATATAAATTTTAATTGCGAAATGTATTCATTCCGTAAATTACTCGGTATTTTTTTAAACCATATTTTATTACACTGTAAAATTATATTTCATACCAACCAAGCAACCAACCAACCACTTCATAAGATGAGGGCAAATATATTGCAATATTTATAAGTGAATATTTGATGTTAAGTATAATTTACATAAACCTAAGACATCATAGTATGTTTCCTCATATTAGAACAATATACTTGTTTTACTTCATTTAAGTCAAATTCATATGTACACGAGCTTTTCTATCTAATTTATCTTACCTCAGTATTATATAGTATCTGCCCGTATATGTGAAATTGATGTTTGACGAAAATAATTCTACTCTTCCCCTGATGCTTAGGTTGAAGTTAAATTCAATTTACTCTTATGAGTGTTTTGGATATAAAAGAAAAAATTTCATTTTCCTTTCTAAATCATTATTTTGAAGACAATTTTGTTATTTTGTATGGTTTACCTTTATGTTAAAATAATATACTTGATATTTTATTTTTTAAAATTTTTATAAAGAAAATTAAATAAAATAAGATACAATTTTACCTGAAAGAATAAGTTCAAAGCTTGTAATTTATACTAAAAGATTTTGTAATTTACATAGAAATAATGATAAATACAACAATAAAGCTATATAATATAATTGAAAAAAATGTTGTTTCATAATTTTAAAACAAATTATAGATATAATTTTACGAAACAATCGATTAAAGGCATTGTTAGTTCAAAATTCATTAATTATTTTGAGCAAAATTGAATTTTTGATCTGCTCAAACATATAGTTTTTGGCACAAGATTGCCTTAAACATCGTTTTCTCAGAGTTGAGTTACTGACTAAATACCCAGAATCGCTGTTCACGATGGCTCCATATTTCAAATGAAAATTTTCTCATACAAGTAATATACACAAAAGCTGAATCAATTAAGTATAGATTCTTTGCCTCCTCGGGGATTGCCACCTTGATGTGGTGAGGAGGCTCAATAGTTACGAAGCGATGCCGGCGGTAGCTTGCTACTGGTAGGGCCGCCCTTATCGGTAAGGTCGAATGAGGAGTAATGAAGCTAAGCTCAGTATACAACGTAGTGTCGGTACTCATATTGAGCGGCTGTAAAAGGCGTCTGTTCTCTAGGTTAGGTGTGGCCTATTTAAATGTAATCTGTCACTACGTGCAAAACTTACAGGACTAATATTGCGCTTGTAACCCAAAGTCAGGGCTTTGCTCCCTTTCATTTTTTCTTTTTTCTGGATATAAAATATGAGTCAAAACCCGATAATATTACAGTCTCCAAGTGGTACCCGTACTGTTGCGGCGAATCCACCTGCTTCGGCAGCACACAATGAATTTGGAGATGCGAAACTTACGTTCAAACAGAATTAATAGGATAGGTACAACTGTAACCATATGCCCAATGTTCCCCTGGGAACGTGCTGGAATGAATAGATTCTATGATTCTGGGATATAAAGTAAGAAGCAGTGTGTGTCTGAAAAAGGATAGGATGCTTTTGTTTTTTAGAAAAGAAAAGAAAAATAAATAAAACGGGTTTATCGTATTCCATGTCGCTTACAGCCATCAGGAAATCACTCGGAACACCTAAACAATTTGGGCATGTTGCTAATATCATGTAAATTACTACTAAGTTCTTTCTGTGCTGAACTTTTTAATAAAAGATGGGAAACGTCAACCATTAAATGGAAATCCAATGATCTCAGTAGGATACACGTGATAGGTATAATAAGTCATGTGATTGGTTTACTTACACCTCATTGTAGATTAGCTGATCATACTGAAAGATTGAATCTGTCTTTGAGGATGATAAAAGTGTCATCTGATTTGTTTTTGTTGTACACATGCGCGTCGCTGCCTTACTAATTAAGAGACCATCTTTTTGAGGATCTTCATCAACTGTTAGACTTTCTCTTAAATAGGTTCCTGCTTTGTCAACTTTGACAAAGCAGGAAGCTTTGCCAAAGCTTCAAGGTAGTTTTAAATTTCTTATTTTTTCTTTACATAATAGGCCTATAGGCTTTAGGAGATTTCTTTAAAATGCCGGTACAACCTAACCTTATCTTATTCGCACGGCTGCGAATTACTTCTTAACGAATCCTTTCATAGCGACTGCAGTTTTGTAGCGGAATTTTCAATTTTTTTATTCTAATGGGACTGAGCTACAAACCTGTCCACTATCCATCTATCATATACCAATGGTTTAGGGTATTGTTCCAATAATCTTTGCTACTTGAGACAGTCATGATAAAGTTTGGATATTAAAATACACGTTCTAAAGAATTTCTATCAGGAATGAGAATTTTTAGTATTCTATAAACTATATGCGTACAGCTATGTACATGTTCTGATTTGAAATGTTTGGAGTAGTTGCCTTTACTACATTTTACCTTACCTTTACTGCTCCAACTAATTAAGAAAATAATTGAATACATTTTTTTCTGAAAGTAAACAAAATTTTCAAACAAACTTGTTTAGTTAAATAGTTTAGTTAATTTAATAAATATTTCATTTGCGCAAAGTGTACGTTTCAGTATCTAACGACATTCAGAATATTACCAGTCAGGGCGGCAAGGGGAGAAAGTTACTTATTTACAACAAATACATGCACCATTTGCATTAATGCATATGCATATGTAAATTTGGATTTCAGAAGCGTAGTTATTTGGAGAAATGTGAGCGCGGCAAAGTGTAGCCAAAGCAGCAGATTCGTTTCATATGTAAATTTAATTTACAGAAATTTACAGAAATTTGCTTTTTCCACAAAATACTACAAATATCACATGTAATATTATATAAGCATGTAAATATATGTTTACGTGTTGGTTTGTATGTACGTGCAATTTGAATCTGAATATTCCTACGTCACTCAGGCAAAATTTAAAGTTTGCCACTTTGTTGATGGAATTGCGCTGTTGGTAGGAAGGAGCGTTGCCACTTTGCTCCTTCCTCACGTTGACAACATTTATTTTCCATTAAAAATTCAAATACAAGAAGTGAACAACCAGGATTACAAACAAAAATATTCAAACATATTTATATGTAAATGTCCATACTCGTAGAAAAAACACACATCGCAAACGGCTGTTTGGTACTTCAACCTTCAGTCCGATTTTTTAGCCCTTAACAACATGCAAATCTATTTCTTGTTAGCTTTATTTTTTTAACTTTTTTTCATGTGTATATTTTTTTCAACCATAAGTCAAAAACATCTACAACAAAATTATCTTACACAATTTTTATGTTAACCCTAACCCTAACAGGATTCTGAAGGACTCTGACACATGTACATAGTAAAATCATTATCCTTAAAAAACATATGCGATATGCGATATGCGGTATGTATGCTGAAATGTGGAATAAAGTATTATCACTCTCTGGCTGAATAAATATATTATTCTTTCTCAAATGTAATCAAAGAAGTTTACAGGGTAATTAAAACTGAAGGGTTTGTGGGATTGCTTCATTTTGGGATAAAAATATTGAACCATTTGGAGACAAGGTTTTACATATTAAACAATTTTATTATAAATTTTTATCACAATTTTTTTTTGTTTATATGACACGCTTCAATATTGAATATTTTGTCGATGTATAGAATAAATAATAAAGTACGATAGAGCCCTGAAATTATTTGCGAAAACTGACAGACTTGCCAACACCGCATTAACAAATCACAGAATGGTTACAGGCTCCTCGGGGAGGTATGCAGATCTGAGGTCAATTATTGTTTAGTCTAATGAAGTGATAAACCATAATCCAGTCAAGGCGTAAAGAGGAGTTTTAAAAATACATCGAGTTAAGAAAGAGTAAAAGTGCTCAAGTGCACTGGCTCAAATAGAAATAAATAATTAATAATAATAAAGTACGAGTAACATAAAAAAATAAAAATAATTTTTCCTTTTTTTTTTTTAACTGTAATAGTAAATATTGTAGCAGACGATATTATAGGTCAGAAGGAAACATTAAGTACACTCAGTCAAGATTCATTCCTTCCTTGTTTGTTTAACAGCAATAAGTTGTGATTAAAATAACATCCAGTACTTCTGTTGCAATAATTTTAAATCTATAGATAAATGTAAGTTCATAATTTAAAAATTTTTCATGTAAAATATATAATTCACGGTTAATATTATACATGTTTTTCAAATTACAGTTATAAAAAAACTTACAATTCTATATATAATGTCTTTAAATATAAATATATTTCCGTCAACAGTAAAATTTACTTAGCAACCATCCACGAAGACTGGCGTATCGAAATCAGCTAATAAAAATCTAATGATCCATTCTTTACAATAAAATTGTTTATAATTGTCTAGTATCTTAGAGATCATAGAGGCGGTTATTATAGAAAATGTTTGCAACCATCCACGAAGATCGGCGTATCGAAATCTGCTAACAAAGATTTAATGATGCATTCTTTGCAGAAAAATTATTGTCTATTATCTTAGAGATCATAAAACTGGTTTTGAGCTTGTTTTTAGTAACTATCCATTGTCGTATGTAACTATCCATCTCTTTGTTTGACATATTGACCCATTGGAATCATGCGATACTGAACCTAAGGAATCTAAAAGTGGGACAACACCTCTCGGTTTGGTGGCTACTAATTCCTATTTCAACTTCAACTGCATATTTGCATAATTAGTAATCCAATAGAAACATATCAAATCGAATAGTGACAAAAAAATATATATTTTTGTTTCGTCTCTTTTTTTGCAATTATTTATTGGATGAAAACTCATTATAATTTTTATACTAATTATTCTTATTAAATAAGAGTTAAGATTTTTAAAATTTATTTGGAGCTTAAAAGCCATACTCTTATTAGCACATAGTAGTTCCAATTACCTGAGTCAATAAATTTTATACTTCAATTAAAGTAAATAAATATGACTCTGTAAAAAAAAAAGAAAAAAACTAATGAATACATAATTTAAAACAAATATACGCGATTGAAATTATGTTATCATAATTAAGTAAAAATGTACTGGGAAGACTTCCCAGGACTTAGTTAAAGCAAAACACTGAAAAAACAGTACTCCTACAAAAACATTCTTAAATTCTCAAAATGTAATTCAAGGTTGATAACAGGTTTCATTAAAAGTCATTATGGTCCGAAATATCATCTTCATAAACTACGATTAACTGCTAATTCGGAATACGGATTATGTCTCGAAGATGATGAAACTACTATGCATATTCTTTATGACAGTCCAGCTTTAATAACGCATAGAAGAAACTTGTTTCATATGGAATTTCTGTCACCAGAACAGGTTAATAGGTCTTCTCTAGATTTAGTTCTGGAATTTATTCACAAAGCTTTAAAGGGCTTTGTGTGATATATAGTGAAATTGACACAATAGGACTTTTCTGGAAATAGTACCGGTTGCTGGGCGATGTCACGTCAAAGCTTTAATAATATAATAAGGGTAAAAATGTAAGATATTATCATACAACCCTGTATCTAAGTAATGTTTTAATCAGCATAAATTGCTTAAGTAAACTCCTCCAACACATATGCACTGTCAAAGTGAAGTACTTAACACAAAGTAAATATTTAAATAAAAGTAAAAAATTCCAAAAAGGAAGCGAAGTCAAAATTTTGTAAAATATTAGAAATTATAGAAGTGGAAAATTGTAATTAATTATTTACGTAACGCTTTACAGTACAAGGAACGTGTGTGGCTTTCGGTTCCCCGCAACTTCAACTTCTCAAGTGTTTTGTGATGATATCTTTTTCAATTTGTGGATTTTTTCATATTCACAAGCCCCACTTGCGTATTTTGCGTATACGTGTTTGGAAATTGTTTGTAATATTCAGTAATTCAGTAATGTCACTGAAACATTTCTGTGGCATTTGCAAAATTATATTTCAGCAAAATTAGAGTGTAAATCGGTTGGATACATTAGTAATTCGTATGTGCGCAAAGCTATACGGTGACTATATACAGTAACACAAAAGAACAACATACGAAATATCCTTTTAGACTTTTGTGAGTTTGAGTTGAAAAAGAGTTGACTTATTTGAATAACATATTAATTTTCATATAACAATATTTATATCAGTTTTTAAGTGATAATATCTATCAAGCAAATTTAGGATTATATATTTGAAAAGTTTTTTTAAAATAAATTTAAATATTACTCATCATATCATATCTCTACTTCTAGTTGTCATCAATATTTATTAAAATTAAAATTTTCTTAATCTGTATTTTCATATAAGCGCTATAATCCAGAATTTGTTATTAATAAATTTATTTTGATAGAAAATTTAGGGGAACGCTTTAGCTTTCGTTGCATAATTTGTTCACTTTTTTAAAAGATTTTTACTTTTCGTGCTATATTGCCTTATTTAAGCATAGTCACTGACTGACTGACTGACTTAACTTGCATAGTAATTGTGTGACTTGTCTGACTTAAGCTTCAACTGCCACAACGTCATTAACATCAAACACGTTAACTTCATTTCACTTTTGTCCTTCATTGCTGGCTTGTTGCAGTCCGCATTCTGCTCGAAGGTATATTCCTTGTATGGTACAATGATTCAGCAGTACGTTATGTAGCCTTAAGCAGTAGATTTCAAGGTTTTCCATATGCTACCATTATCCATGTCAGTTTGCAGTTTGCAGCTTTCTATTTTATCTCTTTAGCATATTATCCTTTCTACTCTGCTGTTATATCGTGGTTAAATCGTGTTTCCGGCATGCTCACATCCCTTCATGAATAATTGATGCGAAATTTGTGTTTGCTGTAGGTGAGGCACTGTGCGAATATTTCCAATATATGCACAATTTTGGTTTAAGTTTCTTTTTCGATTTCGGGGACTATTCTTTCCATTGCAATAGCATCCAAAAAGAATTATGTTTCTCGAACAGAAATTTTAAAAAATTGCATGCAATATACAATTTGTATATGCAATTATTAAATTATATTTACTCATATATATGATAATTTAATAATCAGAAAATATTTTGTATAAATTTTTTCTGAAATTTTAATAAGTAAACTTTTAGAAGTATTTAAAACACGAGTGTCATTTTGTAAAGATGCTAGAACACGAAAAAAAACCAAGAAAAATCTCATTGCAATTCTTTTTGCTCATCGGTGCATAGGAACCCACACAGAGTAATTGTGCAATTCTAATAATTCTCACTGCAGAAGTTGTGGAAATCAGCAGAAAAGACCATTAAACAGTTTCTCTGTAAATGCGCGGCTTTGACGTCCATAAAATATAGGTTTTTAGGAAGATATTTCTTTGACAGCTTATCAGACCTATTAAGGTCTGATAAGTTATCTGAATTCGAATCGATTTAGTCTACGTTTATACTACTATTTGAAGAGTTCTTGTGAGGTATGTGGTAGCAAAACGGTAAAAAATCGCTATTTAAGGTACATGGAAAGTTGCCTGGTGGCCTGCCTCTAGAATCAATCATCATAGACTATTAGTCCTAAAAAGTATTTTTATACCGATCAGATAAATCATTCTTTATATATTTATTTTTTTTACGAGACTAATGGATTGAGACCGCCTTTCTGTTTTTCTATATATTATATTTCAACATAAAGTAGTCACTTAGTTTTTGTCATTATCATATGAAATTTAAAACATAAAATTGTTGGAATTGTTTTTCGAATATATGTGTATATAAATGGAATTGTTTTATTATATCTTACGACCATAAATCTCAAATAGTTGGAATTATTTTTGTCAAATGACTTGTTCTAAGTAGGGTTAGGTTATACCAACGATCTCAAGGGATCCACTTAGGCCTATAGCTTCATTGTACTACCGTATAATTAAAAACTCAAAAGTTGAAAAATACCTAGAACCTTTCATAAAGCTTATAATGCTATTCAGGAGAACGTCTTGCAGTTCACCAAGATTGCCAAAAAACAAAACCCCTAAAGTGACAGAAACAAGGAATTATTCTAATGGTAACCCAATTTATGAATACTATCTCATTCTATCTCTACAGTAATTGTCTAGAAGATATGTGAAATATGCTGTCACCTCTGTGTTAGTTAAACATTTTTTTCCACTATAAAATTTTTGGTGGTGTGAGAATAGCTGGAAAAGGTAGAAAAATTTGTTTAATAGGCTCATTATCTCAACAATTCTTATATTAATTTGATATTTTATACGACTGTTATTATAATGGTTTTCTGAACTTGGTGAGCAAGTGCAATACCTTGATCGAAAATGCGTTTTCTTTTGTAATCTGATTTCGTGTTTTTTATATATATTTTCCTTTTAATTCCTATGAAAGATGATATATTAAAATTGTAAATCGTAAATACATATCATTTTCAAAAACTTAACAAACTGCTTCAAATTTTGGTATAGATGCCATAAAAGTAGTTGTCTAATATATAATAACTTTCACTACTTTAACTTTCAATAAATTAAGTATAAAAGTATAAAAGACTGATTACTGAGCTAGGATATAAGTTTGGGTGTAGTACAATTAAGTTATTAGTTCAGGTATAAGTTTTTAAAAAATATCTTTAAATTAGTTGACATTATACTGTATATAATGTCTATATTTAATGTATATATTAAACTCACTCGTAAAAGTTTATGATTAAAAATTATAATGCATAAGTTGCTTTTTCTTAAAATCCTGGTTTTAATCTGAAAATTTGTATTAGCATATTCTAAACAAACTTGAGTGAATACCCTATTAAAGTCAAACCTTACTTCCTCACTTCCATTAAAAAAAAAATTAGTTCACCTCACGGCATCTAATAACACAAAGTTGATAAAATAAATCAACGTTTTTCTTTTATTTATTGAAGAATAATAAGTATTAGAATAAGGCAAAGACTTGCACTGATTATCAAAGTCACATTTCCACTAATTTTCTGCTGTTAATTACTGATAAGAATTTCAAATGCATAAATTACAAATATTGCCATGAGATAAGAAATTGAATACAATGTAGGTTTACTTTGTTGTAATAATTTCAAGATATTTTCATAGATAACGTGAGGTAATTGTGAGTTCGTATTTGAAAAGTAATATCACGCTTTATTTAAGATATTTGATATAAGAAGTATTTAATAATGAAGATATTACATTAAACCATAAACCACATTTGTTAATGTGATTAGAATTTCATAATAATAGTAATTTTGTCCCATCGTCTCATCCTAAAATTACAAAGTACATTTGTTATTTGTAACATAAATTTAACATTAAATTAAAAATTAATTAAATAATTGATACTTAGTGTGAGATAATCACTTAACTAATTGTATGCATATAATATAAATATAATTAAGTTTTGTGTGTTTGAAGCCTAAGCAATTAATAATTTTTTAAAAAGAATAATTTGAATTTTCAATAAAAGACTAAATAATAAATATATAAAATCTTGAATTTCGAGACTATATATATAAATATAACTTATAACTTTATATATAATTTAAGTATTTATTATTGCAGGAAACAATTCGTTTGTTTTCGTTCTGTAATATTAGATGTGATATATACTTGGTATTCTAAACGAATTATCATGAAGTGTGTAGCTAAAATAGTTATACTTCGGTATAATTATATGCAAAATTTATAAAATTTATTTTATTTTATTTTACATTTACAGCAAATATTTAGTTTCATCGACGGGTGCAAAATTTAGACGAAAGACGCAACGGTCAGCTAGGATGGTTGTGGCATTTATATTATTACTTCATCGGTTATGTTAAAAAATTTTTTAATATAGACTATATTACTAGTCTATAGCATTATAAGTGCAGCTAAACGGAATCAAAAAAAAACAGAAATAAATAAATGCGCTTTCATTAAAACAGCGATCAATATCAATAGCTGATGTAAACATGGCTAAATTATATTGTATATAATACACTTGGAATTATTTTCTCTACTTGGCATCTTTTTGTTTCTAGTAACTATACATAAACCTGTAATAGAAAATTCAACTATGATTTCAGTGATTGGTTCTGGACTGTGTTAAATATATTGATTCTTTTAGTTGAAACAAGTGTATTTCAAGCAGATTTGAATGTCATTAAGGAAGCTTTAGCTTGTCTTGAAATAGATAATATACCTAAAAGGAATATATAAAAACTAGCAGATAGTCAAGCTGCTTTAATCTTTTTGAGAGCAGTTCAATTTACATCTAGGACAGTCTTTACACATCTCCAAATGAGATATCGACGCAGTTCAATATTTCTTATATCTGGGTTCCTCTATGATCGAGAATTCAAATATTTTCGGCAATTGTAAAGCCGACGGGGTGCTTCAGGAAACCACTCGGAACACCTTAACAATTTTGGCATATCGTTGACGTTATACAATTTAGTGCTGAGTTCTTCCTGTGGCTAACTTTTTAACTAAAGATAGGAAGACTCAACGATATGCAGGCATATGTATATAATTTGGTAACGTACCAATAAAAGAAAATCAAACTCTCTCATCGAGTTGACCCGTAGAGATATCAGTCTTGCACTAGGTTTACTTATAGATAATAGTATTTTAGGTAACTATGTTAGGACACTAAATCTTCCTTTAAGCCAAAAATTCAATAAATTGAATAATAAAAATTTTGTTATTGCAATTTACTACTGTTCGAAATCTCTCTTTTAAATAGAATAGTTTCTATTAAGTAAAACAGTCACTGTCATTATAACTCACGTTAAAATCAAATTTATTGGGATTTACTTTAACTCCCTGTATCTCATTTATAAATGCAAATGGAGTTATGTTTTAAACAATTTTAATTTATTCAAAAGATATCAAACTTCTCATTAAAAAATATCGTTTGTGTTATTGTAATAATTTTCTCATTATGAATATATATTATCCTGAACTAAAAAAAACAATTATTTTGGAAATATAATTCATGTAGTACTATTGTTGTATGAAAGCTTTTTCAAATATTCTTATAATAATATTTAAAAAAAAAACTAAAATTTCTAAACTAATTGTGGAATGGATTTGCAAAAAAAAATAAAAATAAAAATGTCATCTTCACAGGCATAAGTTCATTTCTATCTTTGGATGCATTGTTAAAAAAGATATAAGACAAAAATGTTTCTAGTTGAAATGAGTTGAAATCCTTTAAGTTTTTCGTTTTTCCATCGGAAATTCGAATATTTTTCTTACTCACAGAGTATCTAATAATAGTTCCTGTACTGAAGTTAGATTTACAAGAGCTGACACTGTAAAAACAATTTCGCCAACAAGAAATCCGTACGTTGACACATTTTTAAGAAAAATAGTGTTGGTTATAAATTATCTGCTGAAACAACATTTTCAAAACTTCAACAATATATCAACATTAGACTTTTGTTAAGCTTTTTTTTCTATTCGAAAAACTGTTATGAGCAATTTATGAAGAACCATCAGATACTTCACATCAGAATCAAATAAACATAATTATTAGTACCTAAAATATTTACTTCAATATTAGATAATCTGTAAAACAAAAATTAATTTTAATGACTCTATTATATACAAGTATATTATAGACAAGTATATAATAGAGTCATTTAACATAATTTTAATTAAGTGTTTGCTCTTTTTTAACTGCTTTTTCAGAATATGTTTTTATTAAACCATTTTCAAGTTTATCTCTGCTTTAGAGATCCTATGTAATCCCGTACAAAGTTAGCTTAATTCAAATAAATTGACTTTTACTAAATCAACATTAAGTTTACTATGACTCATCACCACAAGGATACAAGGATTTGCACAAGCATGTCCATGTTATTATTGTTGAAATTTAAGTGGAATATGCTGAAGCCTTCTGATACCTTTGCGGTTGTCAAACTGTGGGAATTGTTTAAGCAAGGCAACATTTCGGTTGGTATTTTGTGGTTTCATGGTTTGCAATACAAAAATTTAGATACATTCGTTTAAAGGAGAATTTGTTGCACATAAATTTAACTTATAAATTGCATGAAATATATTTTTAAAAAAAATTTATTTGAAACAAAAAATTAAAATTTGGAATTAGTTCAACTCATCTGAAATGATAAATTTTTATCAACATGAAATGTAGAGAGTTAAATAGAAAAAGACTGATTATGTTATTAATTATTTAATTTGTAAAATAAATTAATTTGTAAAATATTGTCAAGGTTAATTATACTTGTTTAATGTAAAATATAAAAGCATAATGAAATGAATATAGAATAAATGGTATGTTGATCCTTTTTTTCGAGTCAGCACACTGGGCACTTTTACTCTTTGATAGCTGGGGGTACTACAGGGTCCCATCCACATCATTGACTAATTTATGTATTCCTTATAAGCTACATGATTATTCAGTGATTGATCTAAGATCTGCGTAGATTAGATAGTGGTAAGTAGGATAGCCTGTCAATTTTCGCATATAACTTCAGGGCTCTGTCCCTTATGTATTTTTTGATCGGGTCTATTCTAAGGTCTCTTAGCATGTCGTTTGTGCGGATGTACCAAGGCACTTTGAGAGAAGTTTTGAGATTGAAAATTCTATCACCAATAAGCAGTACAATATATATAAACTAAGTTCAAAGAAAAAAACATACAAAAATTGAATAAAATTGCAATCTTAAATTATGAGTTAATAAATAAATAAAATAAATATATTATATAAATATATAAATAAATAAATTAATAATAAACAAACAAAATTAAATAGTTTATGAGTTTATATATGTTTACAAGTCATCCCTAATTTATTAATAATATACACATCCTATTGTGAGTAAGCAGCATACTGATTACTTACACAAATACTTACTTATATATATACTTAGGGAGGATGTTTGTTAATAAAATAATTAGTTAAATGTAGAGTAACGATGTCATAAAATTTTTTTTAAATTCTATCCGTTTGATAATAAGATCATGTAATTTTGTTCGATGAATCTGTGATATTAAAAGTCTCGCTGATCTTTTTGTTTAAGTGCTTTTGAATTACACTGAAAGTACCTGCTTTTTTTTTAATTTTATCGGAAACAGAATCCATAGGTTTTAACGTGACTATCCGTCGTTGGGGATTAACACCACGGTGATCTTAACAGACAACAGTATAATGTGCCAATAAACATCCGCATGGTACTAACTAAAACTACACGTTTGTTTAAAGTTTATTTCTAGGAAAGGAGCAATGCCTATCTAAGACCTGTGATGTTTTTCGGCACATAGCGGGGTCTATTTAGCACCACTGAGGTGCTTTGAGACACAGCACCCAGTTGAAAAATTCACAATTTCATATCGAAGGAAATTTATGCTCCCATTAAATGAAAGTTGGCTCCTTTGGTCATGATAAATAAAGTTGTGGGCGCTTAAAACTTGTACCAAATCTATATCTTCGGTGAGGTGTTACAAATGAAACTTACTCGCTATTATTAATATTCTAAAGAGGATCAGGTAGTGCGTACTAGATTTGAAACGCCTCTTACAACAAGCATGCCTTACCTTTGGAATTGTGTAATAAATTTCTTGTGGGGATATTTTCACAACGATATTAATAATGTTAAGAACTTGATGATTATTGGGATTTTAAAATTATTCTGAGAAATTTACTATGTTTATTTTGGAGTCATTGAATTATGCTGATATTAGTTTGAGTTGGGTAACTTCAAATTTATGAAACATTAGACCATACCAGCTTAATAATTTGCTTATATGTTTATTATAATTTTATAGTATATAGAAGGTGATGAGTCAGTCTATGTTTGTAAACTTTAGATAGTATATTTTGCTTTATTACAATATTTTGCAGCATGTGCTTAGAACAAGTAAGATAATTGCGTGAAAATAGATATATTTTTTGGCTAAAGAAGTTCACATAAATTGATTTGTTGTTAAATAAATCCATTTTTTCTTCTTTGGTAAACTGTTAGTAAAATTTGAGGCAGTACATATATTTTACCATTGTTTTTTTCTATTCTTTATAATGGACTATGTTTTTTGCTACCATATGCACTACCCTGAGCTTTTATATGCCAATGGCGTAGTAAAAACCTTTTCTCTTTGACTACAACTAAATTTCTATTTGCCATTGCCGAGAGCCTTTAAAAAATTTCTCAATCCTCGCCATTAAGTAAAAAGTGGTAATAAAATTAAAAAAAATAAATAAAAAACTTAAATAACTTTGCCAAAATAATATAAATTGTTGACACCCCACTTAAGCAGTTTTTTATGTACATTTGAACGCAATTAATTTCGTTTTATTAAATTTATTATATTTAAGTTCTTTCGCTGCTGTAATAAGGAATTATATACTAAATATAAAAACTAAGATAAACTCAAATAAATCTCCTTTAATTGCCTTTGATCAGCAAAGCCATTAAGCAACATAATTTGATACTCTAAAGAAGTATGAATATGAATCAGAAAAAGCAAATGCAGCAATTTGTTGCTCAAATTACTACAAATTAATACTTAATTAAATTGATTAATATTAGAGCTAAAGTAATTAATATTTTCGCACACGCGTTAATCAATAAAATTCCCATAATGAATAATCATTATTTATTTTTGGTTTGCTATGTTTTTTCCATTCCAATAGAGAATTGCTTAATTTACTAAACTGACAATAAATAATTGGAATATGTGAGAAAGGTACACACTTATGTGATTAATAAATAAATTATAAAATGAAATTACAATTCAGATGACATTTAAGATTATACATATAGAATGATATAAGGTTCAAGCGAAATTTCGAATTTTAGAAATTGTAATTCTTTGGAATTTATTTGGTCTAAATGCTCTACTGTGAGAAGAGGATTACAGAATGGATTAAATATTTTGTAAAAAATATAATTTAGTAAATTAATGTTTGTTAGTATGGAGTGAAACAATATTTAATGTGTTTTACAATAACCGTGTGTTTTCTTAAGGGTGCCACAATGAACCTCTTGGTCTAAGTGCGTCTTCGGATGGCCCCAGTAACCTAACAGTTGAAATATTTAAAGTGTTCAGCTATGACCGGTAAAAATATCTTCCCAAAGTATAATATCATTACCGCAAAAATATAATATTATACTTATCGGAGATGTTTATGATTACTGGTCCACATACTATATTCAAAGTGTTTAGACATGACCGTTATCAATATCTTACTAAAGTTTTATATCAATAAATTCAAAAACAGCATATTTAGCTGATCGATGATACTAATGCTCACTGGTGTGTGGAAAAACGCTTGCGGAATACTATTTAAAAAATTAGATTAAAATAAATGGTTTATTTAAAAATGGATAAAATGGTTTATTACCACCAATAGCGCAACTTCTTAATGGGTTGGTTAGTTGGTTGGAGTGGCGGCATTGTTTACCCAAGAAAGCCCACTTGAGCACAAATAATGACCCGTTGTGGTACCACAAGGAAAAGCGATGTTCGTATCAGTATACGACCAACGCCCCACAGAGGCAACGACACCCCTATGAATCTAGCTAGGTCCCTCACATTGTAGGATGACAGATCAGTCAGATCGGTCAGAAAAGGAGCCCCCAAGATCTTTGATCTCTTTCTGGCTAAAGATGGGCACTGACACATGAGATGGAACACAATTTCCTCCTCGTCCTCAGAGCCACAACCGCGACAAAGGTCATTATAAGGAAGACCTAGTCTCATAGCATGCCTCCCTATTAAGCAATGACCCGTTAGCACTGATACCGTAGTACTGAGCAGATCTCTTTTTAGTTGGAGCAGTTGACTCGTACGCTTTTTATCCATGTTAGACCAAATCGACTTAGAAATGTGACAACTGGGCTCACTTGCCCATTGTTGCTGAGCAATGCTTAGCTATTTTTGTTTAATTGCCGGTTTAACTGTTGCAAGTGGAACGCCAATTTCTAATAAATGAATATCAGGGAGAAGAGCCCCAGTCTTGGCAAGCTCATCCGCCCTACAGTTACCCGCAATATCCCTATGACCAGGAACCCAGATAAGCTGAACGTTAGCGCACATAGCTAGGTCGTTGAGGGAAGCACGGCAATTTTGAGTAATAATTGATGAGGCTGAGGTACTTACCAGTGATTTAATGGCAGCCTGGCTATCCGAGAAAATTGAATAATTTTCTTCGGAGGTACGATTGTCGAGGATCCATTTTACAACAAAATGGATAGCCATTACTTCTGCTTGGAAGACACTGCAGTAGTTAGGTAGTCGAAGCGAAACACTAAGACCTAATCTTTCCGAGAAAATGCCAGAACCGACTCGTTTGTCTATTTTCGAGCCATCTGTGTAGATATCTATTTTATTGGGGGTAGATACTCTACCAAGGGTCCAGTCTTCTCTACAATGGGTACAATAATGGGTACAATGGGTACAATTATTAATGTTAGTTTACATTTTTGTTGCTTATTTATACTATGTACAACGATACTGGGGATAGCGCCTATTTGGTCTGACATTTGAAAACACAGCATTTTGAACTGAACTTTATTTCTTTATTTACTTCTAATCAACTATGTATTTCAATGCTATTATATTATATTTACATTTATATTTACAATATTTACATATTTATATTTATTATATATATTTATATTATATTTACATTTATATTTATTTTTATATTTACATATTTACAGTTATAAAATATTTGCTGAGTACGTTAGAATATATTTCTATTTCAACGAATACTTTCTAAATAAATATATATTTAAATGTTAGGAACTGCGGTTATTGGTGGGAACCATGTCTGAAGAATGCATTGTAAAACCGATTTTTGTTTGATAAATTTAGGGAAATGCTTTCAATGGACACATACTTTTAGTGCAATTTTCATTTTCGATTGGTTAATCTCGAGCAAAATATATAACACTCGAGATTAGTTTATACCACTCTAGATATTTTGCCAAAATAGCAAGATTGTCCTGAAAATAACAGATTTATCTTACGCATAGTTCTATTTAAAATGTCTCTTAATTTTAACCTTCGTTTTAACGAAATTAAGGCCATTTTTCTTAATTTCGTTCTAACTTCAAAACTTAATTTTGTATGGAAAAAACAACTTAATTTCGCTGAAATGAATATCTAATTAAGATTTTTGCGTAATTAAGATGAGCAAAATAATTTAACATTTCGAGAGTAAAGCTAGATTGAACTAAAATTCACCAATCCAGATTACCAAACGCAAAAAAATAATAAATAAATATATTACAATATAACACTTTTAGTAATAAATGATGTACTATTTTCTCTCTTTTTCACTACAGTGTTTACGCCAGTTGAGGTAAATGACAAAATAATTATTTATGTAAAATTTCTGTGTAATTAATATTACTCTTACACAGTTCTGTAACATTTATAAACTGACTGCAGAAGCAGTTACACATAATAAATGTAAAATACAATCACGTCTTTTGTGTTAAATTAAATTCTAATCAAATTCCACTCCGTAACACAGGACTAAAATGCAGAACATTTCTAATCCAACGCAATGCAGCTTTATGTAAAGCTTATTAGAAGCAATCAGTTATGTAATTAATCTTCTTAGTGAAAACGAGAAAAACATAGATTGAAGTACAGTGATTGACGAGATCTATTAACTTCCTCAACCGACACTTGTAATAAGGATTGTATAACAAGAAAAGCACTAAAGGATATTGAAGGATAACATGAAATTATAAAATGAATTTAATTTATCATTTGTCTTTGAAATAACATAGAAAAAGAAAAGATAATAATAGAAATACACAAAAAATATATTAAATTCAACTAAGAAAAATAATTTTATATATTTTTTTTCTTCTAAAAAGCACATTTTCTTACTATAATAAGAACAATGTTAATTTGAAAAGCTAAATGTGATAGATAAATTTATTTAATCACGTAATGCAAGTTTTCCTTGTACGCTTTAAATTGCAATTTGTTGCAATTCTCCGAATTGGTTTCAAAATTAATGCAGCCAATATGCCAGAAATTTGTACCAAACTGCATTTGCTCAACTCTGACAAGTTCAATAAAGTCATAGAATCAATGCAACAATTTCAGAATATACCCTGAAGCACCAATCGACACGGGAAATACGAAATTGAATTTGATTCCAGCAAGGAAGATATACTAATAAATCGGAATAGAAAATTTACTAAAATAAATTCGAAACACTTAAACTATTTAAATTAGAAAGTTTTGCGTATATATCAATTCATTTAAAAAATATTTCAACTCAGATATTTGGAAGAAGAATCTTAAGAGAAGTATATTCATATTTTATTGATTGCAAATAAAAGAAAAATATATCGAAATGTACTTTTATAAATTTTGCTATTTTGCTAT
>NC_051847.1:191082004-191086033 GCF_002237135.1 Teleopsis dalmanni | reverse complement strand
GATATGAAACTGGTATATATTCTAGGGATTAGACTCTACTTGATGACGAAGTGAAGTGTTCTTAGATACCATTGCCATTGGTAGTGGGCACATAGTCAGGTGGGCTAACCGCATTGCACATTTGATTTTTTCCTAAATCAATTAAGTAAATGTTATAATTTTTTGATTACGCAGATTACTTCTATAATTATTTGGTTTTTAAGCTGCAAGATCAATGATTCTCAATCTCTTATTAATTTCATAATTCGTCGGTACACAAATAATAAAAAAAGTTTAAAAGAATTTTACTTACATTACTTAGAATTTTACTTTAAATACACTGTATAAAATATTGTAGTTTATGATTATAATTTTCAGTGTAAAATGGAGTAATTTGTATTGAAAAGACAACAGAATGCTTATTGACCCATGTCAAACTTGAGACATGGTTTGCTTGCTACACTTGATGAATTTTTCAGATTGAAAATTGGTATACATGAATACTGCCTTTTTTTGTGAATGTGTAAAAAAGTAAAAAACAATACTGGCTCCAATTCCTTTGTCCATCTTAGACCCGTCGGTATAGATCGCAGTCTTTCCTAACGTTGTAAGCAAGCGTGCCTCCCATTCCCATCTTGAATGAGTTTATGCGGCAAAATTTTTACTGAAGCATAAGCGAGGACGTAAGTAATCCGACTCACTGTTCCCATCAATCGTATAGATTGATGCAATGTTACCATGTCCGAACCCAATTGAGCGCCAACAGGTTAAATATTTAAGCTTTTGTACACTGAGCGTACATTGATATAAACATCAATGTTTTTAATCCACTTTATTTTATTTTTATGATATACCAAATAAATGAATTTAAATTAATAAAACTAAATTTAACATAACTATATTTTTTTTTTGTAGAAAACAGCTATAAACATATGTATTTGTTTCTGCGGCTCTTCAATCTGTACAGTGATTTGTATTCGCCTGCGATCACATCTAGCCTGGACAGCCCTGATTTAGACTATTGTCGCTTGTTGTAGTAATTTGCAAAATGCAAAAAAAATGCATACATTAAATACTTTGTTGTCATATATATCTCTAACAGCTCATATTGTAGCATTCTGCATTAAGTTATTCCAATAATGATTTAATTATTAAAAGATGATTATAAAAAAAAAACTCCTATAATTTTTCTTTTGTGAGGAGGCGAAATACCTTATGCATCGTCAAATCAATCATCGTCTCGATCTAGTGTGCTTTATTCTCTAATATATTCATATGTTGTATATATATACCTCTCCTCTTCAGAGAGACTTATTCCATCGCGGAGACGGTTTCGCATTATTTCGGGAAGGGTCTCTCTTATGTTAGTATTTTAAGTTTTGCTTTTTTGATAAATGATTTGCGTTCAGATTTTTACTTATTAACCACATATTTTCTTTCCTGCCCTATTTATTAGCCACTCTTAATTGGAACTCACAAAAATAAAATAGGGACAGCCACGCTGTAGTGCAATCATATTGAATGTGTGTGGATGCAGACTTGCACAATCCACACATTCAACAGAATTGCACCAAAGCGTAGATATCTTTAATAATAATTTTTTAATAATTTTTATTAATATTATTTTATTTAATTAAAAAGTAGTACATAAAATTTCGCATAATATATCGTTGTGTGGAGGAAGACTTATTTTGTAACTAATATATGACATACAAATTTTAGAATATATATGTATGTAACATAAATATATAGATTTTAATATAATTATATAAATGAACACAGCAATAATAACTGAAATATATATAAAAAATACTTAAAAAAAATAAATAAAATTTTAATAGAAAATATTCCTTTAGGAAATTGGATTGTTTAATGACCACAGAAGAAATAAGCTTTAAGCGTGTAGTTAAGAGCAAAAAAGATTATATAAAATATTTAATATTTAATATTTAAAATATGTATTATAGTTTGATTTCACAAGAAGCGTATAAAAAGCAATAAGCCAGTTAATTTTTAGTATATATGTATGTATATATTGATCCATCATATTGATGGATATTTAAAATAGATATATTAAATTGTAAGTATAAGGCACTTAAGTATTATTGATTCCTTTTGATGAAGAAGTCGTATATTCGTTGTTGAAGACGTTTGGCAGAGGTTAAATTGAGATGCGAGCTAGATTATGGTTATAGTAGAATAATGAAAGTTTTTTAGATATGCATATCGATACATATTTTAGAGTCCCTATTTTGTTTCTGACTTATTTCTAAGACTTGGAACATTTCCTGCAATGCATCGTTGGTTTTCGTTTTGCGACGATTTCGACGTAATGTCACACGCCCAGATTTGAATTCACGTACTAAAGCGTCAAGACCTGTAAAAAATTTATATATTTTTTTAGTGATTTCCTTTATTTGATTTGATTTCACATATAATCAATATATACAACACTTAAAGCACAATTTTACAAAAATTTGTTATATTTATTAATATTTTTTTTTTTAATATTAGTTTTTATTAGATTATAGTTAGAAAAAAGTCATGCTAATGTTAGATTAACTTTGTAAACTGAGTACATTACCTTATAGACCATTCTATTTGCCCTACTTATTTATCATAGAATGTTTCAGTAAATTGTTGTTCAATATTACTTATTTTAATATTTATAAGTTAACATATAGAATAAATTTCATTTAAATACTTGTGTACTCCTAACCTGATTCATTCGGACACAAAATGTTATTTTTAATTTTATAATATTCTATATTAACAAGAATGTATGTCCTGTATTCCTCCCATATATTAAGAGATCCAGCCTTGCACATGAAACAAGAAAAATTATAAAGAAAAACGGATTGGCTTATTTTTCCATTTTAATGGAGTATCAAAGAAAAGTGTACCGTATAACCATTAATTTTTAGTCAAAAAATGATAAATATAAATTAAAAAAGCTTAAATCGTATACCAATTGTCTGAAATAAAAAAGTAGGTTACTCAGTTCAACCACAACGTAGACTACGCTTGGAAATTAGACGAAAAATTAACATTGTCAATAGGTGCTACTATGGGTTCAATAGGCAATTGGGATGTAGAGCCCTCTTTTGACTGACGGAACTTATGCTCTGTAGGTTACTGTTGTTGTAACCCGCAGGGACCTATAAGCAAATAACATGTAAGGATATACAAGACGATTACATGGGCGGGAAAGTGGATGAATGAGGTGGAGGAATGATAATAAGGAGTGGATTGGGTATGTGGGATTCAAATTGAACGTTAATTAGGAAGAAGATGTAGAGGTTAGACCGTGACTCCGAATCAAGATGACGAATCACTAACTGCGCTTGATACGAGACTGGAGAACGACAGCAGGGGCCCCTAGAAACGAGTGCTGTGTTAGACCGAAACGCGATAAGGGGTTATAATGGGCAAATAAGTAAGTCAATAAAATAACATACTTAAGAGATCGAACGCTAGACAACGGTTAATAATAGATAAATTCGGTTTCTCAGATTAAGAAATCTTTTTCAATAGTAACGTGGATTTACTAACATCTTTCTGTTGTGTATATTGGAACATATTTAATATAATATATATTTATAATGAAATAACTTCAATAGTTTGTATATTGCACATGATTTTACTGATTTCAAAAATTTATCATTAAGTTCAGAATAACTTTTATATATTAATTTAAGACTGAACATTCCGAAATAAAAGCAATGATTTGTATAAAATAAAAATAACTAAAAATACTCTACATATTGTAGCTCTGAGGGCAAGGTTCAGAAAAGTAAATAAAATTGAACAGCAAAAAATCTTGAACAAATGTCAAACTGAGATGAGCGGAAAAACAGCATTGAAAGGAGCATTGATGATAGCAATGACGATGAGGCGATGAAATTGTGTCACTTAAGCTATGACAAAATAAAAATATAATAATAAAAAATAATATGACAACAGACAATCATAGTAGAACATCGAGTATAATAATGTTACCGTTGCATAGGTGAAATCAGAATGCAGGCAACTGTGGTAAAATCTGCAAAA
>NC_051847.1:191052508-191081904 GCF_002237135.1 Teleopsis dalmanni | reverse complement strand
TAAAATGTGAATCTGCATCTTGACCCTCTAGTTCTTCATGATCACCCCACAATGCCAAACAAAGAGACCAAACCGTCACAGCATACTCTTCGAAACTACCATTATTGATTTGTTTAATAGCTTCATCTAGATGTTTGACAATTAAATCTGTACCATTATCAGACTTAATCCATGGACAATCACTGCCTTCGACATCCTTCTGTAGTGAACTACGTAATTGGATTTGCAAGTGCTCTACAACAGTATCTTTGAAATTGTCATAACATTCAGTAGCTGTAATCTTTATGTGCTGTAGAATTGTCGGTGAGTAATCATTAAGCGCTCGTTGTTTAAAAAGGAACGGTGTTATGCTTAATAAATTATCTTCTGAAATAAGAAAAAAATTTTGTAAAAAAAACGGACAAAATTAAATTTAATGAAAATTACCTTTTATATCTCTTATAATATTATTTTTTGTATTTGGAACAACTAATGTATTTTGTGGTCCAAAACCTAATTTAAAACGTCTAGCGTTAAATAGGCCTAAATCAGATGCCCATTTTCCTTTTAAGTGTCCAGCGATTGATTTGTTAAGTGGTGATTCGAATGCAAAACTTTTGATCTGAGCTACTTTTGGTTTTATATCAAATATTGGGAATTTCTGTGTTGTTACTGGTACAAGAGCGTTATCTTCACTTTCAGCAACTGGTGTCTGTATTATAATTCATATTTAATATAAATAGCAAAAATATTAAATATATTCGCTTACTTTTGTGTGTAATTCACGTTGTATGCTTAATATTGAAGCTGCAGACGATTCTGGTGGAAGTGGAGTACCGTGCATACCAAAATCCATTTGACTTGAAGCTTCGGAAAAATTATCAGAGAGATTTACAGTTGATTCTTTATGTAGCGAACGCAAAACATTGGAACGCATATCATAGTTTCGCAAAGCCCCAGACCCTTTATTGCTGTTTTGATCAAATGTGTATTGATTCTCAATATCGGATGAAACTGTAATTAAAAGAATTTTAACAACATATTAGTTTTTGTTTTGAAACGTAACTTGTGTGTGGTAATTATAATAATACACGCAGTATAATCTGTTGCACAACAGCGCTATTTTTTACATTGGTAAACTTCGTCTACTGAATTCGTCTATTAAATTGTCTCATTTTTGTTCAATTATTTTTGTTGAAGAGAAGTGAGGTGTCAATTAAAAGTCAGAGAGAAGCAAGTTAGGAAAAAAAATATTGAAAATAACCTGGGTCCAGGTGTAGGAGTTTTGACATTTATCAATAGAACTTATGCTTTATCAAAACATCATTGTTATTTATTAAATTCCTACGGTTGGACTAAAACGTAAGGATATTGACTTTCGGTAATTGGATCTTCTTATAGTTCCTACATAAACAGTTAACAGTGTAATGTATTTATGTAGTTCTTTATTTAAGTCAAAGCAGTTAATTCTGTATAGAATTCTGTATAAAAATGTAACATTTAAGTGCCTATTTTAGTGAAAATGGAGGTTAAAGTGTGGGGAGTGGAATTGTGTTTAAATTTATAAAAATTTTATATACTAGGAAACAAGGCTATACGCACTAGATCAATTCATCTCGCTGTAATTGTTGGACTTTAATAAAAATAAAAACAATAATAATTACTAAAGACAATAATTTGAAAATTTGTTTCACATTATATTCATATAACGAGAGTACAAGCATAGTCGAACATTAAAAGCTCAAAGTTTCAAAAAATATAAATAATTACACGAATTCGCGTAGCAAAGAAAAGACAAGGACAAAAATTTAATTTAATTTATTGAGATTTGGCTGACCATACAACGCTTTTTCGAGTGTTGCCAAGTACTCATCAACAGTGGTCTTAGGAAATATTCGAATTTCTTAATTAGTTTATAACTCGTATATAATTTGTTTGGACTGGCACTGCCAGGCTTAAAACTCGTGCCTGTCAAATTTTCCAAGGCTGCAGAAATTTTCAAGTTTCAGATTTTTTTTCACTTATTATTTATTTAGTTAAACTAACCAAAGCACTTGCCATATTTTAAATTAGAACGAGCTTACAGTAAACTACAACTTTATTTGGAAACACAAGGTCAACGAATTGAAGGTTAATCTTTGAAGTAGCTTATTTTTGTTTTAAAACAATTTTAAAGATTAACATTCTACAACTTGAATAAAAAAATATTTGTATACTTACTTGACTTATCATCGTCATCATCGAATAAATATGCTTTCATTAATTGTACTTTATGTGCATCGGTGCCTGCTTCTTTAGCTAAAGCAGCAGTGGGACTCATATATGTGAATTTGTTCGCATTTTTATCCTGCATTGACATACTATAATCATTGGAATTGTTTTGAAGAAATTCTAAAATTAAAGAAAATCAAAAAATATAATTGCATATTTATTTATATCATTAATAGAGAATTACGTGTCTTATCCATGAACATAAATTCTGCGGATTCATCCATAGGAAAATAAGCAGTTGCTCCTGATGCATTATTTTTGGGATCGACAATACCAGTAGCATCACCATTTACCTTTTTATATAAAAACAATGTTAAAATAACAATTTACGCGATTAAAATTTTAATTAAATTTACTTTTTTTGTTGCCACTGTTTTAGTTTTATCTAAAGGTTGTTGATTTGCACCTGGCACTAATTTTGCTTTTTTCGGATCAGTCGGTACTGGATCATCTTCTTCATCGCTGTCATTTAAACCATATTTTGAAAAATGTTTAACACGGAATACCCAACTACCAGTTTCTGGTCGATACTCAATAAAGCGTGTATCGTTCTTATCGCAAACTTTTCTTAATTTTGCCTCCCAATCCATTTCTAATAAACGTTCTGGATCTTTAATGGGTTCGTGCTTTGTTTTATCATGTGGCCAAACTTTATCTAAAGTAACCTGAGCTTCACGATTTAAACCGTAACCAACTTGTGGTTTATTATCATCGTCAGGGTATATTATTATTTCCTTGTTACGGAAATGTACTACAAATAAAACATATTATGAATATAAGCATTAAAAAAACTATTTACACAGCTTACCAATTTCATCCAAATTTAAATTAGACACATCCATTTCTTTTGCAAAATATACATTACCATAACCTTCCCGACCAACTGTAAAGTTTGGTACAATGCAACTGCCATCTTCCGATATATATGACTTCAATTCTTCCAATGGTGGTATGGTGTAATATCTACAAATATTAAATAGCGTTAAGTTAATATTTTATTCTTTAAAACAAATTTTATGCTTACCCAACTCTGCGTAGAGTAATACCGGTAGGATGCTCTTCGTAGTCTTCTTGATTGTCTATTATTGAACGTTCATCATGACCAAAAGACCGATTCGAAAATAAACTCTCATTGTTATCTGTAAATGATAATGTGTCTCTACGAACAGTTCCACTTGTTTCTTCAAAAGGATTTTCAGGCACTGTAGACATTGATAATCTGCTTGCAGGACGGTACGTTTCTATAGGTTTACGTGGCATTAACTCTATAAGTGTGTTGTTGTGATTTGCGTTATTTTCTGCATCCTTATTTTGCTGTCGCACTTTATTCAAATTATTTGGATGCAGCCACGATTCACGTCGACTTGCATCGTTGTCATTTGTTACAGCAGTGCTAGTAGCAACCGCAATTGACGTCGGTGTTGTTACTGCATTATCAGCATAATATGAATCATTACGTTCATTACCATTTGAACCAGTAGTTAAATTATTAATTTGGCGCAAAGGACTCTCTATAGTTTTCCTTTCATTATTTATTGCAGCTTCTGGTGTTGAAGTATTCGGCTTTGGATTAATTATCAAACGTCTAGCATTGGGTTTTAAGCTAAAACTTTCAACACTTGAATCATACTCTTCCAATCCCTCAAAAAGTGACTTTTTCGTTAATGCGCTTCCAACTGGTTTAACTTTTATACTAAATTGACTTGCTTTCGATGATATTTTGAAATCTGAATTTTTCGATTCCAGTAACGTTTGTTGCGCTATAGGATTTGTTGGTCGCGATGCATCTGTCTCGTCTGTTCTTTTCAGGTCCTTAAATATTGGATTATCACCATAAGGAGAAGTAACCTTCAATAAAATTTGTTGATGTATAGGTACAGCTTGTTGAGGTGCAGCTCCGCCTAAAATTCCTAATGTAGAATTGTTCGCACCAAGTGTGCTTCCACCTAAGCCTACAGAATTATTAACACCGAATGCTGTTGTTCCACCAAAAAGACCTCCTCCGCCCGTGCTCGTATTTCCAAGTGTATTGCCAAATAGTGGTTTAGCAGCAGTATTGCCAAAAAGTGAAGTACCCGTAGATCCTGTGTTAAAATTCAATGGTGCCGCAGATGTTTGGGTATTGAAGCCGCCGAATGCGGATGTGGCCGGTTTATTGAGGTTTGAATTAAATAAACCGCCACCAGTATTATTCATTGAAAAATTGTTGAAGCCGGTATTGGCTGTAGATGTGGCTCCGAATCCTGTTGTAGCTCCAAATCCTTAAAAACTTATAAAGTGAAACAACCACTATGTTAAATATTTTTTTTCAAATACGTACCTGTAGTTGGCTTAGCACCAAATAGTCCTCCTCCAGCTGTACTTGTTGCAGGTGTTCCAAATCCGCCAAACCCTGTGTTCGCAGTTGATGTTGCGCCTAAGCCAAAAGCTGGCTTATTTGCATCTGCAGCTGGTGCGCCAAATAAGGAAGTTTGTTGTGTACCAGCAGTGCTGCCAAATCCACCAAATCCAGTGGTTGTCTGTCCGAAAGCAGGTGCTGTACTAGCTGCGGGTGTTTGTCCAAATAAACCACCCGTCGTACTAGCTCCAAAAGCAGG
This sequence comes from Teleopsis dalmanni, assembly GCF_002237135.1. Taxonomy (NCBI): domain Eukaryota; kingdom Metazoa; phylum Arthropoda; class Insecta; order Diptera; family Diopsidae; genus Teleopsis; species Teleopsis dalmanni. The sequence goes on along the minus strand of NC_051847.1, from coordinate 191,077,057 downwards.
CTTTTGACCAAAGGGATTGGCTGCGGCATCTGTAGTTGTAGTACCAAAACCCGCGGTTGCACCAAATGGTTTAGCCAAAAAGCTGCTCTGTGGTTGTGTTTGCCCAAATGCAGAGGTTGTAGACTGACCAAAAGCACTTGTACCAAATAAATTTTTATTTTCACCGCCGGCAGCAGGTTGGCCGAAAAGACCAGTTGTTGGTTGTGTAGTTGAACCGAAAAGTCCAGTACTTGGTGTACCTTGCGTATTTGTACCAAAAAATCCACCGGCGGGTGCAGTACCGCTCTGTGGTCCTTTTCGATTGGCAAGATAATCTTCCATACGTAATTCTTCAAGTGATTTATTTTCATACTCTTTCATAGCAGTTATACAATGTTGTTTAGTATTAACATTATTTGGTTGGCCACCTTTCATAAGGGTATCAGTGCCTATTGTTGGTTGATATTTTGCGATGGAACTGCCGGAATTCACACCACCGGCCGCTGCAGTAGTTTGTCCAAAAGCACTCGTTGTTGTACTGCCAAATACACTTGTATTTGCTGGAGCTGTTTGACCAAAACTACCAAAACTAGAAGTGCTTGGTGCAGTTTGCCCAAATAAAGAGGTAGGTTGCGCTGTTTGACCAAACCCACCTAAACCGCTTGGTTTAACTGTAGAACCAAATGCTGAAGTTGAAGACTGTCCAAAAAGTGAACTTGTGTTAGCAGCGGGTTGTGTAGTTCCAAATATTGAAGTATTTTGCTGCGGTTGACTAAATCCTATCAATGAATATTATTATAATATTTAAAAAAAATCACTTTAAGATATAATATATACAGATATGATATGTATAAGATATCATATAAGAAGATGTACTCACCACCGAAAGTTGGCTGCGTTGTTGTTGTTGCGCCAAAAGCTGAAGATGTATTCGACGCACCAAACAAACCAGTCGTCTGTTGTTGTGCTGCATTAGTACCAAATAACGACGTGGTGGGTTGTTGAGCTCCAAAAGTTGATGTCGTGCCAAAAGCTGATGTCGCCGGTTTTCCAAATGCAGACTGACCGAATGGCGCAGTTGTTGGCGTACTGCTAAATGTGCCAAATCCAGTGTTTGTGGTGGTAGATCCAAACGTAGGCTTTGTACCACCAAACATATTTATATATTTCGATTATTAAAATTAAAAGTTTATATAAAATAATTTAGATATTTGTATATATTATTTATTGCAGAGTTAAAGACAGAAGGCGTGTTTAGTATACACAATTTTCACAAATATCGCGAAAAAAATAAATTTATATAGAAGTTAATATAGTTGATTTGCATTTAAAAATTGATATACACTATAAATATATATTATATTTATTATATTAAAAATCTAATGTAAAATAAAGAAAAACTGCTCCATGAGTAACAAATCCACACAACATGAAAATGGCGCTGACTTTTATTAACTCTTGTCTCTGATGGAAAATGTCAATATAATCAGTGTTGGTAAATTAGAAAACTTTTTATTATTGTTGTGAAAAAAATTTTATTATATATTATTTATTTTTTTTAAATATTACTAAGTAAAATTATTTAAATTTCAGTTAATACACAACATATAAAGCTATTGCACAATGTGTGACAATTCGCGTGTTGATGTTTATTTCTTAATGACTCATGAAATGCATATGTACCTGACAGTTTAGCCACCACTGTGCGCAACTTTCGTACAATAATAAACTTTTCAGAAGCGCGTAACTTTAAAGTGTAATATATAATGTACTAATAAAAAAAAATAAATAAAATTAATACAATTATTTTGAAAAAGGGATCATTTTAACATTTTTATGATACTATAGTTGTTAATCAAGATAATTTCAGCAAACTGTTTATGCACAAGTTGGCAACACTGCAAGTGTTTATTTTAAAACAAAACATTTTTTAAATATTTATATGGTCCATGATAAAATTCTCTAAACCATGATATAGATGATGCTACATTTTTTATACAAACGAAGTACGTCGTGCTATCAAATCACACTGTGTATATTGAAGTATGCATACCAAATTTCTATCTGCAGACCGCTTACTTTCTAGCAAACCGCTTACTTGGTGTGCATACAACGTCTATATCATAGTAGCATCATCTATATCATGCTTAAGGCTAAATGTTGGATCATGTTATACAGACAGTCAAATGTGCAATTATTGTTGTTTTTAATTATTTTTAATAAATTAAATTAAAAATTTGAGAGAAAATAATAAATGTCAGAATTTTATCCACCAAAGCAATAGTACCCTTAAAATTTAGGCATGAAGAAAAACTGTAAATATTGCAGAAAAACCACAAAACTGATAATTGTGATATAAATTAATTGCAGTAACCATTTATCATATAACTGTATTCCATATGACTCCCATAGGGCCATGTTATGCAGATGCATGCTATATAGTGTCAAATCAGTATTGCCAATTTCGTATTTTTACTACTAGTTTTGGTACAGATATTCTCGTCTCTTTTGAACAAATTTGAACCAACAAATTATTTTTTCTCTCGATCTCAGTTTTTTAATTTGACAATAATTTTACTCATGACATGCCAATGACACTCTACATTACATGGCCACATGACACTCTACGTTACATGTCACAAAAATTGAAATAATTCACTACTAAAAGACACAAACGTTGATATTTATTTCTTAACAACATTGCTTTGCCTAAGTGACGAGGCACATACATATAGCATCGGTTCTCATGACCAAATATGAACCGACTTATTGTTTTTTCTCTCACTCTCAATTTATAATATGCATTGAAAACAACAATTATTTTGCTCATGATAAGTCCATGACACTCTATATAACATGGCCCATACAATTAGTCACGGTCACGTCTAATATAAAATTGTTGCTTATATTTTCATTAATTGTTGTTAATGAAAATTAAAATTTTGAGTATAAGAGCGAGAGAAACTTGAGTCACGGCAATGAGGCATTCGTCACATTGATTACAACAGTATTGTTCAATAATCAATGTTAGAACTTATGCCTTTCACGACCAAATATGTACATATATTTTTGTACAACTATACTATCATATCTACAATAAAATAATTATATTTTTTTTATATAATAATTATATTATATTTTTCAACACAATATTTTTAATATACGAAAATACAATTTATATCTATATGCAGTCATTTTTATACATTATAATAAATAGTAAACGAAACATTAACGTAAAAAAGCTATATACCTATAAAATTATTATATAAACTACAATATAAACTTAACTTCACAATAATCTCAACTTGAACGATTTTCAACTTCACGAAATTCTGCTGGATCAGTACAACGTACAGTTAGAATGTAAAATACTGACGGAAAAGGTATAAGTGCCAAAAGAGCTGTGTGATGTCCCAAAGATACAATGCCATATGCTAACAACATCCAGTGCGATGCTATAATGAAATAATTACATTATCACAAACAGAATAAATAAAATTTCCTTTATTTAGATCTACTAACCTATAATAACCAAGTTTTTTACTTCAAAAGAACTCTTTATTAAAGACTTAAATGACTGATCCAGTTTGACAGAGTAATGAATTGCATTGGCAATCATGGATATAACTATGCTTAAATATGGAAATGAGAAATCTAAAAAATAATTTTTATTAATTAAATTTTTACAGAATAAAATTATAAAACTTACATATGAGACCGCCAGCCAGGGCATGTATAAATATTAATAAAGGTAAAAAATAAAGTGCAGAATAGACTGGCGATCGTCCCCGTATATCCATGATGCTGGCAATTATAGGACGAATGATGAACATTGTAATGAGACATAAAAAATAAAAAACCAATACTATTGTTTGTCTGTAATTAAACGACAAAGTTATTTTGGTAGCTCTATAATATATAATACATTCTTTTAATATTTACATACAATGGATATACTGCTTCCTGTGTACAATATAAACGCTGTTGATAATTTGGGTTGGGATTATAAAACAATGTATACCAGTCAGTAATTTTCCGCACATGACACGCTTGCAGTCGAAATTCCCATAGTGGCTCCATCATTAATATCGAGAGTATTGATGAAATTATCACTTCAGCAAACGCACAAGTAGTTAACGTAAGTTGTTTTCGTGAAAATCTTAATAACAAAAAAAAAATTATCCACTTCCACGCATAAAATACTTTGCATACATACTTTCTGTCTTTTGCATCTAAATCAATAAAAAAACAATGCATCATTAATGGTAACATAGTCATAAATCCTAGATACAACCAAGAATATAAATTTAATTCCTCTTGACATTCCGCACAAGCAAAATATTCGTTTACGCGTGAACCACGGGGGCATGCACCACATTCACTCCAAGTCCCATTGTTGTCAAGTAAAGTTCGACCACAATATGTGCCTGGACAGCGTTCCAAAGAGGTGTACATTTTTGTGAATGCAAAACAATTTGCAAATTATTTTTTCACATTCTCTTATATATTTTTTTAACTTTATTTTGTTTGTTTTGATTTTTAGTTCAACATTTCCCTACGCTTAAAAATGATGGTGGATATCTCTAATGTTGTTTTTCAAAAAGTGTTGCAAAAAAAACTATTTTAAACTCTTATAATGCACAATTTTTTACAATATCTGTTTAACCACAAAATTTTATATTTATAATAAGTCATGCAAAAAATACAAATTCGTTTATGACAGCAAAGCTGTGTTATTTATTTTTAAGATTTATACAAGATGTGTAAATAGCCCTTTTCACAAGTTCGAATATAGCAAATTAGCATGAGTTGTGAGATATTTATTTGCAAATTATGTAGTAGAATGTATATAACATTTTAACAATGTTGCACGAGTTTAGAATGCTAAATAAAAACTGAGAAGATGCCAAAAGCATGATATAGACGATGTTACATGTATGCAAACCAAGTATGCCGTACTACCAAATCGGTGAAATTACAACTTTTTTCAAAGTGTATAGCAAAGATCATACTTGGTCTGTATACTTGGTGTGCATACATTTAGCATCGTGCTTAAGTTAAAATTTAGAATCAATTGGTGACTTTATGTAAAGCAATGTGTTAACATATTGTGATCAATGCAATTAGATTGCGGCCAAAATTACTATTTTCTGTCGTACATATACGGTAACACAATTAGTCAATAGGCCTAAGTGGATCCACCTGGGATCGCCGTTATAACCTAACCTAACCTACTTTTTTCTAAGCAGCACAAATGAAACTCATTTTTGTAAATATTGCCATTATTAACAATTTTTTCATTGCGTTATATGTATGTCGACATACCGCAGATCTCAGACCTTAACAAAAACGTGTGTCCATATCTGAATGCTACGGACTCAATCTAAAATTTTAATATCAAGAAATTGCAAATAACCTTTTTCAAGACTGTAATATTCCTTATGGTCTATGGGTTCATAAAATCTAGGGACACGAATTACCACTCCATATATTAATTTATTCATATAAGTATAAAAATGTAATTATTTTAATTTTATTATTTGATTCAACTATCACAGATAAATTTCATTTTTCGAATTGCCATCGCTGGTGCCAAACAATAACTAAATCATTAAATTGCAATCGGATAAACGGTTTATATATAGCAATCGAACACAGCAAGAAATAAATGTCAAATAAACACAAATCTAAGTTCTGTTGTCGTTGTAACTCACAGGGATCTGTGAAGTAAATAACATGAAAGGAATTATATGATGAATACATGAACTAGGATGTGTCTAGGTTCTCGTGTACTTCTTTGGAAGCTTAAATGGCATTTGAGCGCCAATCGAGACAAGTTTTTCCAGGATGTAGGCCCGGTTGCTCTCGGAACCTTTATTTACCCTTACGTTACACTTCATTTATCCAAGTTTTGTCATTCTTTTACGTGTTTACTTTTTGGTGTAGGTTGCAATAACTACGTTATGCATTTAAATTTTTATTCATAAAATATTTTAAAAAATTTATTGTATTTTTGATTTATAAATTACAATATTTATATATTTATAAAATAATACTACTTTCATGCAATAAACGTTCATAATATGATTACAAATTTAATTGTTTCAATACAAAATTTAAAATCGTTGGTAGTATTCCTGCTTCCTCTAACTCCAGAATCTCTTTTCGTAAATTATTATTTTTACGTGACAAAATTAACTAAAATCAAAATCAATTATTAAACTTAATCATTTAAGGTTTTAGTGAGAATTTCAAACCTTTTTAATATTTTCACGCTTTTCATTCTCTTCACAAAAAGGTATAAAAATGGCTGCCATGTGCAAGCGTTCCAAACGCAAACAATGTTCCGTGAATTTCATCAAATTGAGGTTTTGCACCACAGGACAACTCTAAAGTTAAATATTATATATTTATTAATAGTTAGACATTTATACATACTTAAATTATAGATATACAAACTTGTAAGCGTAACATTGTTTTATATAATTCTTCTTCCTGTTCAATGGAGCGGGTTTTATTTGCAATTTTGAATGGATGTTCCAAGACACATTCCCAGGCCGCAACTAAGCCTTCAGTTTTTAACAGTTGCGCCTTACACGATAGAACATCAACAAGGGCATTTAATTCGCTTACCATATTGTAAGCGACCATACGCTTAAGTATACCATTCCAAATTTTTGATAAATATATATCGAAACCTAGACAAATATTAGCTAAGGTTTTTAAGGTACTGGCATTTTGTCCGCTCCGCTGCCAAATTAGTTTAAGTATTTCAATTTTATTTAATTGTGAAAATTTTTCTGGACTGGTATTGTAGCCGAGTTGTTTCAGTTCATGAACACATTTGATTGTCATATATTGACGTTGAGTGGGCATATTAAGTACCGATGAAAATGTGCCGTCATTTAATTTTGAAAAGCATTCATAAATTTGCAGTTGTTTTGTGATGTTAGTAGTACTAAAGTAAAAATCAAATTAAAGTAAATTAAATTGATTATTTCATAAATACATATACAATATTGCTTACTCATCCGTAGGAAATATATGTGCAGCTAGAAATTGCATCGACTCCTTTTTAGGCCAACTAATCAGTAAATAATGCGCTCTGTGAATGTATAAAAATGTTTTAAAACTACATTTTATAATGTGTACATATATATTATTGCTGTAAATATGATTTGAACTGAATAAGGCTTCAAGCATTTTGATGTTCGAATATAGAAAATGTTCGATAATCACAATAAGTTAAAATATTTGTTGTTATACTTATTTATTCAAAAGACTTACTTATTTATTCAAAAGAAAAAAATACCCGAGTAGCTTGAATATTATAGAACAGCATTTTCGAACTTTATAAGTGTTTGTTCGAAATATTCGAATTCGAATATACTAGAGTTGCTCAAATCCATCATATATGTAAGGTATTACAGATTCGAAATACCTCCATGCAAACACATTTTAGAAATGAAAGCAAGTGCATATTGAATCCATGATTTGCGATATAAAGAAGATATTCAAAACTATATTTCGTTATGTTGTGATCACCTATAGTCCACAAAATATATTTATTAATATATATAACCATATATGAAATAGAAAATCATTTAACAACTTTAATCATAACTCATATGATCAACTTTACAATAGTACCACAAACAAGAACAAAGAGAGATATTATTATATCCTTACTCCAACTGGATGTCTTTTTCGTGGATTAAGATACTATTATTGTTATTATTAACCGCGCTTTTCATCTTTGTGAACAATGACACTCCAATGACAGTAGTAAATGGCACTTAGTAATTATAGGCGATTGCTCCGGAACATCCAATACACAAATAATTTTGTCATATATCTCATAACCACAATTATATCCAAAATGAACTAGTGTATTCATCTTTAAGTCTATTCATATTTTGGACTCAATAGCTTTTTTTACACTACGACAATAACTAATCTTTCCCAATTGTTTATTATTTTTCCATGAGCGGTACATTTTTATCGGTGTTTTCAAGATGTGAGGTATACTAAAAATTATTTAGACTGAGTTGGACATCACATATTCAGTAGTACTAGGTATCAACAAAGAATAGGACATACTTGAGACAGTAAAACAACGAAAACTAAAATACTTTTGTCATATTTTAGAAGACAAAGAATATAGTATCTTCACAATCTAAGCCAGTGTTTCGGTAAAAATACAAAAACCCTTTTTTGAGAAGCTGTGGACAAATCAAAGAGATTAATAATTTTAGCCAAATTTTAAACCGAACGAGGAATTTGAAATAAAAGAAGAGAACCATTATATTTTACTACAGGAAATAAGCTGTAAGAAAGGCATCCTTATCTTACCCTTACTAATAACTTAAAATTAAATCATATATATTTTTGGTAGCTGTTAAAGTTGTTGATTTACCTTAAGACATTTTCTGCAGCATAACCTGCATCAATTACTGTATTTTCTACCATTGTTTGATCTTCGTAAAATGTCTCATCGACTATTGTACCATCAGTAGAATCAAAAGTAAAAGATAACCACTTTTGTAATAATTCGAATTGTATGTTATCCAACTCCAGGTTATGTAAATCGGCAATTTCTTTAATAACTTCGCTAATATACTGTTTGCTTTCTTTTATGATTTGTTCATGATGATATAAATTATATATAAGAGCAACAGGATTATCAATCAAAGCCATTAATTTTTCATCTGTTATTCCGTAAACGTTAAGTAAATGTTGAGTTTTCAAAATTGGATATTTGCGCTTTACTTTCTCTAATCTTTGTTGATATTTATCTTCAATAATTCGATCCTCATTTTCAATCGCAAATTTATAACATTCGTATGTTGCCTCTACTTGATCCGCACCATATGGAGCATAAGTAGCAACGAAATAAAGTATCATAAATGCTTTACCAGGATTTTTTACATTATGTACAAGACGCAGTACCTATAAGTTAACAAAAAAAAAATGGGAAAAGATATTATTCAAGTATACATAATTTACTATGATTTAAATAAGTGTTTCAAAGACGCTTTAACCATCTTCGAGTAGCTTGAATATTTTCGAATATTCGAATTATTAATGTTTGTATTTGAGTATACTCGAAATGGTCAAGCATCGTCATGTTCTAAAACTTTGAAGTTTTAATTTAAATAAAAATTTTTACCGATCGCAGAAATGCATTATTTTTTGACTGCACATTCCAGGTCTCCGATTCGTTGTTCAATTTATAATCTGTTATTGAATTCTTAACAGCAGACATGCAAAAATAATCACACATTTTAGCTACTTCCGATGAACCCTTTAGCACAGTGTGCATTTGTATTAAAGGAAACCAACTTTCACAGTTATCCACACTTATTTCACTCTCTGTAATTAAAAAATGTATGCACACCAATTAGATTTGGATAAGAAAAAAATATATGTATGTATGTTTGAATAAAGAATGGATCAACTTACCCAATATGTCTTGTAATGGATTTTCTACAAGAGGCAGAAATGGCAAGCGAAAGCGAGCAATTTTTGGTAATATACCGATTTCTTTTTGAGATTGCAACCACATATCCATTTCAAGTTGTCCTGGTCGATTTCGGCGTCGTTTCTTCATTTTGTGCCTCAAAAAATGCAAAATATTTGACCAAACTTGCATTTCTTGTGGAACAGCATCGATGAAAGATAAGATCTCAATAACGCACAAATAAAGTTCATAGAAATATATATTTATCTAAAATAAAATTAAGGGTTAATTTAGTTGTAATTAATATATATAAATATATCTTACATCCTTTATAAATTGTTGAAGTTTTGCTGTTAATAGTTTTGTATTCTTTATTTCGTTAATGTACATTTGGCAAGACTTTAGAATTTCATCAGCGGACGATAATACGACTAGCTCCTCCTCATCAAAATCATTGGTTTTGATATCATATTGTAGTTCTTGTGAACGCAACAAACCAATGACCTGTTACACAGAGAGAAAATCATTAATTTATTTAACTATATGTATATATATATAACACAATGCATATATACGTATATATAATATATTGAGTATAGAATATATAGCAAATAACATCAAATAAATTATATGAAAAATTATAACATAATACTAGCTAATATCTCTACAACTTATATACAGGCGAGACAATCAACGCTTCCTCAAAGAGACGTTGGTCGTGCGTTAGAGGCTTGGAACGGGTCGTTGAGTGTTCTTAAGTGAGTTTTGTTGCACAAGGCTGCCACTACAACTTAATCTAACCTAACGTAGTTAAACCAACTGTCTGACTTATGCAGCATTTTTCAGGCTCACTTGAAAAAACAGTGAGGCTAATACACGATGGTTGAATTCGACTTTCCAAGATCTCAATGACCAAGTGTCGTTCAGCACTCCTAAACGGGCCATTACAACAATAGTTTAATTCGAACCTTTAAATACCATAATCTTTGTAGATAGACAGACACCAATGAAAGCAATCGAATCTAATATTGTTAAATCGAGAATAATGAAATATCGCACTTCAACGCCATATCACAAGGCTACTCTTTTTTCGGTTCTTGGACGTAGAGATATTAAAGAAAACGAACGAGCAGACAAGAAAACCATTAATACCTCCAAAATTGATTTGAATGAGTTCCGATGTGTGAACTATTTAGGAGCATATATGAATTTACTATTTCGCTAATGAATGACTTGTGGACTAATCGCGAGGGCTATAAGAACACTATTAACAATAGGGTCTCTAGGAACCTATGGCTTAACACACCTGCGGTTCACAGGCTTGGTGGATATTAATGGGGCACTGTGTTACTGCACCGATGGTTTGACGGCGGTGTATTGTGGTAAGTGGATTATGCTGGAGTTGTTAAGCTAAACAGAAAAGGGTTCCATCAATCACTATCGATGTCATTGTTCAGGACTGCGTCAGAAATGAGGTATAAATCAGTTTTTATTATTTCTAAAGATAACTTTAAATATTTTTGCCATATTTTGAAGAGATCAAAATATTACTCTTATTTGATAAATGTTAATTAATTTTTAAATTATGTGAGGTTACGTTTAAGAACAAGACTATGAAAGACTCCAAGTAGACAGTTTTTGGGTATATTTTAAAGCTCTTTTTTTAAGACAAGAGGTCTGTTTATAAGTTTTTGGATGTTTCACAGGGTTTCTGCGATATGTATATTTATTATTTAAGAGCTACCTACATTATTTTAACCAATTTATTTTTAGTGAGAATTCTGCGGGACTTTTGTTATGTTTTTGATTTTTGAAGTGAATTATATAGAATATGCATTAATTAAATATTTAATTTTTCTATACATTCACATCAAATTTTTCTTATTTACCTGTGTTATAAGCATTTGCTGGTAGTCTAACTCAAAATCAGTACTCATGCGCTCTAGTAATTGTATATCCAACTGTTTGTTGTGAAACTCTTTTAATAATGCTTCGATATTATCAAAATCAGCACTAAATTTGCCTTTAATCGATGGATCTTTCTTGCAAAATTCCATATAATAATAATATTTAATACGTCTGCAAAAAAAAACAAAAGATTTTTAACAAATTTATTGGAAAAAAAGTCTTGAGCATGTATCACTCACTGTATACGCGTAGCTTCAACATGATCTGGTTTATTCAGTTGACTATTGTATTGTTCCACTAATGTTAGCAGATTGACCTTTTGCTGATCAGTCTTAAAATCATTTTCCAATTTCTGTAGGAGCATATCTGGATCGTCACAGGCAATCAGCATAGCAAATAATACTGAAAATGATGTTTATAAAATAAAAAGATCTCGAACAATTAATTTTATAAGTAAATTTTAATAATTACCAACAAAATTAACATCCTTATTTGACAGAGTATACCGGAAAATGCGAGTTAATTGTAAGGATAAAAATTCTTCATTTATAATCTTGCAACCATTACGGGTTTGATAATCTAATAAATACTGAGCAATTGTATACCAAATACTATGCATTTTGGCTTTAACAAGATGTTCCAGTGCTAAAAAGAAATCGTCACTGACCTCATCAATATCAGTTTGTATTTCTGTAGATAGTAAATCTCCTAACATGTTAAGAAGTTGATTTTGAGATTTTGATGACAGTACCATTAAATGCAGCGTATTAGTTACGAATTTAATTACCACTATTTTTTCATTCCTAGAACTCTGTGAATGCATATAAAATAATATATTAATAAAGAAATTATAAAAAATTTATTGTTTTTATTAACAAATATATTTACCTTATTCACTGGAATCTGTGGTTGCACTTCAATTTCATCAAATACAGACATTGAATCCCGGTTTCTTGTTTTTGTTGAATTGTTGACTAAATCCAATGGTGGACCTGGTTTTAAGTCATGATTTGATGCTGAATCCGTGATAACCAAATGTTTGCATATGATATTATTAATTTCTATATCTTTTTTCTGATAGTATGCATTAATCGCATTCACAGAATAACAGTTGTCAGCTATTTGGATATATTTAATTATTTCTTCCAAGTCAAATTGTTGATCTTCGTCAACTAATGAAGCACGTACTAGGAGTTTGTAAGCTAACGGATATACCAAAGGATCGTTGTCGCTTAATAACGTGTAGTCTAAAATAGAGTAGAGACATATAGTTACTTATGCACACTGAATATTTTTAGAGAATTAGAAATAAAATTGGATATTTATGTTTTCCACAAACTGTATTCTTTCATGAATAGAATAATAGAAATAGAAAACGAAGTAATAGAAAAATAATTGAAATCAGTTTAAAAAATTAGAAAATGATGGAATAGAAGAAACAATTGAAATTAGTTTGAATCAGTATATCGATTAATTATAAACTACATCAAAGAGAGATGCACTATTCCCACTTTTATTGAGATACAAGCTGCAATTAAGACCCTTAAATATTCCACTATAAAATCAAAGAGTGTAAAAGAGTATAGTTTAAAAATTGGAGGGAAAAACAACTAGCTGTTATAACTTTCATCTGCTTCCTGCATGTTTCTTCAGGGTTACGGGTAAATACTCACATGGAAATCGCGAAAAGAAGCACATATCTCTATTTCCTTTACCTAGCTGATAATACATTGAAGAAACATCATAACATATGTAGCTTTCTGTTTAATCTAGCTTTTATATAACATGACCTCAGGTCTCAGGAAGCTAGACTGCAGGAATACTTACTGCAGTTCTCATTTTTCACTAGTATATAATAAGATGGACAATATTCACTAAGTCGTCAGAAGTACTTGCATATGTTGACATTATATGCATAAAAGTGCATAAAAGTGCTTGCGAACGAAAGAACTTTTGCATGTATCATTACCTGCGAACTTGAAAACGCAATAACATATATTGGACCTAAAAAAAATTTGGATAAACCCAAGTATCTCTCTATTGCGAAACGCTCAAAGTTGGCAACGCACAAATTTCAAACAGGAAAACACAAGTTCGTTAGAAGTTTTATAATGCTTTCACAAATATTTTAAGAGCAATCTATTATTCAGAAAATAAAAGATTTTGTTATACAAAGTTCTTGTCAAATCAGATATCGTAACAAAAATGAAGTCTCTCCTTTAAAATGAAATTTCATATATAAAAGCGCAACCCTGGAAATTAAAAGTCAGGAAAACCGCTAGCAAGATGGAAAGACTATGTGATAGGCAAAGGGCACTAAGTTACCAGCAATTAGCGGGCAGTAGTGATGAAAAAAGAAAAAATGGAGGACTATTATAATGACTGCCGACAATGGCTATAATGCTTGAGCAGCACAAATATACTTAAACTAGAACATTTGGATGAGATATTTTGATGGTTTGAAAGGTTGCTCGGTGATGTTCTTGTATAATTTTTTTTTTGTTTTGTTTCTTACTAATACGTATCGCATCAGTGGGTCCATCCCCATATAATGTTCAGAATATCTCGACGTTTCTAGGAGCTATGTGAGCTATATTTAATGCTCTTAAATAAAAAATTAATATAATTTTTTCAGATATTGAAAAGTATGTATCATCATTATTAATTTTTTGAAAATGATTCTTGGTTTCAATTGCTTGTTTGTAACAGCAAAGATATTTCATATTCATTTAAAGCAGACATTGTATATACAAATATATTTTTATCTTCAATTCATGGTTACTTACTTGTTCTTTTTTTGTTATCACAAATATATTGTGAAAGCAACTGCATCGCCAAAGCTATAAACTCATCTTTTGTTTCTAGCGTACAATCTACTGTTTCTAACATAGAATAACTGAGTGCACATGTCAGAGGTAAACATTTCATGCGTTTACATATCATTCTCACTCCATACATTTTTGAAATTTCTAAAGCTGCGCTTAACTGCCAGATTTCCTGGGTTATAAATTTTGATACATTAACTGCTGCTTGACTACGTTCCACTATATTCTCGATACCCAAATTTAACATCTTCGACCTACTACTTGTTGGCACTAAATCACTTATGGATTTTATAGGAATTTGATATTTAAATCGTATAATAAAAATATTTTGCAAAGCGCGCAGACGTTTTTGATAAATATGGCATGTTTTCGGGGTAATAAGCTTTAGAAAATCAATTAAATTTTTTTGATCCTTCATATCATTTTGTAGTGGTTCTGTTTTCTCCATAAATTCCTGTTTAAAGAAAAAGAATACGATTTATAAGTTTTATAATATAAATAATTTATAGCTTTTCTTACCAAAAACATTTCTGTTATCGAGTTGACATATTTTACATTCTGATCTGCATTTAAAAGCTTGAAGAGTTCATAAGCCAATTCGGGTTTATCTGTGCGCACCAACTGATAACAGCAATTAAAGTTAGCGCCAACAGAAATACTTGGTGCAGCTTTTGTAAGCATACGTATATCTTCCAACATATCTGGTAGGTTCATTTTAACAATACGAAACATAAACAAGTTTAAATTTATATCGGTTGCACTATCCATGGGCCAACCATACTTAGATTTCATAATTTTTATTACTTGTATTTCGTATTCCGTGTTAATCTTAAAAGCCAACGGATGAGTTGAAGTACGTAATTTGATTAGTGGTGCCATTGCATCTGGCCAGGGCACTGGTGAACACTAATAAGAAATATTTAAAAATTTTTATAAATGTTAGCCTATATTTTCAATCAACTTAACTTACTTGCATCACTTTTAGTGCCGATTCTAATCGATCATCTTCATTATGCAACAATTCAATACAGGCTATTGAACGCTCCAGCCAAGTGCTTAAAGAATAATGATTACCAGCCAACAAAGAAATGTAGTTACGTATGGGAACGATTGGAGTTTTACCCTTTTCTTGATAAATAGGATAGAGAAAGTCTTTTACAAGACTTTGCAAATGATCCAAATGTACGTGTTGTAATATATACAGGGCAGAATCATCGATAGAGTCCTGAAAAAATAGATGTTTTCAATAATACTCGGCTAGTTATCTTTTCCATTCTTGATTTACAGGAATGACCGGGTCTACGACCCCGAACTATGTCAGTAGATTTCCACTTGTTATCATTATTCTTTATAATCTTGAACCATTAAATATGAAAAATAAGAACATAATAAAATAAGAATACCCAAGCATCAATCTTGGGTTTTAATATCGAATCAGTATTTAAACTTTAATTTATTATTAGAGGAAACTATGTGTTGGAGCCATCTAAATATATTTTTGTTTTTTTTAATCGTTAAATAGAAAAATTAACGATGTGGTGTACGTTCACGTCAGTTACCATGCAACACAGAAAACTACTCTACTTTTGAGGCTCCTGGCAATTCCTACGTATAAAGTAAGAGCCTGATAAAGCTATGACGATTGAGTGAATTTATCTATTTTTATTTCTTTGGAAATGCAAGAACTGTTTTATTAGTTTATTAGTATTGCGACTTGAGGCTAGATCTCCATAAGATCATTGCAATTAAATAGAGAGAAGAAATTATTTGTAATTGACACCAACCTTTTATATCTCTATAATCTCTATGATCTCTATAAGATCATTGCAACTAAACAAAGAGAAGAAATTATTTGTAATGGACACCAACCTTTCATATTGTGCAATTGAACGTGTTTCGAGTTAAATATCTGTTGGGTGTTTGCAATAATTATCAAAAAAAACTCCACGGACTCGTGTTGCGTTCAGTATGAATTTAATTACTTTATTTTATATTGACCATAGCCATTTAAGAGGCTCTGGTTCCGCATCCATTACCAAACCACTCTCACTTCCCAATAATCCATTCCACTTTAACACAACTAATACCCATCCACATCCACCCATGCATTCGTCACGTACGCCTATAGTGACTACAATAGCAGAAAAGGTTATAATATTTCTAGTAACTAGTATAATCTATAGCAGTATGCCTATACCATTCGTTTAGCAATCTCAATATATACCACTGTGGCTATTACAATATAGCAACAGTGCCAAAAAGGAAAAGTGTTGTTCCTAGGATTAATTTAAAAAAAATCAACAAATGTTTTAAAATGTTAAATACCTATGAAAGCGATGAGCAGCATTTGGTTGTTTCTGCTCATCATAATATGTAGGATATAGCAATTATGTACCTACCTGTAGGTAGTTGTCCAATGTAAAAATCAAATTATAACTATTTTTTAATACAAATAACTCTTGCAATACATTTACTAAATTTTTTAATTTAGCAATATTTGAATCCAATTGACGTCTTACATCACTGCAAAAAAAAAATATGTAAAAATTGAAAAATATATTTTTACGATCGACAACATACGAGTGCAAAAAGCATGTATTCTCAAAAATGGCAGCAACTTTTGTCATAAATTCTAAACCAATTTCAGGCCAATGACTCGAATATTGCAGTGTACGTGTCTTCTGTATACTCCACTCTGTAATAACTGGTAATACAGAAGGATGGGTATTTCCTACAGTCGGAACAAACTGTAGTAAAAACTGTAGTAAATTGAAAGCAGCAGTGTTGGCCGGTATGAAATCAAGTAACTTTTCTAATTCTTTTTCATCCAAATTTTTTAAAATAGCACTAGAATGTCGTTTCCAAATTAAACATGCCGTAGGTATATCATACTTAAAAAGTACTATGATTTCCTTAATCAAATATGGATTATGCACAAAACTTTGCCAATCGACTTTACATTCATATGGATCAATAATTTTGAGTGTATCCAGACGATGTAATTGTTCCCATATATCAAGTACATCATTTTCATCATCCTAAAGAATTTTTATTTTAGAAAAAAATCAAAGCATGATAATATATTCTATACAACCTGTTCATCCAAATATTTAAGTATTTCCTTTAAATAGCGATAAAGCAATTGTCTCGTTGGCATGCTGATCATTCGATTATTTTTAAAAAATTCTTTACGTCCAACTCTTTTTAGCATATCGAGTAAATCATCGAATAGATGTTGTAAATACTCTGTGTTTTCCTAAAAAATGGTATTGAGAAATATATTTATTATTTTAATTATGAAATATTTACATCTGCGATTGAAAAGTCTACTAGCATCCGTTTAGCTTTGGCTTCAAAAACTGGTTGCAAACATAGTTCAAATTGACTGCCGAAGTCCTATATAGAAGAAAAATAAAAACCATAGTATAAAAAATATATTTCAACATATTTCAGTGTATTATTTTCTGCCTTTAATTAATATTTTTGTAAATTAATTATAAATTGCTAGTTTAGATCAAGCATTGTCTACTGTGAAATCATCAACATTGTTAGAACGTTAATTTTGATAGGTGAGAACACTGTAGACTATTCTCATTAAACTTAAAAATTGACTTCATTTAATCGCTTTTTGTTAATGTAGATGATTAACTCATAACTAACTGTACTGTACTAACTAAAATTCCATTATCAAATCTAATTATAAATATGTATATTGATAAGTTGATTGGAAGAGGTGCTTTAGAATAAATCTAGAATAGCCACGTACTCTTCGCCTCTACAATCCCGGTTTACATCTAAACAATCCTCTCCTTTCTCACACTACCATTATCTATTCACATCCTAATTCATATATACATCTTTGTAAATCCTTGCTAATTATCTACTTTATAGATAATTAACAACAACATAAGCATAAGTTCTCTTAAAAAATATAAAAATCTCTTTTAAAATATCGTACAATATTGCTTCACAACATACCTCGGCTTCTTCCAAATGTCCTTTTGCAATCAGTTTCTTAAATCGGTCACTAGGATCGGTTTCAGAAATTAATTTCATTTCTACTTCTGTTGGTATATTAGATGAATTTAGTTGTGTGCCACAGAGTACATATAGGTTCATCGAGTTTTTAGGTTGTTTCACTTGCCAGGAGCACACAGGAATATCCAATTCGCTATTACATTTAAATGCTTAACCAAATAAATAGAGTATAGTAAGAATAATGACAAATTATTTAGTTCTCTTAAAATTAGCTTACAAGGATATTGTACTATTTTCATCATACGCTGATCTTTATTCGGTTTTGTCACCACCAACAATTCAATATTTTTATCTGAACATTCCATAATAATAAGATCATCAATAAGCAGATTTATCTCATTTTGTTTAGTATTAAAGCAGATGATCTTCGTTATGGGACAAAATTCTAACAAGTGTCCAGAATTAGTAAGAACTACACTATAATAAAAAACTTCATTACTCTATTTTTCACATTAATAGCAAATGGAATTTACATAAAGTTATCCAAATTATAGATGTTTTTAACTCCACCATAATGTTCTGACATGCGTATTCTAATAATGTCTTCGTGCATATTTTTTAAATGGATTCCATTCTGTGTACCAGCAATGCATAATATATTTTCAACATTTATCCCCAATTTCCGCTCCATAACTAAAACAGATGTTAACGTATCCTTATGACTGCGATTAGTTAAAATGCGTTTCATAGTAACGTTGTCGAGTATAGCTTCATCAGGAGTTCCAGTTTCATTGTCAGTCATTGATATATTCATATTATTTTCTAAAGGCTTTTCATCAATTTCGCTAAGGCTAAGTACGAAATGACATCGCGGTTATTATGATTCACATTTGTTATTTGTATTATACTTACCAATAAATGCTCCCATTTGTGCAACTGATGTGAAAGCGTTGGTTTATCAGTTGTATATTGGCGAACGTTTTACCAGTTAGATTCACATCTTCCGCTTCGATGATTAAACTAAATAAAGGTATGCCTTTTATAAAAATGCCATGTATTTCTCCATTACTCAAGCAACATATTATTAAATTGCCTGAATTTGTAGTTCTAATAATATTTATATCTGCATTAAATGACAACAAACTACATTTAGCCAAATTTTCATCTTCAATCAAAAATATTGTTTGGTCTATGGCTATGGCAATTTTTTTGTTTTGAACTGTTGCTTGTACTTCAGGATATTTAATTATCTATTGTTGTAAACATATACTAATTAGAAAATTAATTTTATGATGATTTGCTACAGTACCGCGTCATTGCTGCTAATTTTGAAAACACCGGCTGATGAAAACATATTCGATAAAGTTTCATCCTCTACGGGACACTGCTCAAAGTGGTCCCACATTTTCAGTTGAATATTTTGTTTTTAATATAAACAATCTTTAATAATAAGATGATTATACACCAAGGCGCGTAAATTCTCAAAATATTTTTTTTACGTTTTGTTCAGTTAGGTATTCTATTACAATTTGTTGAAGTTTGAAATCAATTTTTAGATATACATGGTTGCATTTTGAAAACAAATATTACAGTGAACATTAAAAATTTAAGCAATATATAACATACATATTAATCCGGATCAGTAAAGTTCACTACATACTTATACATAATTAGGTCTGTTCGACTTGCTACTTGTAGTAAAACTTAAGTAAAACACAAATACAAACTGAAAGCGTAACACAAATATAGTGCGAAATTACGCTCTTTAGACAGATTTTTTGGGAACAGTTCCGTATAAAGTCTGATGCGAACACTAGTTAAATTCAAATCAAAACAACTGATTTACACATCAACACAAATTAACTTGAAATTAAATGTACGAGTAAAGTCTGTGTAGCATATTTAAATTTCGACAGGGATGTTATACTTTCTCAGATCCTCTCATTTTAATTTGCTGGTGGAACGCTCGTGTGCATACGCAGTGTTATTCAAAGTTACTACGAATATCTTGCATATATTAACAGATTTAATATATGCTAATTTGAATTGAAACCACAACTACTGAGTGTTATTTAAAACAGAATTTCAAAAATGTCTTGAAGCGCTTAGGAACGTTCAAATTAAAATATTCTAATTCAAAGAATTCATAATCTTTTGAAGGTATTTTGGTGTATTCTTATGAGTTATTTTTCCTTGCTTATTTTAAAAACTTTCTCACCGATATATCCATAGACAAACAAAAGTAACGGATTAGACATCATTGTCCTAGACAATACAAATACAATTTTCTTGCAATTTTGTTGGATACACACCAACTTTTTCATATAAATGTACATATTTTTGGAACTTGCCAAAAACTTGAATAGCAATCATTAGCAACCACAGATACAGAAGAAAGAAGAAAGAATATATAAAATTGAATATAATATATTATTGTAAATTTATTAAAAAAATAATACCAAAAACGTATACCAAAACAACAAACTAAAGCAAAACATAAAATTAATTATTATATGAATGCGTATAATTAACTATAAAGTATAAAGAATGAATACGGAAGTCCCATTTTGTAGTCAAGGGAAAAACGAACGCAAGAAAATCAAAATACGTAAGAGATTTTACATCTGGTACATCTGGTTAATAAGCTAGAGATAACAAAAAGTTATTAATATTAGACCACTAATTGATGGCAGACTTGGTAGTGCCCGTCATCGTTTTACGCCTATTGCTATTATATATAACTCTCATTGTCTAAAACTTGCACGGTCTTCGAACGCAATTTAACTAAAAATTTCCATAATCATTAATGTGAATAGATATTTTCTCATTTATATGCTATTTTGGCATTCTACCGTTATTTGATATTGTAATAGATTTTTTGGCTTTCGTTAAAAGTTTTTTGATGGAATTTCATTTTCTATTCGGAAGTGTTGTGAACAAGTCGAAGTTAATTATTAATTTGCATTTTGTATCCATAAGTCATAATGGAGTACGAGGTGACTTGTGAAGAAATTGAAGTGGTGCCGCCAAGTAACACTTTAAGGTAACGAAAGATATTCGAAAATATATGATATGAATTTTTAACATCCATTTTTTAAGCAATGACGAAATCTATCGTCGTTGTATCGCTAAGGAAAATGTAAAAAGTGTTACTTTAGGCGATAAACGCTGCTTTAAAACTGATGATCCGGAAGAAGTTAAGGAGTTAGACATGTTTTATGGTAATTTATAAATCATTTATCACATATTGTTTAATGTTTTATTTCATTTAATTTTATATTAATAATCGTTTTCCATAACATTCTTCATAATTTGAACTTTTATGTAAATTAAGAGGAATTGTTCTATTTTTTAACAATTCCGCGTTTGATCCATAACGATCACATGGTGGCAGTGTGGGATTTTGAAAAGAAGGCTGCGCGTGTTGTCCGGCAGAAAGGTAAAATGGACAAATTTGGATATACGTACAATAAAGCATTGTATTTAGAAAACTATGAAGCGTTGTTTTTATTGGAAACTGTAAGTACTTCAAAATATAAATATGTATAAGTTAAATATTTTAATTTTTTAAATGTAGGATCGTCTGAAAATGGATTATTATAATTTACCAATTACACTAGAACAAGCATATTTGTTGTTTATTGGTGAAGAAGCTTCACTTCAGTATGCAGAATATATGGTATATACTACACTAACCCGAAAGGGGATTGTAGTGCAAAAATATAAGAATTGCAGTTATGATTGCGAAGCAGTAACTAAAACAGATTGCATATGGGCGATACTTAAAAATGAGCTGTACGATCTACCTATACCGGATCGTATTAGTGCTTCAAAATATTTTACTGAAATGAAATCAGGCATGATTAAAAATCAAAACCTTATAAGAGAAAGTCAATCAGGTTTTAACGATGATGAGTTACCAGAAAGCAGTAACACAAAGCGTATTAACTTTGCCCAAAGGATTTATTGTAATACTGATTATAAAACAGAAAGTGTTTGGCAACCAAATCGCCAGCCACCTGTGTTAAAATCATCGGGCCATTTAGAAGAGATAAAAAAACTGTTGGATCGTAAAAAGTTTAAAGATGTGTTTGAAAAATTAGAGATAATTAAATTGAAAACTAATATTAAGAACCCTGACACTTGCAGGAAATTTAATATCAGTTTTGATTTATATGAGCCTAAAGGATTTCGAAAAAGCAATCCTGGTGTACCGGTGTGTCGTTTGATTATATTTCATTCAGATGACAAATTTCCAACTCATGATGAAATGCTTATGTGCTATTGCCAACAAATACATCCGACTAATTTAATATTCGTATCAGTTAGCGAATCAAATCAAATACATGGATTTCATTGCACATTTACATAAAATTGTAACGAATTGTAAAAAAAACCTTGAAATTAATAAACTGATTTATTTAAAAATTAAACTTTATGTGAATAATTCGATATATTGGATTTACTGCAACTGTAAGTATAGATTATTCATATAACATATAAAAAATAAATATTTTGGTACTTTTCATATATTTTTATTTATATACCTATGTAAAACGTTAATATATATTTAAATTTATATATTCATAGGTTAATCATAAAAAAAACATATTCTTACATTGTTTTTATAGTGAACATGTTAGAGATATACCATATTTTTAATGTCAATATATGTAATAAAAGTTTTATTTGATATGCAAATAACTAAAAATTATGTTTATAGACTTTTATTGTTATGTTTATTGCCTTCACCACTTGTAATTAATTTTACCCTTAACACATAATCAAAATAGTTTTAATCAAAGTAGTTTTAAAAAGTTTTTCCCTAAAGTATGTCTCTACCTTTATCCTCCTCGGTCCTGAAGGCTTCCCACAAAAAAAAAATTCTTAAAATCTTTTAGCTTTTGTTTATATGTATTCAAATAAAAAAAATAAATTAATTAGACGATTTACAGCAAAAGGTGCACTAAAATAACAAACACGAAACTATTAGTGAGCTGTACAGATGGATATATAGTAGTAAAACCTTCACAAAACTTCCAAAAAGGCAGTAGAAAAGTGTCCAGCCGGCTGCACGCCAGGACCGAAGAGGTTATCTTAAAAGTAGTGATATAAATGAAGTTATACCACCAAGTTTTCAAATTAATTAAGGATACTAAAATAAATTAATTTAAATGAAGTTTTTGAGAATACATTAATTCATTTTTCAGAAATTTTTTTTATAAAACTGCACAGGTGGCAACGATAACTTTGACATATATTTAGCGGGTAGAATTGTTTGATTTTTTTCTGATTTTAGAAGAAACGCTGTGTTTGTAGAGTAAAAAATAGAAACAACTGATGCGAAATGCGTCCAACAGAAGTAAAATTAACTAATCCACCAGAAGATGTTATATCTTCAGTAAAATTTGGACCAAAAACGAATCAGTATTTAATATCTGCATCATGGGATGGAACCATCAGATTTTATGATGTAGTTAATAATGTCATGAGACAAAAATTCTCACAAGATGTGCCAGTGCTTGACGCAACATTTATGGTAACTTGAATTATATTATTTTACACATAAATTTAATTTTCTTTTTCTTAGGACGTTGTTCATGTAGTGAGTGGGTCATTGGATAACAAATTAAAGTTATATGATGTTAATACGCGTACTGAGACTTTAGTTGGAACACATGATGAAGCGGTACGTTTCGTTGAATATGCTGAATCAGTCAATGGTATACTCACGGGCAGTTGGGATAAAACAATTAAATTATGGGATATGCGAGAAAAGCGTTGTGTCGGCACATATGAGCAAAGTAATGGCAAGGTATACTCAATGTCGGTGAAAGATGAAAAAATTGTTGTTGCCACATCGGATCGTAAAGTACTTATATGGGATTTACGTAAAATGGAAGAGTATATGATGAAACGTGAATCGTCTTTAAAATACCAAACCCGTTGCATACGTTTGTTTCCTAATAAAGAAGGTTATGTCATGTCATCGATAGAGGGACGTGTTGCAGTTGAATTTCTTGATCCAGATCCAGAAGTACAAAAAAAGAAATTTGCTTTTAAGTGTCATCGAAATAAGGAAGATAGTATTGAACATATTTATCCTGTAAATGCAATTAGTTTTCATAATGTTTATAATACATTCGCAACTGGCGGATCTGACTGTTTGGTTAATATTTGGGATGGTTTTAACAAAAAGCGTTTATGTCAATTTCATCAGTATGACTCTTCCATTTCATCACTTAATTTCAGTCATGATGGTAGCACGCTTGCCATAGCTTGCTCTTATATGGACGAATTCGAAGAACCACCTGCAAATGTCTCCAATCCTGTCATATATGTGCGATACGTAACTGACCAAGAGACTAAACAAAAATAAACATTTTTAATTCACTACAA
>NC_051847.1:190995735-191052408 GCF_002237135.1 Teleopsis dalmanni | reverse complement strand
ATAATGAATGAATAAGAAAAAGTCTGGCTGTGTAATTCAGTTGACTTGTAAAAATATGTCCTACGCTAGAAACTTGAATATTTCTTTTAATTAATTTTGTCTATGTTGTGTAAAAGATGAAAATCGTGCCTAAAATTTACATTTGCACTGACCAGCACAAATGCAACATAGATTAGAAATATTAAAGACTTACACTCCACAAGAATTTACTAAAAATGATTTTAAGACCTCTAAGTTTTATACTACAAGCTAAGAGCCTTTAGTGGATGCCTAGAATTACCGCAGTAATGTAACTTAACTTTTCAAATATTGTGATTAGAAAAATTTGTTTAAAACATTATACTCACCATGTTTATTGCCAACATAAACGAATTCATACGATATTATATAGTAGCCATAATGCGTTGAGCCTGGCGCAGCCATAGCCAAAGAATAAATATCAAATATTGAGGTGCCAATGGTAAATAAAGCTAAAAACTAAAACAAAAATTGACCGATTATGTTTTTAAAAATATATTGCACATTACACTTACTATGGCAAAGAGCCCAATAAGCATGGAACTCTTTTGTATGTCAATATACTGATTATTCTGCAATATGGGTCGTTGATACCAAGGTATACGCACGGAACGTGTTGAACGGGACTTTATGGAATGTAGATTTGTTGATGATCTATAATAAAATTATAACATTTTTTATTTGCCGAAAAACAAAACATAATTCATAATAAAAATACCTCCCAGTGGTGTGTGAATACACAGATGGATTGGAACGATAAGTTGATGGAGTTTTACGACCGTAATTCATATTGAAGCCTTACAATTTCACTTGAATATCGTTAGATTTAAAAATTGTGTGCAGTGATAAATTTATTTCTAAATAAAATTATACTTTTTATATAAATTAATTCGAAATATTTTAGTTTTAATAATGTTGTTTATGATTCAATTAATTTGTATGGGCGTTGTCGTTGCGTTGTACGCGCCCAACCTGTGTTATAATAACTGCAATAACTGAGAGTAAACTATTATTATATTTATATTCTTTAACGTTATTTTCAACAAAGGAATAAATAAATTGTAAAAAATATTTTATATTATTTATTATATACAAAAAAGTTCTTACAATTTTTATAATTTGTTGTGACCAACGAAAGAAATGGAGAAAAAAACTAAACCACAAAAACACTACACAGCCAAATGTCACAACATTGTTATCGATATATGCAATCGATAACAAAGCTGACTTTTAAGCTACGCTGTAGTTTTGATCAAGCACATGCCTCCACTGTTGAAGTTCAAACATTTTGCATTCGTTATTTTAAATAAATTATTTAAATAATCAAATAGAACTTGGAATTTATAATATTGAGTTTAAGAGACAACAAAAGCCTAAACAATATATAATTGTAAAAATAATAATAATTGTAAAAATAATAATAATTGTTCCATGGTACATTAGGACGAATGACATCCTCAGGGACATCAAGATGGATCCCATCAAAAAATACATAAAGGATAGAGCCCTGAAATTATTTGCGAAAACTGACAGACTTTCCAACACTACGTTATCAAATCTCAGAATGGTTACAGGCTCCTCGGGGAGGTATACAGATCTGAGGTCAATTATTGCTTAGTCTGTTGAAGTGATAAACAATAATCCAGTCAAGGCGTAAAGAGGGGTTTTAAAAATACCTCGAGTTAAGAAAGAGTAAAAGTGCTTAAGTGCACTGGCTCAAATAGAAATAAATATATAAATAAATATATAAAAATAAATAAAGTTTAAATTTAAATTTAAATATTAATGCCAAATAAAATAAAGCATTAATTCAGATATAAATTTATTTTATTTTAATAGATTAAACGGTAATGAAAAATTCCTAGAAATGAAGAACGTAACCAATGGAATCGCTTTAAAATATCATTATTATTATATACATTCACACTTCCATAACTGAAAGTTCAATTTTGCAAAGAAAAGGTTCGACTTATGGAGACTTCGAGTTAGAGAATTTTTTTATTTATTTTTTATTTTTGAAAGAAACTAAAATTACTTTTTAAGGTATTTATTTATTTGCAATCAAATAAAGCTAAGAAGTTATAGTGAAGTAAAATGATAAGAAATTAGGGTTTGGGATTTTAATTTTTTTCTTCTTTTCAGTAAAAAGAGATTCCAATTTATTCCAAGCCTTATAGTGATCATCAGTTGTAGTATCCTTCGTTTGCAAATATAAATTCAGAATATTGAATGAACCTACTACTTCATTCTTGGAAGGCTGATAAACAATTACATCCACCCAACCCTTATCATCACTTTCCGTTGCGCTTAGAATTGGATCCAGTAATTTAGAGCTATAGTGCTCAATAATAGCGTCATCTGAAGAAAAGCTTGATGTACAAATTTCATTGTCAAGCTCAATATAATTGTTAAGAATAGCATTAGAGCTTATTTTATTTACTTTAAACCACGCTGCCAGCGACTGGCCAGCGACCTTCGTGCACTGTTGTTGGTTCCAGTTATAAAAAATTCGAGTTATAGAAGTTTGAGTTATGGAAGTTTGACTGTATTATTATAATATCATCATTATAATTATTAAGTTGAAATTACCAAAACTATAGCACGTATAAAAAGCACATAAAACAATGTTTAAACTGAAACTGAATAAAAACTGAATAACACAAAAAAAAAAGATTGTAAAGATTTATTAAACTTAAACACGATATATTAAACATTGAAGAAATAAACCTGTAATCTGTAACGTGTAACAGGTTACATTTAATAACATAACAGACTTAAGTGAGTAAACATAAGTATAAATAGTATATATAAGTACTTTTAATATTAAAAAAATACTTTCTTTATATAGGGTGTTTTTTTCGCTGCATGAGAACTATCGATATCAATAACAATGATTTGGAAGCTGAGAATCTCAAACTGTGTTAACATTTCTGTTCAATAATATTTGGCAATTGATCATGAATCGTTTAACGCCAGAACAACGGTTCCAAATTGTGGAAATTTACATTGAAAAATATAAATCCATTCGCGAAGTTCATAGAGCACTTCGTCCATATTACGGTCCACATAATTGGCCCAGTGAACAAGCAATTCGTGGAATTATTGATCGTTTTCGCATTAATTTTACTCTTCTCGATTCAAAACCATCATCAAGACAAAGAAATGTGCGTACCAAAGAGAATATTGCTACTGTAGCACGAAGTGTTGACTACGTGGAAAATTTTACGCTATGATCTTGGCTTACTTACCTATAAAATACAACTCGTGCAAGAATTAAATCCAAACGATCATCGTTTACGTCGCATTTTTGCTGATCGGGCTCATTTGAAACTGACCGAAGATAAGCATTGTGTTCAGTGGTGAAGCTCATTTCTGGTTAAATGGCTATGTCAATAATCAAAATTGTCATATAGGGTACGACGTTAATCCTCAAGCGGTTAACAAATCTCCATTACATCCATTAAAATTGACTGTTTGGTGCTGTTTGCTGGCGGCATCATCGGTCCTTATTTCGTTCGAAATGAGGAAGAAGCTGCAATTGCGATAAATGGCGAGCGCTATCGAGCTTTTGTTTCCAAAAATTATCAATTTAATATCGACGATATTTGGTTCCAACAAGACGGTACAACTTGCCATACAGAGCGTTTAACAATCGATTTATTGCGAAATCAATTTGGTAACAACATTATTTCCAAAAGTGGTCCTGTTAACTGGCCCCTCTTGATTACTTTTTATTGGGTTATGTTAAATCATTGGTTTATGTCGATAAACCAGCAACTCTTGAAGCATTGGAAGCCAATATTCATGCCACCATTGACGCCATACGGCCACATTATTGCAAAAAATAGTCAAAAATTGGACTGATCGAATAGACCATGTAACGCGTAGTCGCGTGCCGGAAATCATATTCAAAAAATAAATTAAGGATTTATATTCTTATCCCTTGGTTCCACAAAAGATCCACATATACATGGATATATTTCATACAACACCAAATATTAGAATAATTACTTAAATCCTAAGTTGGTAATTTAAAGGTTCTGAAGACACAATAAAATTCATTAAAACACAAAGACTTCGTTATGTAGGACATGTCCTAATAATGCAAGACAGCAGGCCTTAAAAGAAACAAGTTACGTCACTCCGTATTGAAAAGACTTGGATGTTCCAAGCTGAAATGAATAAACTGCGTTATTGAGGATATTGCAAAGTTGTGCATGCAAAACTCAACAAAAAAAATGCTCGATCGATGCGAATTATATAAGACGGATGATGAACACTCAGCAGTAAAGCTGGTGAAGACAAGTTTGCACAATAGATTTTAATAAGCTAGTAGTTTACATTTTCAATTATATAGAAATAGTTTATTTTTCACGAACATAATCATAACATACATACTTAATAAAAAAAAAAATTAAATTTAACTTTTTGTAACTTTATTTTGAAATATTAAAAATGATATACCATAATAAAGAAAACAATAATAGCTTATTTAAAAATTAAAACAAATATGCTTTGCAAATGAACTAAATTTAAGATACAAACTGTTATTAATGTGTATAAAAAATTAAACTTTGATTCTTAATTTAAACTAAATAAAATAACCTAATGATGTAACAAATGAAGTTAATTACAATATTTAATACACATATATATGATACATACTTCCAAGCTTAAAAAAAATTTGTTTTTTATTTATTTGTAATTGTATCATTTAATGATAACTGCGTCACGATCGAATGTATTTATTTTACCCATATCGGCAACTATAGCGTCCAGCAATGCGCGTAACTCTTGTTGTGCGAATTCTTGCGGTAAAGGCAAACGTTCCAATGCAAATTTAATAATTTGGCATGGATTAAGTCCACTACAAACCAACAAAACGCCACGTACTAAACATGCTAAATTTTGTGCAATTTCACTTTGGCATAAACGATGTTTAGCTGTGGGGCATGGCAGAAGATTAATACGTGAACATAATTCTGCTAATGGATGCTTTAGATTTTCCCAGCGAGCTTCAATATCCGCTTCACTCCTAAGGCTTTTAAGATTTTTAAACTGGAAAAAAATGTAAAAATACATGAATGCCAAAATATTTTTCAAACAAATTGAAAATTTTACTTTTTCATTTATGTCAATGAAATCCAAGAAAATTTGTCCCTGATTACTCCAACTTGGTACTTTCACTGAGTTATTAACATTTTCGGTTTCAAACTGACTTAACAATTCATGCAAATAGTCAAGTTCATCTAGAATTTGAAATAAAAAATAAAATTAAAATATTATTGTTAAAATTTTTGAGGTTTGCAAGTATGTTTACTTACCATTTATTACCGCATCTGGTGCTATATGTTGATAAATTATTTCATGCGCTAAATTCCATTGTTTTGCTTTTAATAAGTATTTGGCTTGCAAATGATATTTACGCAAAGCGCCCGCTTTAACGGCCTTAGCATAATCAATCCATTTCTCTGGCACACCTAAGTTATTAATCACAAATTTCTCTTTCTCATTTAGGGACACCTCATAAGATACACTAACATAGCGATAAAGTATATTTTGTACGGCTATTTCACGATTGTTACGGTTCTTTATATGCAACAACACAAATATTGCCCATTCCCAAAGGTCGTTATTTTCTAATTGTGCAGCGAAGCTTATGTGTAACTGATTTACACAAGATTCAGAACAATGTTGGTAGCCTAACGCTTCAAGCGTTTGTAATAATAGCCAACTGGAAGTAACAACCCAAAATTATATTTTTGTTGAAGTTTTTTATTTAAAAAGTATTATATATGCTAAAAATAAACTAACCTCAAGCGATAGTCCATTGGATCCGTAGTATGTGTTGCTGGATTTAATAAACTCTCCAGCGGGTAACTACGTTTTGAGTTAAGTTTCAGTAGATGATAACGCAAGTCATAAATTCTTGACGCTATGCTCTTCTCTTCATTATTAGAAGATAAATAATGTGCTGTAGGCGCTAATGAAAAGTACTCCTCATTTTGATAACTTTTATCGTATGCTGCCAAAGCATCTGTTACAGACGCAGTTGGTTGTGATATATACCACAATTGAATCTAAAAAAAAAAAGAATTATTTAATAAACTGTTAAATGATTAAAATTAATTTATTTACAGCTAATGCTTTAAGCCAACTAATATTCTCTAATATATTTATTGGTCCATGTGCAGAATCCATAATTGATATACCAGCAACTAGCATATACATTTTGAGTCGTTCTAATGCAATAAATTTATCAGCATCATTTTTGTGCCACGCAGCAAGTTGATCTTCCATTAATTGACGTACAGCAGGCCCAGAAGATAATTGCGCTAATAAAAGCGATAAATTGGGTTCGTCATACAGAAAAGCTAATTCGCACGCTTCTGTTACTTTATGACAGCTTATTAATGCTAGCATATGATCTAAATATGTATTTGTTGTAATATTTTTTGTTAACAAATCACTGTCGGTTAATAAATTTTCCAACCACTTCGACAACAAAGATCGACGGCACATAACAGTAAAATGTGAATCTGCATCTTGACCCTCTAGTTCTTCATGATCACCCCACAATGCCAAACAAAGAGACCAAACCGTCACAGCATACTCTTCGAAACTACCATTATTGATTTGTTTAATAGCTTCATCTAGATGTTTGACAATTAAATCTGTACCATTATCAGACTTAATCCATGGACAATCACTGCCTTCGACATCCTTCTGTAGTGAACTACGTAATTGGATTTGCAAGTGCTCTACAACAGTATCTTTGAAATTGTCATAACATTCAGTAGCTGTAATCTTTATGTGCTGTAGAATTGTCGGTGAGTAATCATTAAGCGCTCGTTGTTTAAAAAGGAACGGTGTTATGCTTAATAAATTATCTTCTGAAATAAGAAAAAAATTTTGTAAAAAAAACGGACAAAATTAAATTTAATGAAAATTACCTTTTATATCTCTTATAATATTATTTTTTGTATTTGGAACAACTAATGTATTTTGTGGTCCAAAACCTAATTTAAAACGTCTAGCGTTAAATAGGCCTAAATCAGATGCCCATTTTCCTTTTAAGTGTCCAGCGATTGATTTGTTAAGTGGTGATTCGAATGCAAAACTTTTGATCTGAGCTACTTTTGGTTTTATATCAAATATTGGGAATTTCTGTGTTGTTACTGGTACAAGAGCGTTATCTTCACTTTCAGCAACTGGTGTCTGTATTATAATTCATATTTAATATAAATAGCAAAAATATTAAATATATTCGCTTACTTTTGTGTGTAATTCACGTTGTATGCTTAATATTGAAGCTGCAGACGATTCTGGTGGAAGTGGAGTACCGTGCATACCAAAATCCATTTGACTTGAAGCTTCGGAAAAATTATCAGAGAGATTTACAGTTGATTCTTTATGTAGCGAACGCAAAACATTGGAACGCATATCATAGTTTCGCAAAGCCCCAGACCCTTTATTGCTGTTTTGATCAAATGTGTATTGATTCTCAATATCGGATGAAACTGTAATTAAAAGAATTTTAACAACATATTAGTTTTTGTTTTGAAACGTAACTTGTGTGTGGTAATTATAATAATACACGCAGTATAATCTGTTGCACAACAGCGCTATTTTTTACATTGGTAAACTTCGTCTACTGAATTCGTCTATTAAATTGTCTCATTTTTGTTCAATTATTTTTGTTGAAGAGAAGTGAGGTGTCAATTAAAAGTCAGAGAGAAGCAAGTTAGGAAAAAAAATATTGAAAATAACCTGGGTCCAGGTGTAGGAGTTTTGACATTTATCAATAGAACTTATGCTTTATCAAAACATCATTGTTATTTATTAAATTCCTACGGTTGGACTAAAACGTAAGGATATTGACTTTCGGTAATTGGATCTTCTTATAGTTCCTACATAAACAGTTAACAGTGTAATGTATTTATGTAGTTCTTTATTTAAGTCAAAGCAGTTAATTCTGTATAGAATTCTGTATAAAAATGTAACATTTAAGTGCCTATTTTAGTGAAAATGGAGGTTAAAGTGTGGGGAGTGGAATTGTGTTTAAATTTATAAAAATTTTATATACTAGGAAACAAGGCTATACGCACTAGATCAATTCATCTCGCTGTAATTGTTGGACTTTAATAAAAATAAAAACAATAATAATTACTAAAGACAATAATTTGAAAATTTGTTTCACATTATATTCATATAACGAGAGTACAAGCATAGTCGAACATTAAAAGCTCAAAGTTTCAAAAAATATAAATAATTACACGAATTCGCGTAGCAAAGAAAAGACAAGGACAAAAATTTAATTTAATTTATTGAGATTTGGCTGACCATACAACGCTTTTTCGAGTGTTGCCAAGTACTCATCAACAGTGGTCTTAGGAAATATTCGAATTTCTTAATTAGTTTATAACTCGTATATAATTTGTTTGGACTGGCACTGCCAGGCTTAAAACTCGTGCCTGTCAAATTTTCCAAGGCTGCAGAAATTTTCAAGTTTCAGATTTTTTTTCACTTATTATTTATTTAGTTAAACTAACCAAAGCACTTGCCATATTTTAAATTAGAACGAGCTTACAGTAAACTACAACTTTATTTGGAAACACAAGGTCAACGAATTGAAGGTTAATCTTTGAAGTAGCTTATTTTTGTTTTAAAACAATTTTAAAGATTAACATTCTACAACTTGAATAAAAAAATATTTGTATACTTACTTGACTTATCATCGTCATCATCGAATAAATATGCTTTCATTAATTGTACTTTATGTGCATCGGTGCCTGCTTCTTTAGCTAAAGCAGCAGTGGGACTCATATATGTGAATTTGTTCGCATTTTTATCCTGCATTGACATACTATAATCATTGGAATTGTTTTGAAGAAATTCTAAAATTAAAGAAAATCAAAAAATATAATTGCATATTTATTTATATCATTAATAGAGAATTACGTGTCTTATCCATGAACATAAATTCTGCGGATTCATCCATAGGAAAATAAGCAGTTGCTCCTGATGCATTATTTTTGGGATCGACAATACCAGTAGCATCACCATTTACCTTTTTATATAAAAACAATGTTAAAATAACAATTTACGCGATTAAAATTTTAATTAAATTTACTTTTTTTGTTGCCACTGTTTTAGTTTTATCTAAAGGTTGTTGATTTGCACCTGGCACTAATTTTGCTTTTTTCGGATCAGTCGGTACTGGATCATCTTCTTCATCGCTGTCATTTAAACCATATTTTGAAAAATGTTTAACACGGAATACCCAACTACCAGTTTCTGGTCGATACTCAATAAAGCGTGTATCGTTCTTATCGCAAACTTTTCTTAATTTTGCCTCCCAATCCATTTCTAATAAACGTTCTGGATCTTTAATGGGTTCGTGCTTTGTTTTATCATGTGGCCAAACTTTATCTAAAGTAACCTGAGCTTCACGATTTAAACCGTAACCAACTTGTGGTTTATTATCATCGTCAGGGTATATTATTATTTCCTTGTTACGGAAGTGTACTACAAATAAAACATATTATGAATATAAGCTTTAAAAAACTGTTTACACAGCTTACCAATTTCATCCAAATTTAAATTAGACACATCCATTTCTTTTGCAAAATATACATTACCATAACCTTCCCGACCAACTGTAAAGTTTGGTACAATGCAACTGCCATCTTCCGATATATATGACTTCAATTCTTCCAATGGTGGTATAGTGTAATATCTACAAATATCAAATAGCATTAAGTTAATATTTTATTCTCTAAAACAAATTTTATGCTTACCCAACTCTGCTTAGAGTAATACCGGTAGGATGCTCTTCGTAGTCTTCTTGATTGTCTATTATTGAGCGTTCATCATGACCAAAAGACCGATTCGAAAATAAACTTTCATTGTTATCTGTAAATGATAATGTGTCTCTACGAACAGTTCCACTTGTTTCTTCAAAAGGATTTTCAGGCACTGTAGACATTGATAATCTGCTTGCAGGACGGTACGTTTCTATAGGTTTACGTGGCATTAACTCTATAAGTGTGTTGTTGT
Organism: Teleopsis dalmanni; assembly: GCF_002237135.1. Classification (NCBI taxonomy): domain Eukaryota; kingdom Metazoa; phylum Arthropoda; class Insecta; order Diptera; family Diopsidae; genus Teleopsis; species Teleopsis dalmanni. Next base: position 191,042,331 of record NC_051847.1, on the reverse strand, counting down.
GATTTGCGTTATTTTCTGCATCCTTATTTTGCTGTCGCACTTTATTCAAATTATTTGGATGCAGCCACGATTCGCGTCGATTTGCATCGTTGTCATTTGTTACAGCAGTGCTAGTAGCAACCGCAATTGACGTCGGTGTTGTTACTGCATTATCAGCATAATATGAATCATTACGTTCATTACCATTTGAACCAGTAGTTAAATTATTAATTTGGCGCAAAGGACTCTCTATAGTTTTCCTTTCATTATTTATTGCAGCTTCTGGTGTTGAAGTATTCGGCTTTGGATTAATTATCAAACGTCTAGCATTGGGTTTTAAGCTAAAACTTTCAACACTTGAATCATACTCTTCCAATCCCTCAAAAAGTGACTTTTTCGTTAATGCGCTTCCAACTGGTTTAACTTTTATACTAAATTGACTTGCTTTCGATGATATTTTGAAATCTGAATTTTTCGATTCCAGTAACGTTTGTTGCGCTATAGGATTTGTTGGTCGCGATGCATCTGTCTCGTCTGTTCTTTTCAGGTCCTTAAATATTGGATTATCACCATAAGGAGAAGTAACCTTCAATAAAATTTGTTGATGTATAGGTACAGCTTGTTGAGGTGCAGCTCCGCCTAAAATTCCTAATGTAGAATTGTTCGCACCAAGTGTGCTTCCACCTAAGCCTACAGAATTATTAACACCGAATGCTGTTGTTCCACCAAAAAGACCTCCTCCTCCCGTGCTCGTATTTCCAAGTGTATTGCCAAATAATGGTTTAGCAGCAGTATTGCCAAAAAGTGAAGTACCCGTAGAGCCTGTATTAAAATTCAATGGTGCCGCAGATGTTTGGGTATTGAAGCCGCCGAATGCGGATGTGGCCGGTTTATTGAGGTTTGAATTAAATAAACCGCCACCAGTATTATTCATTGAAAAATTGTTGAAGCCGGTATTGGCTGTAGATGTGGCTCCGAATCCTGTTGTAGCTCCAAATCCTTAAAAACTTATAAAGTGAAACAACCACTATGTTAAATATTTTTTTTCAAATACGTACCTGTAGTTGGCTTAGCACCAAATAGTCCTCCTCCAGCTGTACTTGTTGCAGGTGTTCCAAATCCGCCAAACCCTGTGTTCGCAGTTGATGTTGCGCCTAAGCCAAAAGCTGGCTTATTTGCATCTGCAGCTGGTGCGCCAAATAAGGAAGTTTGTTGTGTACCAGCAGTGCTGCCAAATCCACCAAATCCAGTAGTTGTCTGTCCGAAAGCAGGTGCTGTACTAGCTGCAGGTGTTTGTCCAAATAAACCACCCGTCGTACTAGCTCCAAAAGCAGGCTTTTGACCAAAGGGATTGGCTGCGGCATCTGTTGTTGTAGTACCAAAACCCGCGGTTGCACCAAATGGTTTAGCCAAAAAGCTGCTCTGTGGTTGTGTTTGCCCAAATGCAGAGGTTGTAGACTGACCAAAAGCACTTGTACCAAATAAATTTTTATTTTCACCGCCGGCAGCAGGTTGGCCGAAAAGACCAGTTGTTGGTTGTGTAGTTGAACCGAAAAGTCCAGTACTTGGTGTACCTTGCGTATTTGTACCAAAAAATCCACCGGCGGGTGCAGTACCGCTCTGTGGTCCTTTTCGATTGGCAAGATAATCTTCCATACGTAATTCTTCAAGTGATTTATTTTCATACTCTTTCATAGCAGTTATACAATGTTGTTTAGTATTAACATTATTTGGTTGGCCACCTTTCATAAGGGTATCAGTGCCTATTGTTGGTTGATATTTTGCGATGGAACTGCCGGAATTCACACCACCGGCCGCTGCAGTAGTTTGTCCAAAAGCACTCGTTGTTGTACTGCCAAATACACTTGTATTTGCTGGAGCTGTTTGACCAAAACTACCAAAACTAGAAGTGCTTGGTGCAGTTTGCCCAAATAAAGAGGTAGGTTGCGCTGTTTGACCAAACCCACCTAAACCGCTTGGTTTAACTGTAGAACCAAATGCTGAAGTTGAAGACTGTCCAAAAAGTGAACTTGTGTTAGCAGCGGGTTGTGTAGTTCCAAATATTGAAGTATTTTGCTGCGGTTGACTAAATCCTATCAATGAATATTTTTATAATATTTAATAAATTCACTTTAAGATATAATATAAACAGATATGATATGTATAAGATATCATATAAGAAGATGTACTTACCACCGAAAGTTGGCTGCGTTGTTGTTGTTGCGCCAAAAGCTGAAGATGTATTCGACGCACCAAACAAACCAGTCGTCTGTTGTTGTGCTGCATTAGTACCAAATAACGACGTGGTGGGCTGTTGAGCTCCAAAAGTTGATGTCGTGCCAAAAGCTGATGTCGCCGGTTTTCCAAATGCAGACTGACCGAATGGCGCAGTTGTTGGCGTACTGCTAAATGTGCCAAATCCAGTGTTTGTGGTGGTAGATCCAAACGTAGGCTTTGTACCACCAAACATATTTATATATTTCGATTATTAAAATTAAAAGTTTATATAAAATAATTTAGATATTTGTATATATTATTTATTGCAGAGTTAAAGACAGAAGGCGTGTTTAGTATACACAATTTTCACAAATATCGCGAAAAAAATAAATTTATATAGAAGTTAATATAGTTGATTTGCATTTAAAAATTGATATACACTATAAATATATATTATATTTATTATATTAAAAATCTAATGTAAAATAAAGAAAAACTGCTCCATGAGTAACAAATCCACACAACATGAAAATGGCGCTGACTTTTATTAACTCTTGTCTCTGATGGAAAATGTCAATATTATCAGTGTTGGTAAATTAGAAAACTTTTTATTATTTTTGTGAAAAAAATTTTATTATATATTATTTATTTTTTTTAAATATTACTAAGTAAAATTATTTAAATTTCAGTTAATACACAACATATAAAGCTATTGCACAATGTGTGACAATTCGCGTGTTGATGTTTATATCTTAGATAATGACTCATGATATGCATATGTATCTGATAGTTTAGCCACCACTGTGCGCAACTTTTGTACAATTTGTACAATTTTGTACAATGAAATTAATAGAATTATTTTGAAAAAAGGATCATTTTAACATTTTTATGATACTATAGTTGTTGATCAAGATAATGTCAGCAAACTGTTTATGCACAAGTTGGCAACACTGCAAATGTTTATTTTAATATAAAACATATTTTAAATATTTATATGGTCTATGATAAAATTCTCTAAACCATGATATAGATGATGTTACATTTTTTATACAAACGAAGTACGTCGTGCTATCAAATCATACTGTGTATATTCAAGTATGCATACCAAATTTCTATCTGCAGACATGTATGCGGTAAAATTACATCTAGTTTCAAAGTGCATAGCAAACCGCTTACTTGGTCTTCATACTTGGTGTGCATACAACGTCTATATCATAGTAGCATCATCTGTATCATGCTTAAGGCTAAATGTTGGATATAGTTAGGCTTTTTGATCATGTTATACAGACAGTCAAATGTGAAATTATTGTTGCTTTTAATTATTTTTAATAAATTAATTTAAAAATTTGAGAGAGAGAAAATAATAAACGTTAGAGTTCTATCCACCAAAGCAATAGTACCCTTAAAATTTAGACATGAAGAAAAACTAAAAATTGCAGAAAAACTACAAAACTAATAATTGTGATATAAATTTGTGCTGATGACCAAAACGAGCGTAAAATTGCCGTAACCATTTCTCATATAACTGTATTCCATATGAATCCCATAGGGCCATGTTATGTAGATGCATGCTTTATAGAGTGTTACATCAGTATTGCCAATTTCGTATTTTTACTACTACTCTTGGCACAGATATTCTCGTCTCTTTTGAACAAATTTGAACCAACAAATTATTTTTTCTCTCGATCTCAGTTTTTTAACTTGACAATAAGTTTACTCATGACATGCCAATGACACTCTACATTACATGGCCACATGACACTCTACGTTACATGTCACAAAAATTGAAATAATTTACTACTAAAAGACACAAACGTTGATATTTATTTCTTAACAACATTGCTTTGCCTAAGTGACGAGGCACATACATATAGCATCGGTTCTCATGACCAAATATGAACCGACGTATTGTTTTTTCTCTCACTTTCAATTTATAATATGCATTGAAAACAATTATTTTGTTCATGACAAGTCCGTGACACTGTACATAACATGGCCCATACAGTTAGTCACGGTCACGTCAAATATGAAATAGTTGCTTATATTTTCATTAATTGTTGTTAATAAAAATTAAAAATTTGAGTATAAGAGCGAGAGAAACTTGAGTCACGGCAATGAGGCATTCGTCACATTGACTACAACAGTATTGCTCAATAATCAATGCTAGAACTTATGCCTTTCACGACCAAATATGTATATATATTTTTGTACAAATATATTATCATATCTACAATAAAATAATTATATTTTTTTTATATTATTAGTATTATATTTTTCAACACAATATCTTTAATATACGAAAATACAATTTATATCTATATGCAGTCATTTTTATACATCATAATAAATAGTAAACGAAACATTAACGTAAAAAAGCTATATACCTATAAAATTATTATATAAACTACAATATAAACTTAACTTCACAATAATCTCAACTTGAACGATTTTCAACTTCACGAAATTCTGCTGGATCAGTACAACGTACAGTTAGAATGTAAAATACTGACGGAAAAGGTATAAGTGCCAAAAGAGCTGTGTGATGTCCCAAAGATACAATGCCATATGCTAACAACATCCAGTGCGATGCTTCAATGAAATAATTACATTATCACAAACAGAATAAATAAAATTTCCTTTATTTAGATCTACTAACCTATAATGACCAAGTTCTTTACTTCAAAAGAACTCTTTATTAAAGATTTAAATGACTGATCCAGTTTGACAGAGTAATGAATTGCATTGGCAATCATGGATATAACTATGCTTAAATATGGAAATGAGAAATCTAAAAAATAATTTTTATTAATTAAATTTTTACAGAATAAAATTATAAAACTTACATATGAGACCGCCAGCCAGAGCATGTATAAATATTAATAAAGGTAAAAAATAAAGTGCAGAATAGACTGGCGATCGTCCCCGTATATCCATGATGCTGGCAATTATAGGACGAATGATGAACATTGTAATGAGACATAAAAAGTAAAAAACCAATACTATTGTTTGTCTGTAATTAAACGACAAAGTTATTTTGGTAGCTCTATAATATATAATACATTCTTTTAATATTTACATACAATGGATATACTGCTTCCTGTGTACAATATAAACGCTGTTGATAATTTGGGTTGGGATTATAAAACAATGTATACCAGTCAGTAATTTTCCGAACATGACACGCGTGCAGTCGAAATTCCCATAGTGGCTCCATCATTAATATCGAGAGTATTGATGAAATTATCACTTCAGCAAACGCACAAGTAGTTAACGTAAGTTGTTTTCGTGAAAATCTTAATAACAAAAAATAAAATTATCCACTTCCACGCATAAAATACTTTGCATACATACTTTCTGTCTTTTGCATCTAAATCAATAAAAAAACAATGCATCATTAATGGTAGCATGGTCATAAATCCTAGATACAACCAAGAATATAAATTTAATTCCTCTTGACATTCCGCACAAGCAAAATATTCGTTTACGCGTGAACCACGGGGGCATGCACCACATTCACTCCAAGTCCCATTGTTGTCAAGTAAAGTTCGACCACAATATGTGCCTGGACAGCGTTCCAAAGAGGTGTACATTTTTGTGAATGCAAAACAATTTGCAAATTATTTTTTCACATTCTCTTATATATTTTTTTAACTTTATTTTGTTTGTTTTGATTTTTAGTTCAACATTTCCCTACGCTAGTTTATTTGTCAACAGCCGTTTTTTATTCACCTCACTGGCTTAAGAAATGATGGTGAATATCTCTAATGTTGTTTTTCAAAAAGTGTTGCAAAAAAAACTATTTCAAACTCTTATAATGCACAATTTTTTACAATATCTGTTTAACCACAAAATTTTATATTTATAATAAATCATGCAAAAAATACAAATTCGTTTATGACAGCAAAGCTGTGTTATTTATTTTTAAGATTTATACAAGCTGTGTAAATAGCCCTTTTCACAAGTTCGAATATAGCAAATTAGCTTGTGTTGTGAAATATTTATTTGCAAATTATGTTGGTTGGTTGATTGCAATTAGCGATTTTTCGTCGTTTTGCCACCACATTCCTCGCAAGAACCCTAATGTATAAGAGTAGAGACTAAATCCATCCCGCCGAATTTAGGTAATTTAATAGGTCTTTTATCATCACCGTTGAGCAGTCTGATAGACTATCAAAGAAGTATTTTTCTAAGAACCTATATCTTCTGGACGCTAAAGCCGGGCATTTACAGAGAATATGTTTCTTTCTCCTGCGGGTTTCCACAACTTCTGCAATAAGGATTATGGGAAATGCGCAGTTTCTCTGCGTGAGTTCCTACACACCAATGATCAGTAAGAATTGCAGTAAGCCTTACAGTGTTCACACGATGTCTTTTGATGAGTTCCGAGGATTTATTTTTATTGTAAGTGGGCCTGCAAATTATGTAGTATGTATATAATATTTTGACAATACAGCACGAATTTAGAATGCTAAATAGAAAATGAGAAGATGCCAAAAGCATGATATAGACGATGTTACATGTATGCAAACCAAGTATGCCGTACTACCAAATCGCACTGTGTACAATCAAGTATGCATACCAAATTTCTCTCTACAGACATGTATGCGGTAAAATTACACCTTTTTTCAAATTGTATAGCAAAGATCATACTTGGTATGTATACTTGGTGTGCATACATTTAGCATCGTCTATATTATGCTTAAGTTAAAATTTAGAATCAATTGGTGACTTTATGTAATGCAATGTGTTAACATATTGTGATCAATGCAATTAGAATGTGGCCACAATTACTATTTTCTGTCGTACATATACGGTAACACAATTAGCCAATAGGCCTAAGTGCATCCACCTGGGATCGCCGTTATAACCTAACCTGACCTACTTTTTTCTAAGCAGCACAAATGAAACTCATTTTTGTAAATATTGCCATTATTAACAATTTTTTCATTGCGTATATGTATGTCGACATACCGCAGATCTCAGACCTTAACAAAAACGTGTGTCCATATCTGAATGCTATGGACTCAATCTAAAACTTTAATATCAAGAAATTGCAAATAACCTTTTTCAAGACTGTAATATTCCTTATGGTCTATGGGTCTAAAATCTAGGAACACGAATTACCACTCCGTATATTAAATTATTCATATAAGTATAAAAATGTAATTATTTTAATTTTATTATTTGATTCAACTATCACAGATAAATATTATTTTTCGAATTGCCATCAAATAAACACATATCTAGGTTCTGTTGTAGCTCACAGGGATCTGTGAAGTAAATAACATGAAAGGAATTATATGATGAATACATGAACTAGGATGTGTCTAGGTTCTCGTGTACTTGTTTGTAAGCTTAAATGGCATTTGAGCGCCAATCGAGACAAGTTTTTCCAGGATGTAGGCCCGGTTGCTCTCGGAACCTTTATTTACCCTTACGTTACACTTCATTTATCCAAGTTTTGTCATTCTTTTACGTGTTTACTTTTTGGTGTAGGTTGCAATAACTACGTTATGCATTTAAATTTTTATTCATAAAATATTTTAAAAAATTTATTGTATTTTTGATTTATAAATTACAATATTTATATATTTATAAAATAATACTACTTTCATGCAATAAACGTTCATAATATGATTACAAATTTAATTGTTTCAATACAAAATTTAAAATCGTTGGTAGTATTCCTGCTTCCTCTAATTCCAGAATCTCTTTTCGTAAATTATTATTTTTACGTGACAAAATTAACTAAAATCAAAATCAATTATTAAACTTAATCATTTAAGGTTTTAGTGAGAATTTCAAACCTTTTTAATATTTTCACGCTTTTCATTCTCTTCACAAAAAGGTATAAAAATGGCTGCCATGTGCAAGCGTTCCAAACGCAAACAATGTTCCGTGAATTTCATCAAATTGAGGTTTTGCACCACAGGACAACTCTAAAGTTAAATATTATATATTTATTAATAGTTAGACATTTATACATACTTAAATTATAGATATACAAACTTGTAAGCGTAACATTGTTTTATATAATTCTTCTTCCTGTTCAATGGAGCGGGTTTTATTTGCAATTTTGAATGGATGTTCCAAGACACATTCCCAGGCCGCAACTAAGCCTTCAGTTTTTAACAGTTGCGCCTTACACGATAGAACATCAACAAGGGCATTTAATTCGCTTACCATATTGTAAGCGACCATACGCTTAAGTATACCATTCCAAATTTTTGATAAATATATATCGAAACCTAGACAAATATTAGCTAAGGTTTTTAAGGTACTGGCATTTTGTCCGCTCCGCTGCCAAATTAGTTTAAGTATTTCGATTTTATTTAATTGCGAAAATTTTTCTGGACTGGTATTGTAGCCGAGTTGTTTCAGTTCATGAACACATTTGATTGTCATATATTGACGTTGAGTGGGCATATTAAGTACTGATGAAAATGTGCCATCATTTAATTTTGAAAAGCATTCATAAATTTGCAGTTGTTTTGTGATGTTAGTGGTACTGAAATAAAAATTAAATCAAAATAAATTAAAATAATTATTTAATAAACACATATACAATATTGCTTACTCATCCGTAGGAAATATATGTGCAGCTAGAAATTGCATCGACTCCTTTTTAGGCCAACTAATCAGTAAATAATGCGCTCTGTGAATGTATAAAAATGTTTTAGAACTACATTTTATAATGGGTACATATATTTTATTGTTTTAAATATGATTTGAACTGAATAAGGCTTCAAGCATTTTGATGTTCGAATATAGAAAATGTTCGATAATCACAATAAGTTAAAATATTTGTTGTTATACGTATTTATTCAAAAGAAAGATTCAAAAGATTATTATAGAACAGCATTTTCGAACTTTATAAGTGTTTGTTCGAAATATTCGAATTTGAGTATACTAGAATTGCTCAAATCCATTATATATGTAACGTGTAATAGATTCGAAATAACTCCATGCAAAACACATTTTAGAAATGAAAATGAATGCGCATTGTATCTATGATTTGCGATATAAAGAAGACATTCAATACTATATCTCATAATGTTGTGATCACCTGTAGTCCTATATTCGACGAAACAAAATATATATATTAATATATATAACCCTATATGAAATAGAAAATCATTTAACAACTTCAATCATAACTCATATGATCAACTTAACAATAGTACCACAAACAAGAACCTATTATGCAAAGATATTATTATATCCTCACTGCAACTGGATGTCTTTTTCGTGGATTGAGATACTATTATTGTTATTATTAACCGCGCTTTTTATCTTTGTGAACAATGAAACTCCAATAATAGTAGTAAATTGTACTTAGTAATTATAGGCGATTGCTCCGGAACATCCAATACACAAATAATTTTATCATATCACAATTGTATCCAAAATCAACTAATGTATTCATCTTAAAGTCTATTCATATTTTGGACTCAATAGCTTTTTTTACACTACGACAACAACAACTAAGCTTTAACAAGTATTTATTATTTTTCCGTGAACGACACATTTTTATCGGTGCTTTCAAGATGTGAGGCATACTAAAAATTATTTGGACTGAGTTGGACATCACATATTTAGTAATACTAGCTATCAACAAAGAATAGGACATACTTGAGACAATAAAACAACGAAAACTAAAATACTTTTGTCATATTTTAGAAGACAAAGAATATAGCATCTTCAAAATCGTAGCCAGTGTTTCGGTAAAAATACAAAAACCCTTTTTTGAGAAGCTGTGGACAAATCAAAGAGATTAATAATTTTAGCCAAATTTTAAACCGAACGAGGAATTTGAAATAAAAGAAGAGAACCATTATATTTTACTACAGGAAATAAGCTGTAAGAAAGGCATCCTTATCTTACCCTTACTAATAACTTAAAATTAAATCATATATATTTTTGGTAGCTGTTAAAGTTGTTGATTTACCTTAAGACATTTTCTGCAGCATAACCTGCATCAATTACTGTATTTTCTACCATTGTTTGATCTTCGTAAAATGTCTCATCGACTATTGTACCATCAGTAGAATCAAAAGTAAAAGATAACCACTTTTGTAATAATTCGAATTGTATGTTATCCAACTCCAGGTTATGTAAATCGGCAATTTCTTTAATAACTTCGCTAATATACTGTTTGCTTTCTTTTATGATTTGTTCATGATGATATAAATTATATATAAGAGCAACAGGATTATCAATCAAAGCCATTAATTTTTCATCTGTTATTCCGTAAACGTTAAGTAAATGTTGAGTTTTCAAAATTGGATATTTGCGCTTTACTTTCTCTAATCTTTGTTGATATTTATCTTCAATAATTCGATCCTCATTTTCAATCGCAAATTTATAACATTCGTATGTTGCCTCTACTTGATCCGCACCATATGGAGCATAAGTAGCAACGAAATAAAGTATCATAAATGCTTTACCAGGATTTTTTACATTATGTACAAGACGCAGTACCTATAAGTTAACAAAAAAAAAATGGGAAAAGATATTATTCAAGTATACATAATTTACTATGATTTAAATAAGTGTTTCAAAGACGCTTTAACCATCTTCGAGTAGCTTGAATATTTTCGAATATTCGAATTATTAATGTTTGTATTTGAGTATACTCGAAATGGTCAAGCATCGTCATGTTCTAAAACTTTGAAGTTTTAATTTAAATAAAAATTTTTACCGATCGCAGAAATGCATTATTTTTTGACTGCACATTCCAGGTCTCCGATTCGTTGTTCAATTTATAATCTGTTATTGAATTCTTAACAGCAGACATGCAAAAATAATCACACATTTTAGCTACTTCCGATGAACCCTTTAGCACAGTGTGCATTTGTATTAAAGGAAACCAACTTTCACAGTTATCCACACTTATTTCACTCTCTGTAATTAAAAAATGTATGCACACCAATTAGATTTGGATAAGAAAAAAATATATGTATGTATGTTTGAATAAAGAATGGATCAACTTACCCAATATGTCTTGTAATGGATTTTCTACAAGAGGCAGAAATGGCAAGCGAAAGCGAGCAATTTTTGGTAATATACCGATTTCTTTTTGAGATTGCAACCACATATCCATTTCAAGTTGTCCTGGTCGATTTCGGCGTCGTTTCTTCATTTTGTGCCTCAAAAAATGCAAAATATTTGACCAAACTTGCATTTCTTGTGGAACAGCATCGATGAAAGATAAGATCTCAATAACGCACAAATAAAGTTCATAGAAATATATATTTATCTAAAATAATATTAAGGGTTAATTTAGTTGTAATTAATATATATAAATATATCTTACATCCTTTATAAATTGTTGAAGTTTTGCTGTTAATAGTTTTGTATTCTTTATTTCGTTAATGTACATTTGGCAAGACTTTAGAATTTCATCAGCGGACGATAATACGACTAGCTCCTCCTCATCAAAATCATTGGTTTTGATATCATATTGTAGTTCTTGTGAACGCAACAAACCAATAACCTGTTACACAGAGAGAAAATCATTAAATTATTTAACAATATGTATATACATATAACACAATGCACATATATGTATATATAATATACTGAGTGTAGAATATATAGCAAATAACATCAAATAAGATATATGAAAAAATTATATAACATAATATTAGCTAAAATATCTTCAACTTATATACAGGCGAGACAATCAACGCTTTCTCAAAGAGACGTTGGTCGTGCGTTAGAGGCTTGGAACACCATCTTCACAATCTAAGCCAGTTGTGTGTTCTTAAGCGAGTTTTTGTGGCTAAGGCTGCCACTCCAACTTAATCTTAGCTAATGTTTTTTCACTTAAAAAACAGTGAGGCTAATACACGTTGGTTGAATTCGACTTTCCAAAAACTGCCGGGTATGCATACCGGAGCCACTCGTCGAACTCGACGACCAAGTGTCGTTTAGCACTTCTAAATGAATCACAACAACAATAGTTTAATTTGAACCTTTAAATACCATAATATTTGTAGATAGACAGACACCAATGAAAGCAATCGAATCTAATATTGTTAAATTGAGGATAACACAAGGCTACTCTTTTTTGGGTTTTTGGACGTAGAGATATTAAAGAAAACGAACGAGCAGACAAGAAAGCCATTAATACCTCCAAAATTAATTTGAATGAGTTCCGATGTGTGAACTATTTAGGAGCATATATGAATTTACTATTTCGCTAATGAATGACTTGTGGACTAATCGCGAGGGCTATAAGAACACTATTAACAATACGGTCTCTAGGAACCTATGGCTTAGCACACCTGCGGTTGACAGGCTTGGTGGATATTAATGGGGCACTGTGTTATTGGACCGATGGTTTGACGACGGTGTATTGTGGTAAGTGAATTATGCTGGAGTTGTTAACCTAAACAGAAAAGGGTTCCATCAATCACTATCTATGTCATTGTTCAGGACTGCGTTAGAAATGAGGTATAAATTAGTTTTTATTATTTCTATAGATAACTTTAGATATTTTTGCCATATTTTGAAGAGATCAAAATATTACCCTTTTTTGATAAATGTTAATTAATTTTTAAATTATGTGAGGTTACGTTTAAGGACAAGACTATGAAAGACTCCACGTAGACAGTTTTAGGGTATATTTTAAAGCTCTTCTTTTAAGACTAGAACTCTGTTTATCAACTTTTAGATTATTCACAGGAGATCTGCGATATGTATATTTATTATTTAAGAGCTACCTACATCATTTTAACTAATTTATTTTTATTGAGAATTCTGCGGGACTTTTATGTTTTTGATTTCTGAATTGAATTATATAGAATATGTATTAATTAAATGTTTAATTTTTCTATTATACATACACATCAAAATTTTTTTAATTTACCTGTGTTATAAGCATTTGCTGGTAGTCTAACTCGAAATCAGTACTCATGCGCTCTAGTAATTGTATATCCAACTGTTTGTTGTGAAACTCTTTTAATAATGCTTCGATATTATCAAAATCAGCACTAAATTTGCCTTTGATCGATGGATCTTTCTTGCAAAATTCCATATAATAATAATATTTTATACGTCTGCAAAAAAAAAAAAACAAAAAAAATTTTTAACAAATTTATAGGAAAAAAGTCTTGAGCATGTATCACTCACTGTATACGCGTAGCTTCAACATGATCTGGTTTATTCAGTTGACTATTGTATTGTTCCACTAATGTAAGCAGATTGACCTTTTGCTGATCAGTCTTAAAATCATTTTCCAATTTCTGTAGGAGCATATCTGGATCGTCACACGCAATCAGCATAGCAAATAATACTGAAAATGATGGTTATAAAATAAAAAGATCTCGAACAATTAATTTTATAAGTAAATTTTTATAATTACCAACAAAATTAACATCCTTATTTGACAGAGTATACCGGAAAATGCGAGTTAATTGTAAGGATAAAAATTCTTCATTTATAATCTTGCAACCATTACGGGTTTGATAATCTAATAAATACTGAGCAATTGTATACCAAATACTATGCATTTTGGCTTTAACAAGATGTTCCAGTGCTAAAAAGAAATCGTCACTGACCTCATCAATATCAGTTTGTATTTCTGTAGATAGTAAATCTTCTAACATGTTAAGCAGTTGATTTTGAGATTTTGATGACAGTACCATTAAGTGCAGCGTATTAGTTATGAATTTAATTACCACTATTTTTTCATTCCTAGAACTCTGTGAATGCATATAAAATAATATATTAATAAAGAGAAATTATAAAAAATATATTGTTTTTATTAACAAATGCATTTACCTTATTCACTGGAATCTGTGGTTGCACTTCAATTTCATCAAATACAGACATTGAGTCCCGGTTTCTTGTTTTTGTTGAATTGTTGACTAAATCCAATGGTGGACCTGGTTTTAAGTCATGATTTGATGCTGAATCCGTGCTAACCAAATGTTTGCATATGATATTATTAATTTCTATATCTTTTTTCTGATAGTATGCATTAATCGCATTCACAGAATAACAGTTGTCAGCTATTTGGATATATTTAATTATTTCTTCCAAGTCAAATTGTTGATCTTCGTCAACTAATGAAGCACGTACTAAGAGTTTGTAAGCTAACGGATATACCAAAGGATCGTTGTCGCTTAATAACGTGTAGTCTAAAATAGAGTAGAGACATATAGTTACTTATGCACACTGAATATTTTTAGAGAATTAGAAATAAAATTGGATATTTATGTTTTCCACAAACTGTATTCTTTCATGAACAGAATAATAGAAATAGAAAACGAAGCAATGGAAGAATAATTGAAATCAGTTTAAAATATTAAATAAGTCGTCAGAAGTACTTGCATATGTTGACATTATATGCATAAAAGTGCATCCACACCAAAGCGAATGCTTGCGAACGAAAGAACTTTTGCATGTATCATTACCTGCGAACTTGAAAACGCAATAACATATATTGGACCTAAAAAAAATTTGGATAAACCCAAGTATCTCTCTATTGCGAAACGCTCAAAGTTGGCAACGCACAAATTTCAAACAGGAAAACACAAGTTCGTTAGAAGTTTTATAATGCTTTCACAAATATTTTAAGAGCAATCTATTATTCAGAAAATAAAAGATTTTGTTATACAAAGTTCTTGTCAAATCAGATATCGTAACAAAAATGAAGTCTCTCCTTTAAAATGAAATTTCATATATAAAAGCGCAACCCTGGAAATTAAAAGTCAGGAAAACCGCTAGCAAGATGGAAAGACTATGTGATAGGCAAAGGGCACTAAGTTACCAGCAATTAGCGGGCAGTAGTGATGAAAAAAGAAAAAATGGAGGACTATTATAATGACTGCCGACAATGGCTATAATGCTTGAGCAGCACAAATATACTTAAACTAGAACATTTGGATGAGATATTTTAATGGTTTGAAAGGTTGCTCGGTGATGTTCTTGTATAATTTTTTTTTTGTTTTGTTTCTTACTAATACGTATCGCAACAGTGGGTCCATCCCCATATAATGTTCAGAATATCTCGACGTTTCTAGGAGCTATGTGAGCTATATTTAATGCTCTTAAATAAAAAATTAATATAATTTTTTCAGATATTGAAAAGTATGTATCATCATTATTAATTTTTTGAAAATGATTCTTGGTTTTAATTGCTTGTTTGTAACAGCAAAGATATTTCATATTCATTTAAAGCAGACATTGTATATACAAATATATTTTTATCTTCAATTCATGGTTACTTACTTGTTCTTTTTTTGTTATCACAAATATATTGTGAAAGCAACTGCATCGCCAAAGCTATAAACTCATCTTTTGTTTCTAGCGTACAATCTACTGTTTCTAACATAGAATAACTGAGTGCACATGTCAGAGGTAAACATTTCATGCGTTTACATATCATTCTCACTCCATACATTTTTGGAATTTCTAAAGCTGCGCTCAACTCCCAAATTTCCTGGGTTATAAATTTTGATACATTAATTGCTGCTTGACTACGTTCCACAATATTCTCAATACCCAAATTTAACATCTTCGACCTACTACTCGTTGGCACTAAATCACTTATGGATTTTATAGGAATTTGATATTTAAATCGTATAATAAAAATATTTTGCAAAGCGCGCAGGCGTTTTTGATAAATGTGGCATGTTTTCGGGGTAATTAGCTTTAGAAAATCAATTAAATTTTTTTGATCCTTCATATCATTTTGTAGTGGTTCTGTTTTCTCCATAAATTCCTGTTTAAAGAAAAATAATACGATTTATAAGTTTTATAATTTAAATAATTTATAGCTTTTCTTACCAAAAACATTTCTGTTATCGAGTTGACATATTTTACATTCTGATCTGCATTTAAAAGCTTGAAGAGTTCATAAGCCAATTCGGGTTTATCTGTGCGCACCAACTGATAACAGCAATTAAAGTTAGCGCCAACAGAAATGCTTGGTGCAGCTTTTGTAAGCATACGTATATCTTCCAACATATCTGGTAGGTTCATTTTAACAATACGAAACATAAACAAGTTTAAATTTATATCGGTTGCACTATCCATGGGCCAACCATACTTAGATTTCATAATTTTTATTACTTGTATTTCGTATTCCGTGTTAATCTTAAAAGCCAACGGATGAGTTGAAGTACGTAATTTGATGAGTGGTGCCATTGCATCTGGCCAGGGCACTGGTGAACACTTATAAGAAATATTTAAAAATTTTTATAAATGTTAGCCTATATTTTAAATCAACTTAACTTACTTGCATCACTTTTAGTGCTGATTCTAATCGATCATCTTCATTATGCAACAATTCAATACAGGCTATTGAACGCTCCAGCCAAGTGCTTAAAGAATAATGATTACCAGCCAACAAAGAAATGTAGTTACGTATGGGAACGATTGGAGTTTTACCCTTTTCTTGATAAATAGGATAGAGAAAGTCTTTTACAAGACTTTGCAAATGATCCAAATGTACGTGTTGTAATATATACAGAGCAGAATCATCGATAGAGTCCTGAAAAAGATGTTTAAAGATGTTAGATGTTTTCAATAATACTCGGCTAGTTATCTTTTCCATCCTTGATTTACAAGAATGGCCGGGTCTACGAACCCGAACTATGTCAGTAGATTTCCACTTGTTATCATTATTATTTATAATCTTGAAACATTAAATATGAAAAATAAGAACATAATAAAATAAGAATACTCAAGCATCAATCTTGGGTTTTTATATCGAATCAGTATTTAAACTTTAATTTATTATTAGAGGAAACTATGTGTTAGAACCATCTAAATATATTTTTGTTTTTTTTTTTCAATCATTAAATAGAAAAATTAACGAAGTGGTGTATGTTCACATCAGTCACTATGCGACTCGGAACAAGAAAACTACTCTACTTTTGAGACTCCTGGCAATTTCTACTTATAAAGTAAGACCCTGATGAAGCTATGACGATTGAATGAATTTATCTATTTTTATTTCTTTGGAAATGCAAGAACTGTTTTATTAGTTTATTAGTATTGCGACTTGAGGCTAGATCTCCATAAGATTATTGCAATTAAAAAGAGAGAAAAAATTATTTGTAATTGACACCAACCTTTCATATCTCTATAATCTCTATGATCTCTATAAGATCATTGCAATTAAACAGAGAGAAGAAATTATTTGTAATGGACACCAACCTTTCATATTGTGCAATTGAACGTGTTTCGAGTTAAATATCTGTTGGGTGTTTGCAATAATTGTCAAAAAAAACTCCACGGACTTGTGTTGCGTTCATTATGAATTTAATTACTTTATTTTATATTGACTCTGGTTACGCATCCATTACCAATCCACTCTCACTTCCCAATAATCCATTCCACTTTAACACAACTAATACCCATCCACATCCACCCATGCATTCGTCACGTACGCCTATAGTGACTACAATAGCTGAAAAGGTTATAATAATTCTAGTAACTAGTATAACCTATAGCAGTATGCCTATACCATTGGTTTAGCAATCTCAATATATACCACTGTGGCTATTACAATATAGCAACAGTGCCAAAAAGGAAAAGTGTTGTTCCTAGGATTAATTTAAAAAAAATCAACAAATGTTTAAAAATGTTAAATACCTATGAAAGCGATGAGCAGCATTTGGTTGTTTCTGCTCATCATAATATGTAGGATATAGCAATTATGTACCTACCTGTAGATAGTTGTCCAATGTAAAAATCAAATTATAACTATTTTTTAATACAAATAACTCTTGCAATACATTTACTAAATTTTTTAATTTAGCAATATTTGAATCCAATTGACGTCTTACATCACTGCAAAAAAAAAAAAATATATAAAAATTGAAAAATATATTTTTACGATCGACAACATACGAGTGCAAAAAGCATGTATTCTCAAAAATGGCAGCAACTTTTGTCATAAATTCTAAACCAATTTCAGGCCAATGACTCGAATATTGCAGTGTACGTGTCTTCTGTATACTCCACTCTGTAATAACTGGTAATACAGAAGGATGGGTATTTCCTACTGTCGGAACAAACTGTAGTAAAAACTGTAGTAAATTGAAAGCAGCAGTGTTGGCCGGTATGAAATCAAGTAACTTTTCTAATTCTTTTTCATCCAAATTTTTTAAAATAGCACTAGAATGTCGTTTCCAAATTAAACATGCCGTAGGTATATCATACTTAAAAAGTACTATGATTTCCTTAATCAAATATGGATTATGCACAAAATTTTGCCAATCGACTTTACATTCATATGGATCAATAATTTTGAGTGTATCCAGACGATGCAATTGTTCCCATATATCAAGTACATCATTTTCATCATCCTAAAGAATTTTTATTTTAGAAAAAAATCAAAGCACGATAATATATTCTATACAACCTGTTCATCCAAATATTTAAGTATTTCCTTTAAATAACGATAAAGCAATTGTCTCGTTGGCATGCTGATCATTCGATTATTTTTAAAAAATTCTTTGCGTCCAACTCTTTTTAGCATATCGAGTAAATCATCGAATAGATGTTGTAAATACTCTGTGTTTTCCTAAAAAAATGGTATTGAGAAACATATTTATTATTTTAATTATGAAATATTTACATCTGCGATTGAAAAGTCTACTAGCATCCGTTTAGCTTTGGCTTCAAAAACTGGTTGCAAACATAGTTCAAATTGACTGCCGAAGTCCTATATAGAAGAAAAATAAAAACCATAGTATAAAAAATATATTTCAACATACTCAGTGTATTATTTTCTGCCTTTAATTAATATTTTTGTAAAATAATTATAAATTGCTAGTTTAGTTCAAGCATTGTCTATTGTAAAATCATCAACATTGTTAGAACGTTAATTTTGATAGGTGAGAACACTGTAGACTATTCTCATTAAACTTAAAAATCGACTTGATTTAATCGCTTTTTGTTAATGTAGATGATTAACTCATAACTAACTGTACTGTACTAACTAAAATTCCATTATCAAATCTAGTTATAAATATGTATATTGATAAGTTGATTGAAAGAGGTGCTTTAGAATAAATCTAGAATAGCCATATACTCCTCGCCTCTACAATCCCGGTTTACATCTAAACAATCCTCTCCTTTCTCACACTACCATTATCTATTCATATCCTAATCCATATATACATCTTTGTAAATCCTTGCTAGTTATCTACTTTATAGATAATTAACAACAACAAAAGCATAAGTTCTCTTATAAAATATAAAAATCTCTTTTGAAATATCGTACAATATTGCTTCACAACACACCTCTGCTTCTTCCAAATGTCCTTTTGCAATCAGTTTCTTAAATCGGTCACTAGGATCGGTTTCAGAAATTAATTTCATTTCTACTTCTGTTGGTATATTAGATGAATTTAGTTGTGTGCCACAGAGTACATATAGGTTCATCGAATTTTTAGGTTGTTTCACTTGCCAGGAGCACACAGGAATATCCAATTCGCTATTACATTTAAATGCTTAACCAAATAAATAGAGTATAGTAATAATAATGTCAAATTATTTAGTTCTCTTAAAATTAGCTTACAAGGATATTGTACTATTTTCATCATGCGCTGATCTTTATTCGGTTTTGTCACTACCAACAATTCAATATTTTTATCTGAACATTCCATAATAATAAGGTCATCAATAAGCAGATTTATCTCATTTTGTTTAGTATTGAAGCAGATGATCTTCGTTATGGGACAAAATTCTAACAAATGTCCAGAATTAGTAAGAACTACACTATAATAAAAAAACTTCATTACTCTATTTTTCACATTAATAGCAAATGGAATTTACATAAAGTTATCCAAATTATAAATATTTTTAACTCCACCATAATGTTCTGGCATGCGTATTCTAATAATGTCTTCGTGCATATTTTTTAAATGGATTCCATTCTGTGTACCAGCAATGCATAATATATTTTCAACATTTATCCCCAATTTCCGCTCCATAACTAAAACAGATGTTAACGTATCCTTATGACTGCGATTAGTTAAAATGCGTTTCATAGTAACGTTGTCGAGTATAGCTTCATCAGGAGTTCCAGTTTCATTGTCAGTCATTGATATATTCATATTATTTTCTAAAGGCTTTTCATCAATTTCGCTAAGGCTAAGTACGAAATGACATCGCGGTTATTATGATTCACATTTGTTATTTGTATTATACTTACCAATAAATGCTCCCATTTGTGCAACTGATGTGAAAGCGTTGGTTTATCAGTTGTATATTGGCGAACGTTTTACCAGTTAAATTCACATCTTCTGCTTCGATGATTAAACTAAATAAAGGTATGCCTTTTATAAAAATGCCATGTATTTCTCCATTGCTCAAGCAACATATTATTAAATTGCCTGAATTTGTAGTTCTAATAATATTAATATCTGCATTAAATGACAACAAACTACATTTAGCCAAATTTTCATCTTCAATCAAAAATATTGTTTGGTCTATGGCTATGGCAATTTTTTTGTTTTGAACTGTTGCTTGTACTTCAGGATATTTAATTATCTATTGTTGTAAACATATACTAATTAGAAAATTAATTTTATGATGATTTGCTACAGTACCGCGTCATTGCTGCTAATTTTGAAAACACCGGCTGATGAAAACATATTCGATAAAGTTTCATCCTCTACGGGACACTGCTCAAAGTGGTCCCACATTTTCGGTTGAATATTTTGTTTTTAATATAAACAATCTTTAATAATAAGATGATTATACACCAAGGCGCGTAAATTCTTAAAATATTTTTTTTACGTTTTGTTCAGTTAGGTATTCTATTACAATTTGTTGAAGTTTGAAACCAATTTTTAGATATACAGGGTTGCATTTTGAAAACAAATATTACAGTGAACATTAAAAATTTAACCAATATATAACATACATATTAATCCGGATCAGTAAAGTTCACCACATACTTATACATAATTAGGTCTGTTCCACTAGCTACTTATAATAAAACTCCAGTAAAACACAAGTACAAACTGAAAGTGTAACACAAATAAAGTGCCAAATTACGCTCTTTAGACAGATTTTTCGGGAACAGTTCTGCATAAAGTCTGATGAGAACACTAGTTAAATTCAAATCAAAACAACTGATTTACACATCAACACAAATTAACTTAAAATTAAATGTACGAGTAAAGTCTGTGTAGCATATTTAAATTTCGACAGGGATGTTATGCTTTCTCAGATCCTCTCATTTAAATTTGCTGGTGGAACGCTCGTGTGCATACGCAGTGTTATTCAAAGTTACTACGAATATCTTGCAGAACAGATTTAATATATGCTAATTTGAATTGAAACCACAACTACTGAGTGTTATTTAAAATAGAATTTCAAAAATGTCTTGGAGCGCTTAAGAACGTTCAAATTTAAATATTCTAATTCAAAGAATTGTAATGTATTATATAATTTTTTTCTTTTGAAGGTATTTTGGTATATTCTTATGAGTTATTTTTCCTTGCTTATTTTAAAAACTTTCTCACCAATATATCCATAGACAAACAAAAGTAACGGATTAGACATCATTGTCCTAGACAATACAAATACAATTTTCTTGCAATTTTGTTGGATACACACCAACTTTTTCATTTCATGGAACTTACCAAAAACTGGAATAGAAATCATTAGCAACCACAGATACAGAAGAAAGAAGAAAGAATATATAAAATTGAATATAATATATTATTGTAAATTTATTAAAAAAATAATACCAAAAACGTATACCAAAACAACAAACTAAAGCAAAACATAAAATTAATTATTATATGAATGAGTATAATTAACTATAAAGTATAAAGAATGAATACGGAAGTCCCATTTTGTAGTCAAGGGAAAAACGAACGCAAGAAAATCAAAATACATAAGAGACTTTACATCTGGTACATCTGGTTGATAAGCTAGAGACAACAAAAAGTTATCAATATTAGACTACTAATTAATGGCAGACTTGATAGTGCCCGTCATCGTTTTACGTCTATTGCAATTATGGTCGTGTGCGAGTTAGACTAAGTTGCGTTCTAAATAAGGGAAATTCTAAGTTGTGCCGATAATATAGTGGTGTGTCGATACGTGTTGATAAATGGCTAAAAGTGTGCAGTGCAAAAAATCCCAAAAAATCTCCCATTTGGTTTAGCATCAACTTAGCCTAACTCGCACACGTCCTATATATAACTCTCATTGTCTAAAACTTGCACGGTCTTCGAACGCAATTTAACTAAAAATTTCCATAATCAATAATGTGAATAGATATTTTCTCATTTATATGCTATTTTGGCATTCTACCGTTATTTGTTATTGTAATAGATTTTTTGGCTTTCGTTAAAAGTTTTTTGATGGAATTTCATTTTGTATTCTGAAGTGTTGTGAACAAGTCGAAGTTAATTATTAATTTGCGTTTTGTATCCATAAGTCATAATGGAATACGAGGTGACTTCTGAAGAAATTGAAGTGGTGCCGCCAAGTAACACTTTAAGGTAACGAAAGATATTCGAAAATATATGATATGAATTTTTAACATCCATTATTTAAGTAATGACGAAATCTATCGTCGTTGTATCGCTAAGGAAAATGTAAAAAGTGTTACTTTAGGCGATAAACGCTGCTTTAAAACTGATGATCCGGAAGAAGTTAAGGAGTTAGACATGTTTTATGGTAATTTATAAATCATTTATCACATATTGTTTAATGTTTTATTTCATTTAATTTTATATTAATAATCGTTTTCCATAACATTCTTCATAATTTGAACTTTTATGTAAATTAAGAGGAATTGTTCTATTTTTTAACAATTCCGCGTTTGATCCATAACGATCACATGGTGGCAGTGTGGGATTTTGAAAAGAAGGCTGCGCGTGTTGTCCGGCAGAAAGGTAAAATGGACAAATTTGGATATACGTACAATAAAGCATTGTATTTAGAAAACTATGAAGCGTTGTTTTTATTGGAAACTGTAAGTACTTCAAAATATAAATATGTATAAGTTAAATATTTTAATTTTTTAAATGTAGGATCGTCTGAAAATGGATTATTATAATTTACCAATTACACTAGAACAAGCATATTTGTTGTTTATTGGTGAAGAAGCTTCACTTCAGTATGCAGAATATATGGTATATACTACACTAACCCGAAAGGGGATTGTAGTGCAAAAATATAAGAATTGCAGTTATGATTGCGAAGCAGTAACTAAAACAGATTGCATATGGGCGATACTTAAAAATGAGCTGTACGATCTACCTATACCGGATCGTATTAGTGCTTCAAAATATTTTACTGAAATGAAATCAGGCATGATTAAAAATCAAAACCTTATAAGAGAAAGTCAATCAGGTTTTAACGATGATGAGTTACCAGAAAGCAGTAACACAAAGCGTATTAACTTTGCCCAAAGGATTTATTGTAATACTGATTATAAAACAGAAAGTGTTTGGCAACCAAATCGCCAGCCACCTGTGTTAAAATCATCGGGCCATTTAGAAGAGATAAAAAAACTGTTGGATCGTAAAAAGTTTAAAGATGTGTTTGAAAAATTAGAGATCATTAAATTGAAAACTAATATTAAGAACCCTGACACTTGCAGGAAATTTAATATCAGTTTTGATTTATATGAGCCTAAAGGATTTCGAAAAAGCAATCCTGGTGTACCGGTGTGTCGTTTGATTATATTTCATTCAGATGACAAATTTCCAACTCATGATGAAATGCTTATGTGCTATTGCCAACAAATACATCCGACTAATTTAATATTCGTATCAGTTAGCGAATCAAATCAAATACATGGATTTCATTGCACATTTACATAAAATTGTAACGAATTGTAAAAAAAACCTTGAAATTAATAAACTGATTTATTTAAAAATTAAACTTTATGTGAATAATTCGATATATTGGATTTACTGCAACTGTAAGTATAGATTATTCATATAACATATAAAAAATAAATATTTTGGTACTTTTCATATATTTTTATTTATATACCTATGTAAAACGTTAATATATATTTAAATTTATATATTCATAGGTTAATCATAAAAAAAACATATTCTTACATTGTTTTTATAGTGAACATGTTAGAGATATACCATATTTTTAATGTCAATATATGTAATAAAAGTTTTATTTGATATGCAAATAACTAAAAATTATGTTTATAGACTTTTATTGTTATGTTTATTGCCTTCACCACTTGTAATTAATTTTACCCTTAACACATAATCAAAATAGTTTTAATCAAAGTAGTTTTAAAAAGTTTTTCCCTAAAGTATGTCTCTACCTTTATCTTAAAAGTAGTGATATAAATGAAGTTATACCACCAAGTTTTCAAATTAATTAAGGATACTAAAATAAATTAATTTAAATGAAGTTTTTGAGAATACATTAATTCATTTTTCAGAAATTTTTTTTATAAAACTGCACAGGTGGCAACGATAACTTTGACATATATTTAGCGGGTAGAATTGTTTGATTTTTTTCTGATTTTAGAAGAAACGCTGTGTTTGTAGAGTAAAAAATAGAAACAACTGATGCGAAATGCGTCCAACAGAAGTAAAATTAACTAATCCACCAGAAGATGTTATATCTTCAGTAAAATTTGGACCAAAAACGAATCAGTATTTAATATCTGCATCATGGGATGGAACCATCAGATTTTATGATGTAGTTAATAATGTCATGAGACAAAAATTCTCACAAGATGTGCCAGTGCTTGACGCAACATTTATGGTAACTTGAATTATATTATTTTACACATAAATTTAATTTTCTTTTTCTTAGGACGTTGTTCATGTAGTGAGTGGGTCATTGGATAACAAATTAAAGTTATATGATGTTAATACGCGTACTGAGACTTTAGTTGGAACACATGATGAAGCGGTACGTTTCGTTGAATATGCTGAATCAGTCAATGGTATACTCACGGGCAGTTGGGATAAAACAATTAAATTATGGGATATGCGAGAAAAGCGTTGTGTCGGCACATATGAGCAAAGTAATGGCAAGGTATACTCAATGTCGGTGAAAGATGAAAAAATTGTTGTTGCCACATCGGATCGTAAAGTACTTATATGGGATTTACGTAAAATGGAAGAGTATATGATGAAACGTGAATCGTCTTTAAAATACCAAACCCGTTGCATACGTTTGTTTCCTAATAAAGAAGGTTATGTCATGTCATCGATAGAGGGACGTGTTGCAGTTGAATTTCTTGATCCAGATCCAGAAGTACAAAAAAAGAAATTTGCTTTTAAGTGTCATCGAAATAAGGAAGATAGTATTGAACATATTTATCCTGTAAATGCAATTAGTTTTCATAATGTTTATAATACATTCGCAACTGGCGGATCTGACTGTTTGGTTAATATTTGGGATGGTTTTAACAAAAAGCGTTTATGTCAATTTCATCAGTATGACTCTTCCATTTCATCACTTAATTTCAGTCATGATGGTAGCACGCTTGCCATAGCTTGCTCTTATATGGACGAATTCGAAGAACCACCTGCAAATGTCTCCAATCCTGTCATATATGTGCGATACGTAACTGACCAAGAGACTAAACAAAAATAAACATTTTTAATTCACTACAACAACTTTGTATGCAAAAATCATATAAAAAATAATAATAATAAATATATAAATATAGATTTAAAAGTGTATCAAAACAAAAATATTTTTTTAATTTTTCTATACCTCCTTAATTTATTTTGTTTTAAAATTTAGTTTTTTTTAATTCAACTTTTATAGAATAAATAGAATAATTGTTATAGAATAGCAATACATACATATATTTATTATTTCAATATAAAAAAATAATTAATTAAGAATTTTTTTATTGTTGAATTTTTCTTATAACGAGGCAGTATGTTTCATTAGGATGGTAGTTTCAATATTAGTGGATGAGGGTGCTTTGGAGCTTTCGATTTCTCAATTCAGAAAAGTTTTTGATTTCTTGTACTGAATGTGATTGTTTATATTATTTGAACTGCTTGTAACGTGATGTTTTCATTGAGATCCTTGCAGATGGTTTAAAATTATTTCTTATATTTTAATATGTTATTAATTTTATGAGATTACAAGTACCAAAGGTTGAAATCGTACCCTGCCAAATTTGAAGCTTAGAGTCAGTTTTCATTAGCCAACTGACCTAAAGCAGTACCTCACTTGTATGTTCAAACCTGTTACAATCATATTGTTTATGTTCAGAGTCTTACGTTTTAAGAATTTATGTGTTTTTTAAGTCAATTGTATGTGAAAGTGCATGTTCAGGTATTGTCTATCTTTTCTTTGTTATATATTGAATTTAATAAGAATTTATCCATTGCGATCACTTGCTTGTAAGACAGCAAGTATGATGTGTAATATTATTTTATTCTAATGTAACGTGAATGTACTACATAAATCTGTAGATCAATAAGTTCATATGTATTATGATTTTTTTTAAACCAAATTCAAAGTTTGGGAAGTAATTTCCCTTTTTCCATTATTGACAGCAACTTAGGAGGTGTTTCTAAAATTTTTGTAGCGTTGGAGCGTTAAGATTGAATTGTGTCGAAATTTTTGTTAGATATTAGGATCATTAAAATTAAATTAGATTAGTACGAATCTAAAAATAAAAATTGCATTAAGCGAGTAGGTTGCCAAAGTTAATAGTTTACCAGTAAATAGATCGTATCGTGGAGAAAATGTAGTGTTCAATTAATAGATCGCTACCTCTATTTTTTATTTGGAATTGTTAAATATTCTGAGCAAATTATTCCGTTATAAAATCGAGGCAATCCAAATGATGCTCTAGACAGTGTTGTAGCAGATCAAGATGAGCAAGCCCAAATTAATAACTGAAATTCTACTTTCAACTTAGAATGTTTAGATGAGCATCATATTATACCATATTAACACAATTATCGGATTATTGGAAAATAATAGCATTTTTTGCTACAAATAAATGTAATGTTACATTGAGGTATAAAATTTTTTTTGTTACACAGATATACAATTAAAACAATTTTCTTTTGTAAACCATTAAATGGTTTTTTTTATAGCCAAATAATGATCATTAGTGGTCTTTCTATTTGAAATATACTTTTTTATCACGTTTGATTTTAAATTTTAAATATTAATACCCAATATTACCGTCAAATTTAAGCATAGGAAATAATTTTTTTTTAAATAACATAACACATAACTTCATAAATCTTTTTAATTTAATAATTTTAGTTATATTTATATATATTACGATTAATAAAAAATAAACTCTTTTAGAAAACCACAATTTTCATCTTTATAGTCAAATACTTTTATAAATAAATAATTATATATAATGATATATAATATATGATAGTTGTATATTAAACAACAAAATTATGTTTAATTAATTGAATTTTATATTGATTTAATCATATACATCAGGACTATTCAAATCAGATGCAATCGCGCGCCTGTATAGATCACTGTTTTGATCGGGGGGCCGCAGAAATAAATACAAACGTTCATAGTATATTTATTCAAAAATAAAAATACGGTTATAATGTTAAATTTAGTTTTATTATTTTATCAATATAAATTCATTTATTTGGTATACCATAAAAATAAAATAATGTAGCTTTACGAGTACACTAAAAGAAAATTTGCTTAATTGTAGTAAATTAAAAACATGTCGCGAGCTCTGCTGTGGACAGTCCTAACATACATCAAACTTGATTTAAATAAATTTAATTTAAAATATGAATTTATTTCCAATTAATTTTTCATTGTTAAAAATCTTCGATAAATGTGGCATCATCAAAAGTGTTACCAGTATGAAAAAGCGGAAAGCATTTGAAAGAAGAACGAAGATTATGAAACGAAATTGTATGAAAATAAACACGATAAACCGACACATTCAACAGACGATAATATGCTGGCGTGTAGAGCGAATGTGCGCGGCTATAACGAGATGTTGAATTAGTTGGTCAATTAACTATTGGAAACCGAAGTGAAAGAGAAGAAATTTTAAAAAAGTGAATTTAATTATGCGTTGTGCGGCAACTCCCAAAATCAAGATAAAAGCAAATTAAACGGAAAAATATGTGAATGAATAATTGTGAAGTTTTTCATAAATAATTCTAAAATATTTATTTGTGTTTATTTTTAAATGTGAATTATGTGTATTCGTTTTATTTTTTTTAAATATTTTTGTTTATGTGAATATAAAAAATGAGTTTTTTGTAAATAAAAAATTGGATTAAATGAATTTATTTTTATATTATTATTCTTAAATTCATTGAAAAGTAAAATTGCTAGCAGTACAACAAAAACAAACTAAAAACAATGACGGCGTGGAGCGATTGCAATACCAAACAAGTCTTTGGAATTGGTAAGCAGTAAATAAATAATAAAAAAAGTGTATTGAAATGTAAATAAAATAAAATAAGAGGGAAACTTTACTACCTGCGCATGCAGCAGGACAACTACAACTTGTTGTTGGTCACACCCTGTACAATTGTTGTATTGGTATATGTGAAAGCAAAGTTTGTTTAGAAATGAAGTGGAAGAGTAGATAAATCGCAAAAAATTCTAGTTATTTTTTTCTATTGTATTTTTGAGAAATAAATGATGAGTTTTGCAAAATTTAAAATAAATATGTTGGGTGTTCAATAGGGTTATAATATATACCACACACAAAGATGTTATTTAAATTAATTATTGGCCACTTGAACTGAGTACAGTAATAATTAAATAATTAACAATTCAAGGCCGTTCACTAAATAATTTGGGGAACTGCGTTAAGTTATTTGTAAGATTTTTTTGTTTAGTATTACGTCATTACTGGAGATGACTGGGGACTCATACTAAATGTATTGTAAATGTATAAATGTATATTGGTACATATAAGGCAAAAAAAAAAAACAATTTAATTACAAACAATCGTATATAACTAAAATGTATAATTTTTTTTTTTTTGTTTAGAAATATAGAGTAGATTTAATAGAATTAGTATCTTAATAATATGTTAACAAATAGTAAAACTTTAATTATGTGTGAAATTTATTTAAACAATATGTAGGAGAGTTTTATTGAACGCAAGCTTTGCTTTAAAAACTGGAGCACGGAAACAGGGTTGCCTCCTCTAATAAGAAGGATTATATCTGTGTTATGCCTACAAAATTTAAATATCCTATTATCTTTTCATTATTATTATGTTTGCAAAATTTGCATTACGACCTACTGATCTATGGTACCCTTATCTATGCAAACATCACCACAAAGTAACTACAGCGATGTGGCAATACTTAAAGGAGTTGCCTTATAAGTTAATATCAACGTGTGAAAAGGATAGCTTAGGAGTTTTGGAAACTTAAATATCATTCAAATACAATACATATTAAAAATTCCACTAATAAAAGTTCTTTAGATTTATATAGAATATTTGTTTGAATTTTATTTTTAAACTCCTTTCAAATTTAAATTAAATTATTTTAATAATTAAAAAAGGAGTCATATTAATTTCTAAAAACTCTATTTTCAATGAATCAATATTATTTGACTTTATGGTTTACATCGAGCTTTAGACTGCATTGCTTTCTTTTTAACGAAGTGGGATGTCATCAAAAGATCTGTCAGACTGCTTTATCCCAAAGTTAAAAATTATATATATAAATCCAGATTTGAATATGGATTTATATATATACATTCTTCTTGGCTTAATGAAACGCGATTCAGTGTTTAAAGTACTTTCCATTTCAACGTTCTGTTTATAAATAATATATAAATATATAAATTTAAGTTTAAAAAAGAATTAGTTATATTAATTGGAATTATTAGTTATGTTACTATCTGTTATCTGAACGATATTGGTACTACTACATAAGATAGGTGTTGTCTCACTGCATCAAAACTGTTGTTATCTTTTAATCAAAATTATCGCACCAAACACCATTTCTATTCCTGTTCTATTGATAACGCAGAAGTCTTTATAGTGTGTCTGAAGAATTTGGTTTTATTCAGTTCTTAACCTAGATTTAAGATTATAACAATATTATTATATATATTGTTTTGCTTTTCTCGAGTTTTTGAATTACTTATTGTATAGGTTTTTCGCGAGGACTGACTACCTTAGTTAAAAAAACAACAATATATCTGTAAATTATTGATTTAACTCTTCTATTTATTTTCTCATTGAACCAATTAGTAACACCTAGGATACTTTCGTACCTACACATATTTTAACCCATGTGTAAATATTTGTAATTCCTTTCATATTATCTGCTATATAGATCACTGTAGGTTATCACAACAACCATTACAACTAGAAAACAAAACAGTTTTTTTGAAAACAAGTGCAATTATTAACCGGTTTATAAGAACAATGTTGTATTTCAATAACTGATTACTGCAGAATAATAAAAAGTGCATATTATTGCAAATTCCTACAGGTTATTTATGGTAAAGTTTTACTGCGATAATGGGAATGTCTTGCTTTATTGTTAAGTTTTTATTATATGCCAACCTCTCCCATGAATAAACTGATGTTATTATTGTTATACTTTCCTTTTGAGTTTATCTATGCTTGCCAAGATATGTTATAGAAATTGCTACAAAAGGCAACCCAGAAATATACCTATAGCAGAGAAACAAGAAAGATATTGTGGTATAACATAATTGTTTGGAAAAAGTAAGAAAAATGGAAAGGTGTGAGAAAAAACATAAAAATAAAAACAAGAAACATAAAAGACATAAATATAAAAGAAACAAAAATATCCTTGGTAAAAATTAAATTTCCCTCGGTAGTAATGCATTGTTCTTGATTGTCATTATATTATAGTTTTGTGACGTAGTGTTAATAATAATATATTGTTCTTTATCGTCATTGTTGTATCCTGACATAGGGCTCAAGTTTTAAATTTTCTTCAAAAAATATACCTTGTTCTTACCGTCTATAATTCTTTAAATTAGATTTGATTAGTATTTTCAACTATGTTTATAATTTTTAATCTTAATCTATTTATATATACGACTATTTACTGCTCAGGAAGATTAAATTTTTATCAAGAACACAAGAAAGTTATTTATATTTTTACATTAAAAAGGTTTGAACAGAAATTTTGTTAAAAAATTGAAAATGAAATATTACGGCACTTTTATTCGCCAATTGTATTCTTTACTTTTTTTGTGTGTGATTTTTGTAAAATTATTCTTTTTATATTTTTCACATTATTTTTTGTGGTTCCAGCTAGTTTTTTGCTTGACTACTTGCGTAAGCATTGATTACTTGCTTGAGTGGAGCAAAGAGGTTTGTTTTGTAATTAATATAAATTAAATTTAGTAAAGCATGAAAATTCATACGAAATGTGATAATTTCTATGTACAATTAATTATGATGTTAAGATTCTTTTGTTTATTTTATCTTTTAAAACTTTTTACTTACTAAATTATATATAGGTATATGAAAAGGGAAACTGTTTTTAATGTTTTTTCACCTATATAACTAACCATAAACCAATTCTTGAAACCAAACATTTTTACACTTCTGAACTCACCCTTCTGTAGTGTCGTCAATAGGCGTGTAATTTTTTCCACACTTCGTTGGTTGTTCTAGAATTTCTAATCTCTGAAGTGTTTTCCTTATTTTTTTTCCTTTTGCTTTCAAATAATAAAACAAAGTGCACAATCACATTTGACCTCCTGCTGTGAACTTGTTGCGGAGCACTTATATCTTTTTGGTCTCAGTAAAAATTTGAAATGTTGTCTTTTAACTTCATTTTATTGCAATTGAAATTTTCATGGAATTTGTATGGAAATTAGTTTTATTTCTGTTTGTTGCACCTTTACAGTCACTTGACTTTACCTTGTGGCTACTCTTTGTACCTATCTCTGGCTATGTCCATTTGACTGCGTGTTTATTATGAAAAAAATTTAGACTTGATTTTATTTTCTTATCTCTAAGAAAATAGTTACAAACGGTAGCGGAAATGTTGATCAAAATATCAAACTATTTAGTTGGCATATATGCTATTGTGTAATATTTATTAAATTTCTCTTATTTCTTTGTAGTCGGCAAGAGATAAAAGGTACATAATGCAGAAATTGTTGATGTGCTCATACTACGAATACAAGTATCGATAGATACACCAAAAATGGTTTTATAGTGCCAAGTCTGTCATTAGTTATCCAATTCGTCATTCCCATACTATCTTTCTGTTTCGTGTACCAAGAATCCCAATGAGATACAAATCTGTCCATACAAAAGTCTTCAATCTGTTTATTCATGATATATAGTCTATGTATGTTATTATTTAGTTCATTACTTCTCTTCTGGTTATTGTTGTGAGATATTGTTCTTCAAATAAGTTGGATAAATATAGGGAAGTTTATATTATGGTCTTTATTTTATCATAAGAAGAAGAAGTCTTCTGTTTTGACTATTATATAAATGTTACCATATTTAACATTATTACTTTTGTTATGCTTACTATTTTATCGTGAGATATAATTTATCCACAGCAGAAGTTTTTTTTAAATTCATAATTCAAAGACATAGCTGATGAATGGAGGGAAGATTATATAAAATAATCTGACCATTTTAACAGTTTAAGATGACACCTGTTTTTATTAATCTATTCATGTTATTCTTTAATTCAATACTGATAATTGTCGTGCAATATAACTCATCTACAACAGAAGTTTTTGTTTATATATGAAATGAAGATAAGGATCAATGATTGTAGCGAAGATTATTTTATGCTGTCCATGTTATAAGATTAAGAAGACTTCTGTTTGGATTAATCTCTAACGCTATGCTTCACTTCAATACTTTTTAACCGGCAAGTATCGTGAGATATAATCCATCCACAAGAGAAGTTATTAATATATTTATGTATAAAAACAGGGATGTGTATTCAGTTGGATATAACTATGATTATTTTATGTGTTTAATTCGATCAGAAAAAAATGTTTTTCTTCTGTATATATTATGGTAATTAATGATTATAGAAACAAATTTTTTTATAAGATTTTGTAATATAAAGTTCTATTGGAAAGGCTAGATTACTGGAACACATACTCTTCTTCACATTTACTGTCTGGTTTGGTTAGGTTGCAGTGGAAGCCTTGTGCATCAAAGGCCATTTGAGCACAAATAATGATTCATTGCGTGACCATGGATTAATTACTCTAAAAAGTAAACAAATTTCTAAATCGTTAAAGAAAAACAGTGTTTAATTAACTTAAGATTTCTAATGATTACTGTACTTCGGCTTTTTTGTTTAATAATATTTTATAATTATAATCAGTATAATTGTAATAATATAATTAATCAGTACATGCAAATTTAGTATACTCCTTTAAAGTTATTGTAATATTTATCAGTTACGGGATTACAGATGTGTTTCTTCTTCTTCTTATTTAGCACTACAGTCCACTGTGAACCTTGTCCTTCCTCACGAAGTTGATATGTTTATTGTCTTTTATATGTATACATATATTAATATTAAATTAATATTAAAATATAATTTAACTTTTTTTTTAAAGTTATTGTAATATTTATCAGTTACGGGTTTACAGTTTTACAGATACTATATGCCAAGTGGATATGTTTATTATGTTTTATATGTATTACATATATATTAATATTATATCAATATTAAAATAGAATTTAATCTATTCTTTTAAGGTTATTGTAATATTTATCAGTTTATCAGTTTACCAGTTTACAGATATACAGATACTATGTGCCAAATTGATATGTTTATTTTGTCTTTTATATGTATACATATATATTAACATTATATTAATATTAGCATTTGATATTTATAAAGTAATGTTCAAAAGATTTTTGCAATATACCTATATCTTGTATTCCAACTAAAACTAAATCCGCTACTGTTTCTAGCAAATGGTTCATCAAATATACAACATACATGAGAAAGGAGGCACTCAAATGCAACAAATTTTATGTGCAACGTTTCGTCAGCTTTTTGAGACTGTGAAGATGATTATGATAATGATATGTTATTTGTAGTATATTCCATAAATGTTTGTGACTTTATAATGAATGTGCATTTGCTAATGTGTATTTGAAACAATTTGTTTTGCACTTGAAATTGTATCTCGTTGTTGCGGCAGTGACCATGAAATTAATATGCGCCAACTCATACCAAATAAAATGTTATTTTGAACTTTAAAAATGAAATAAAACTATATTTTATTTATGTAATTTATTTAACTACATTTTATAAAGATAATCAATTATGAGTATAATAAAGCAAACATTACTTTTTTTTTATTATATTTGCCATATAAAAGGTAATGACTTTGTTAAAGTGAATAGAAAGTGCAATGTACATGACTTCGTTGTCTTTCTAATATCTTTCTGCCTACATTTATTTGTTTTATTTTTTTTTTAATATTTTTTTTATTTTCAATTGATTTCTATAATTACAGATAAATCAGTTACACACACCCAATGTTATTAGTGTTTATTCTTGCCTTGCCACCTACGTTTGAATCTCATTGTATCTTAAGCATAAAATATTTATTTGAATTTAGTCATTTTTATATTGTCTACAAAATGTACTGCATGAAGCTTTTTACCGATTTTTAACTAGTAAAAATTTACGCTGATAAAAACCTTGCATTATTGTATTAAAATTTATCAGTAAATAATTTTATTACAAACGACATTGAGCTATGTGCGCTGTCTTACCCCACTCTCACCTATAGAACTCACAGATACTTTCGTTTGTTTTCAGTTATTCATTTATTTGTTTTTTTTTTTTTTATTTTTTTTTATTTTTTTTATTTTCGTGTATTAAGTTTATTACCTTTTGAGAAGTTTTTTATTTTGTGCTATAATTGTCTATATATGTATATGTATGTATGTTTATGAGTGTATATTTATATTTCATATATCTAACTATATATTTTCATTACTATAATTTGCTATAACAACACCTCTCCCCACCACACAACTTCACTTGTTATATGAGCATTAAGATAGACTAAGTATTTGTATCTCATTGCAAAATATTAATTTAATTTTTGTTCATTTCGTTTGTTTCTAATATTTTTCTATTATTAAATTTGTTTTATTGTTTTTATATTGTTGCTTTTTTATTTTCTATTTTTGCTGTGCTATATTGTTTAATTTGTATTTATGTGAACATTTTTTCTTTTATTTGTGTCGCCAACCTTATCTGCGCTTTTATAGTACGAGAATGCGAGTATCGCATTCTTAGTTATTAAGTCAAAATGCTCATAATTAGAATGATTTTTATTTAATTTATTATTTCATTTTCCGTTTTAAATAATAGTTCACTAAATGACGTTTATTTAACCCACATTTTCTACATGACTTCTCCATACCAAATATTGTATATAGAAAGCAAATCAATTAAATGCAGTAGCAGCAATAAATGCATAAAGATCTAAGCAATAAAATTATATATCTCATTTATTTATTATTAAATTTGGATCGAATGTGTATGTGGAATGAGTTAATAAGATAATATATTTTTTTTTTCAATTAATAACAGAATTATAAGTCAAACTCTTTAATTTAAAATAAAGCATATCTCAACCTAATTGCAGTAGATATTGTATAAAAGCCGGCATGTGATAGATAGTATTTTTTTTTATAACACTTTTTAATTGCTTTATTTTCTAAATTCTTACAGTAAATATTGTATATTAATTAAACTGGTTTTTGTATTTGATGTTTTTTTTTTAAAGATTTAACAAATAAATGTGTCAACTGAAAGTCTGACATTTTTATTTAAAGACAAGTAAAAATTTTATACAATAAGTATCTGCACTTCTCAGAATTAAAAAAAAAATCACAAAAAAATAAGTTGTGCGAACATAACTTTGATGAGAAAGTCGTGGAGCTTTCTAAAATTCTGATATTTCCAGTATAATAATTTTAAAGGTCCCGAGATAGTCATTTAACAACAAGAAATTGAACTTTTAAATGTTTTGTTTAAGAAAAAGGATTAATATCCAAGCTGAGAATGTCGCGAAAAAATCTATTTAAATATGTAATATCTTTAAACGATCTTTACTAAGCAATAAAGTCTGTTATTTTACACAATAATTATCAATTTGTGAATAATAGTTCCTCAATCTTAATGGACTCTTCATACAAAATGCTGCAAATATTAATTAATCCACATTGATTATTCTCTCAACCGTATTGGGATGACAGTATAGGAGGTTCTGAATTGATTATATCATAGGTACTATATATAACATGTCACACTTATGTGATTGATTATATACAAAAAAAACTTAGTCGACATTCAATGAGATACTTTATAGAATATATCAGTACATATTTTAAGTAAATTCTAAAATAGTATATAGTTTGTATAGTATTTATGTACATAGATATAAATTTAAGGCTGAGAAATTTATTTAATATTAATCGCATACATTACTTTTGTGATTTTAATTACATATTTTTAAAAATATATATTCATTTTGATTATAATGATTTTTAGTAACAAGGTATAGTTAGTATTGTTATTATAATATATATATTTCAATTGACAAACACAGATGTGTTTGGATAAGTCAGCTTTTAGTTCATAAGGAGAGGTTATAGAATGGTCACACTTTTGTTATTGAAACGATTGTTAGTAGGCAAAGATTTTCTGGTATTTTATAAATTATAAAAAGTCCTTTCCCATAAAACTCTGTGCTCAACAACGTTACCTATCTCTAAACTGAAAATAGAGAAACAGATGGAAATTATCAAATTATTAAATCTCGTTAAAATGATTTAATATATGTTATATATTAATAATAAAGCAGATGTGTGGCATTTTGATCGTCCTTTCAAACGCTGCAGCATATGTGATTAAAGGAGAGTTTCAATCTTCAAGTATATGCGACCCGACTTTGACACGTCAACAAACCTACCACACTATTGATATCTCTACGGGGCATCTCAATAAGACTGCTGAATTTTTTCTTAATAGAACGCGGCCAACTTGCAAACAGATGCCTACATATTTAAGTCCTTCCATCTTGTACTAAATTGCTCAATATGGAAAGTAGTCAACTGTTTATATGATGTCAGCTATATGTCTGGATTCCTCAGGTGTTCCAAATGATTGCCTGAAGCAATCCGTCTGGGTCATGTTTACCCTGCAATTCCTGAAAATATCCCTATGACCGCATACCAATAGTGGAAAAAAGTTAACTCCGTCGACATTTTATTTAAAGTTATGTAGTAGGTAAAAACAGCCCTGAAAATAACTGGAAATGAACTCAAGAATAGTATAATATACAATATAAGTATATGTATATTTCTATTAAATATATTATTCACTTCTAGACTAGCCAGAGCTTACCCCTAATAGCGATTACCTCCGCCTAAAAAACATTGGAATACCAAAAACCTATAAAATAAAGATGAGTAGTACACATTGTTTTAAGAATTATTCTTTTATAGTTAAAAACATTTTAATATAATTTATGTATAGTTGTATTTGCTCTGAAAAATCTATTTCGAATTAAAATTCTAGGTTCTAAGTTGTAGTTTGCATTCTTTTATATTGAATCGCCGTTGTAAAAAATAAAACATTTGCTTTGTAATGATAAAATATTTATAATTATTTTTATAACATGTTTATATTTATCTGCAATTATATAAATTTTATTAATATATTTTATTGTTGTGAGTAATGTTTGCCACACATTACGCAGTCCGTATATACGTTCCCTTACCGCATCTATATGATTGCATATATGAAAGTATTTATATACATGCATAAATCTTTTACGTATAACTGAAAAATTCATAATTCTTCAGTGATGAGGGAATTTATTTTTATATGAATATCTTTGTGGGGGTAAAGAACAAATTTATTTACTTTATGTGTAGTTATGACTCTACCAGCGACTCGATTCCATTTATGTGGCTTATGTGCCTTATGTGCTGGCTTCACTTTTCTGAGGTTCTTCAAGTTACTGCAACTGTTAATGACGACAATATTCGTGCTTTGAATTCACTTTAGAAGTGTGACGCACTCTCATGTACATTGGCTCCTTTTTATAGCTTTTTTTCTTTCTTTTCTTTACTTAAATACCCTACGTTTGTATAGAAATTTGTCAGCTTTTATGTTTGTTTATCCACGTTCACCTATACTCTTTACGGCACTATATTAATATATACACTTATTCAACGTCATGTTGCAACCTAGTACTGTATTCACTAACTTTAATTATTTTTACCTTGGATTTGTATGGAAGCTTAGCATATATTCCACGTAACATAGTAAGCCTTTTGACTTTGGTACGAGTTCACTTTACTAACTATTCATCAAGAAATCAGTTTGTTTTTGTATTTACTCGTAGTTTTGTTGTTAATTAAATTTTGAAGCTTGACATACTCGAATTTGTTTGCTTTTTTGTACGCGAAATTGTTCCTCTGGGCCCCATAATCCTTAATTTTATGCTTTTTTAACACCACTTTTGTTTCCTTTTTATTGCCTCTGTTGCGGTTCTGCAAGGTCTTTGAACTGTTCTGAAACATTCGAGTACTGAAATTAAAATTTATATGCTTGATTTCGCAAAAAGATTTTAAATGACAAAACTTTGCGTTTGATTAAGTGAATCAGTTTGCTTTTTTTTCGATAATGGATGTGAGCTTTGAGTTTGAGTTATTAAATATTTGGCAATGGTAAATATTTACTTTGATATACAAATGTTTGAATTTCCTTATAATTATAAATAAATACTTTAAATATATAAATATTAATTAAAACAGAGAACATACTTTGCTTTAATATGGCAGTGCAACATATGTTCTCTTAAGCGACGCCCTTATAAACGGACACCTCCCTCACCTGTGCAAATTATGTGTTCTCAGTTCAATTTTTTTTAGCAGTTAGAATTGCTTATCTCCATCGTAACTACTTAAGTAAGCTTTCACTTTAGTATTTCATCTATTTCATTTCTATGGGGTGTGCTTTACAAATAATTTTTTTTTATTTAAGACTCATGCCCCACGCAGTTGACAAAGCATAATGCCAAGAACAATTACAACGCCATCAGCACTACTTTTCTAAGTACCTCGAAATAGTTCTATGGTTTTGTATGGATATCCGATTCAGTTGCAGAATATGCTTGTCATCTGTGAATGATATTTCTTCTATCCAACAGTTTCTAAATACGTTTTCTAGTTCTAGAAAGATATATGATACTAGTAAATAGGTTTATTATTTATTAAATGGTCTAATTTTAGAAAAATATATTAAAATACTAGTCTAGAAAACTAATTATCGATATTTTTGTATAGTAATATAAGGATTCCATACCAATGCTATATGTGGAATGTCAGCATATGGTTTGCATATTACAACTATGCCGTTTCTTCGCATTTTTTTTGTTAACAGTCATATATTTTGTTATTCTCCACAACTGGACTCCATTACGTATACTTTGGAACTACTAAATTATGAAAATGTTTCTTTATTAAAATCTAAATAAACGAAAACTTAGTATTTTCCTTAAAATCCATTAATCAAATTGGTCTCAGCAAATAACTCGAATCCATTTTTGACCTCATCTAAAGAAATGTTTTTTAAGATAATTCAAAACCGTGTCTTGCGATTACACTGTTTACTATATTTTATTCTAATGGAAGAAGTATTAGTTGTTTCAGCATTTTCATTCGTTCACATAATTTTCTATTTGACTTTTAAAACCTTTTTATTCCATTGCTACTTTCTGACATTTCTAAGTGTTTTGAAATAAACATTTTAATATACATATGTATAGATCGTCTGATATCAGAAATTGATAACATCAACCTCATCAAATTATAAAAAGAAAATCAAGAATGTACGTATTATAGAAATCCCTATTACGTAGGATACCCGGAAATATACTAATATTGTTTAGAATGAACTAGAATGCGTTATTGTAATTCGTAATATAGCAACTTTTTCAGTATTGAATGCAGTTTTGAATTAAAATTCTTAATATGAAAATCTTATTAATTAATTACTTAATATCAGTCGCATCTCAAAATGTACGGTTGTCAAAACTATAAACTCATCTATTGTAAATAGTTTTTGGTGATACTTGCAAAATTTCGAATTATTACAAGAAAGTGTTCTTCCTTATTTAGTTTTTTAGAACTTCTATTAGCCGTAATGTAAGAAAACAACATTAGGTCTGGTTGAAAATAGTTGGCATCACTTTTAAAATATGTTAAACGCTTAT
Source organism: Teleopsis dalmanni (assembly GCF_002237135.1). Classification (NCBI taxonomy): domain Eukaryota; kingdom Metazoa; phylum Arthropoda; class Insecta; order Diptera; family Diopsidae; genus Teleopsis; species Teleopsis dalmanni. The sequence goes on along the minus strand of NC_051847.1, from coordinate 191,001,924 downwards.
TTTTATTTATTTTATGTTTTTGGTTGTGTACATTATAAAATATGAAAATTGTACACACTAAATATTAATTAATTCAAATAAAAGAAAAAAAGAATATAAGTATGGCAATATGATTTTTCATATGATTTTAACGGATGACAGGAAGTTTGCAACATATTGCCAGTGAACATTTACAATAGACTGATTTTTGAATTTGGTTGCACTGAAACTTAAGACTTAAAATTTTTCACGAGTAAAACCTAACTCTGAAGATTTTAATAGCATCATTGTTTCTTCACATGTTTTCTTTCGTAAATTGTGAGTATTTTTTTCCTACTCTGAAAGAAAAAATTATGCCTATTTTCTGTTTAAAAAGTTTTAAATGTTACATTTTCAATATATTTTATTTAATTTCGATTTTATTTAATTTCGATTAATATTTTTACTAAGCGTATGTTTCACTATCAATTCAAAACTTAATGTAGTGAAAAATAGTGCTTAAGGCGTATATTTATATAGATGACTTAAACACATTGGAACAATCAATCTTAACTGATTTATCGACAATTAAGCCCTCTGTATTTCTATATATGTTTTTATAAGTATTGTACTTACAGAAAAATAAAAAAGAGTTTTAAACATATTTCCTTATTCCCTTTACTCCCCTTTTTTTAAAATATAATAGTATTATTCATAACATAATTTGAACAGTAATCAGTAAATGTTTGCTTAAAATGTTATATAGAATTGTATAAATATTTTAAAGTAAAGTGGAATTTAACACTTGTAACCCAAAAAGATATTTTTATCTTAAGTTTCTGTTTTTTTTTTTCATTTTCTTAAATTATATTTTGTACTCGACATACATAAATGATTTGATATCCCAAATGACAGAACCATTAACGCAAATTGTGTAATCAAATTTAAGAGCAAAGCAAGCGGTACATACAATTTGTCACCCCAAAATTTATTGAATTTATAAGATTAAAGAACGCAATCAACAATTTTGGGGTCTTCAATACAAAACTAAAGATAGAAATTTATTTTTAACAAAAAAAAAAAAGAAGATTTGCAAATAATTCTTATGTAGAGTTAGATATACCCTAAGCTTTAACATAAATATAGATATATTTAACTATAACATAAAACTCTTCCGTCAATTTTATGACTTGCCCATCAATCTTTAAGTTAAAATGAAATAAAGAGGGTTTTATCCCCTTTGCTTTCGAACACTCCATTGTTATATGGAGTCATGTCATCAAAGTGAATTCGATATTCAATATTCTTTCAATTTTCCTCTACTTTTCTTTCTTGAATGTTTCGTACTTTGGAATGCACTTTTCTTTTTCAAGCGCTCTCAACTTACTTGTGTAAACTGTAGTAGAGCGTATCTATCTAATAGATACACTCTACTCGTATACGAGTGCAGTTGATATTTGACGCAGGGGTTAAAGATAAAAAAATTTCAAATTTCCAATGTCAGCAAACGAAAATCAATTGTAACAAACAACAACAACACACAGCAAAACAAAGCAGAGCAAACAACCGCAACACAATGACATCTTTAATTGCTGATTGAACAAGTGTTCAGTTTGTTTGTTATTTATGTGTCGTTATCGTTGATTGTTGTTTTTATTTTTTTTATTTTTTTATTTTTTCCTACTTCTTTTCTTTGCGATTAGTTTTTATGTTGCATTTGAACAAAGTATCTTGTATCTTCTTGGCCTCAATTTTGATTTCCCCAAGTTGAATATTCTGTTATCCAGCCTTATCATTACAACGCACAAGTTTGCTTTCGAATTGTGCATTTGTTATGTTTAACTATTATTTTTGTTGTTTATTGTTTTTCTAATAAAAAAAAATCGAGCTGTACATCTTTAATTTTTATAGTTTTTTTTTTTTAGATTACTGCACTGCGAACTGCGAACCTTTTAAAAATCAATCCAGTAAAGAAAATAGCATTTTTTCCAGATAAAACTGCGTTGATGCTTAAAAACAGTTTTTTTTTGTTTTAAATTTTTAAGTTTTATTGCTTTCAAATCACATTTTAGACATTTCTTTGTAATTTTTTCTGTTTTCGCATTTGGGTTAATTACTTTCAAAATGCTTTTCTGTGCTGTTAAAATTATTTTTTTTTTTCAAATTCAATACAAATATCTTTAATGATTCAGTTCTTCAGATGTTTTTCTATACTCAATCTTGCCGTATATAAATATTTATTGTAATTTCACATCAATTAACACATTCTAAACATCTTTAAAAGTGTTAATTTTTCTAAAGTTCTGAAATAATCAAATCGTAGGCTTCTGGACTCACTGTTATTTTCTTTAAACAAAAAATAATTTATTTTAAATTTAAGTGTTTTAGTAAAGTGTTTAATTAAACATTCTTGATAGGCTGGAAAACATGAATTAATTTAATTTAAAATCGCCGAATATTCGACTGTTATTATTATTATGAAAAAATTATAATACACTGCGACCTAAAAGATCAATTGTGTCTCTCAATCTGTTTAGAGTGTTCCGAATATTTCACTGTCTGTCGTAACATAAACTATTGCCTCATTTTTTAGTTATTATTATGGAAAGAGAATAGTACACTGCGAGCTAAAAGATCAATTGTGCCCGAATATTTAACAATCTGTCTTAACATAAACAATTGCCTCATTTTTTAGTTATTATTATGAAAAAGTAATAGTACACTTCGACCTAAAATATCTATTGTACCCTTTAGTCGAATTAGAGTGTTCCTGCAAGTCCGATATCTTTAATAAAATAAAGTATATAACCTATTTTTCCTTGTCTTGAATCCCTATGTTCCATGAAATACCCTTCTAGGTGTTTCTTCCGCTTGTGCATCAGTGTCGAGCACTCCCCTAGCACATGGTATGTACTTTCTCTCTCTTTTCTCTAAAGTATATTTAGTCTGAGTTGGATTGGATTCCTAACTTTGTTAGGTGATTATTCAATCTACAGTGACTGGTTAGTAATCTCGTAATAATTTTTAGGTTATTCTTTTTTGTTCTCTGCAATCCTTGAAGCGTTTTGGGTTTCAGCTTTTTATGACCAAAAGCATTTTAGATTGTGTTAGTCTTGGTAGTCCTTCTTTTCATTCCCTTCTCTTTCGTTTTCCACTGTGCCGTTTATAAGAAGAGTAAAGTTCCTTTGCCTAGACCGCAAAATGGTTCTCGGCCTATCATTATTGAAGGATTCTGAACAAAGGGTTCTACAGAGACTGAAACAAATGGTAGTCAGATATTATAAAGTCTGTGCTACAATGTGGGTGCACCAAAATGTCATAACCAAGTTGGGTCAATTTGTTTGAACTCATTAAATATATGTGTGGCCTGGCATTATAATAATGGCATATAACTATTTTTCTGTTAGTCAATTGTGCTCATTTTTTCTGAATTGTTTCGTTAAAGCTGTAGAAGTGTGAGGATTGAACCGGTAATAATTTCCGGTATTAATCCAGGCTTTGAAATCTTTTGTGGAGGATCAGCGGTTTTGGACCAATCATTGCGTTATATATGATTGTATTCAATACATTTTTCATTTCTTGTGATAATTTACTACAAAAAGGGTTTGTTTTCGTTTCGTTTAGCCAGGTTTAACTAATGGTAATCTGGTTTATTACATTTCTTTATGTTAATTCATAAGGTATCCAAACGTCTAGCGTTGTTTCATAGCCTTTTTCCTTTCAAATAATTCCAAACTATTTTGTGACTTATATTTTGTTGCCTCTTCTATCTCCTGACAGTTTGCGTGTTGGTCTAGCTCCAACAGTTACTAAATTTTATTGGGTTTTTTAGTGACAGACAATGACAGATACTTTATATCACTTAATATATGAATTGTATCTCTAATTCATTTATTGAAACCATAAAAACCAAATTTAAATACTTTTATGTTGAGTTAATTGCGAGTAATAAAATTATCTAATATTACGCTAGATATTTGCGTCGTAATGCATCTCAATGATAATTAAAATAATTATTTTCTCTGTAGAGTTTATTTGTTATCTTTCTATATAGTATGAAATATTTAAAATAATATAAAATGCAAAAAATTTTTTAGCTGAAATATGAAAACAAAACAAATTTTATAAAATTTTTTCAATTGACTATGAACTGAAACAACAACTAAAATTACATAAGCAAAATTAAAAAACAAAAAAAAAGCAAAAAATAGTGTTAATAATAAATACTTTTCATAAAAATAGAAAATAAAAAGTTCAAAAAACGAATGAACAAAAAGTATTCAACGTTTCTTGAGATCATGTAAACCTGACTTTGGAATATATTTCATTTAAAATTCATAGTCACGAGGAATGAGCGGTAATGATGACGAATCTTTGAGATATTGTTTATTACGTCTTGTATTTATGTTCAGTATTTGCGTTTTGTTTTCTTGTGCTATAGCTACTACTGCATTTAGTGCTGAACAGTTTTTTCTGTTTAGTATCTATAGAAAAAAAATCGTTTACATACTTTTTAATATCTTTTTTTTTATATACTAGTATATTAGTTTAGCTGTTTTGTATTTTATTGTTTTGATTACAGCGCAAGTGTGTCTTTTACATACAAATTCATGCGCTTAGCACGCGGCTTGACGCTTAAACTGCGTTTGTAACAGTCACAGATACGAAAACTAATGGAAGATACAAGCACGGTTACTAAAAATCAGTCATCGTCATCTCTGCATATATTAAATTATTGTACGTTACTTTCCCCCACCCACTTTTATTTTTTTTTCATTATTTATAAATTAAATATAACTTAATAGTATAAAAATAAAGCTTCGATACCGGCTCCAGGTGTACTTATAAAATGAAATTATTCTTTCATTTTTATATTCATTCACTTATTTGTTAAAATCTTTTATTATTAAAACTGAAAGTTTTTCTCTCACAACCGGAAGATATCTTCAGTTTACAGCCTTTTGTTCATTTCTCTTACTTTGCTTCCCATTGTTTGAAAACAAAAGTTGAATTTATAATCTTTTGATTAAAATTTTATTAGGTTGAATTAGGTAGTTTCCACTTTAATTTCCTACATTACAACACAACCAGTATATAAAATTCATGCAATTGCACTGAAATTTTTGATTCTAATCGATTAGAAGGAGGTGTCCATATGTTGTATTAACCAAAGTTATAAAATGACAAAAAATAAGTTCAATTGTAAGCATCTCTATATCTATATATATCTATATATATCCATATGTATCTATATATATCCATATTTATCTATATATATCCATATATATCTATAAATATCCATATATATCTATTTATATCCATATATATCTATATATATCTATATATATCCAAATATATATCTAGATATATCCAAATATAGTAAGTAGTAAGTACGAGTTTATTAATTTATTATTATTACAGATATGCTTTTATAACACAATGATCCTAATACAGAGTACATAAAATAGATAGATAGATTAATTATTAAAAAATATATATCTATATATATAACTATATGTATCTATATATATAACTATATATATCTATCTATATTTATATATTTATATACATCTCTATATATATACTAGCTGACCCGGCGAACGTTGTTTCCCCTTGCAATTAATTTTCCTGGCGTTCGTTGCGTTGCTCTTGACTTTCATTAGCACGTGTAATTGTATCCTGGTTTCTTATATCTTCATTGTTTTCTGACGATCTATTTAACCGACGGTTCTGGAGTAATTGTGAATTCCAAATCCGTCGACCAATATTTTCTCCTCGTCCACCAAGACGTGGCATTGTTTTTTGTACGATATATATATCTTTATATATATAATTATTCTTTTTTGTGTGTTGAATTTTTGAATTCGCTGGATTTACCAGGAATACCACCACATAACTTAAGAGTAAAAATTGGCTCACCTATAATTATGCTGCAGAATTTAAATGCACTTAAGCTATGTAACGGCAGTTTTACGATTCATTTTAGAGATTTTAAGCTTTTTAAAGAAATCAAAGTAGGCATGAATTAATTTTAAATTTTTAATATAAATGTATATGGATACCAAAAAATAAAAAATTGATTAAAAAGACATTATCCAGTGGGCCAAATTGTAAATCTAAACCTTCCTTGAAGCCACTTGAACACACACAAAAAATTTCATCAAAATCGGTTCAGCCGTTTAGGAGGAGTTCACTGTCAACACACGTACAGAAGAATTATATATATAAGAT